>NC_064638.1:831730142-832037166 GCF_023864345.2 Schistocerca serialis cubense | reverse complement strand
ATTTAATAGTCATGGGTGACTGGAATTCGAGTGTAGGAAAAGGGAGAGAAGGAAACATAGTAGGTGAATATGGATTGGGGGACAGAAATGAAAGAGGAAGCCGCCTGGTAGAATTTTGCACAGAGCACAACATAATCATAACTAACACTTGGTTTAAGAATCATGAAAGAAGGTTGTATACATGGAAGAACCCTGGAGATACTAAAAGGTATCAGATAGATTATATAATGGTAAGACAGAGATTTAGGAACCAGGTTTTAAATTGTAAGACATTTCCAGGGGCAGATGTGGACTCTGGCCACAATCTATTGGTTATGACCTGTAGATTAAAACTGAATAAACTGCAAAAAGGTGGGAATTTAAGGAGATGGGACCTGGATAAACTAAAAGAACCAGAGGTTGTACAGAGATTCAGGGAGAGCATAAGGGAGCAATTGACAGGAATGGAGGAAATAAATACAGTAGAAGAAGAATGGGTAGCTTTGAGGGATGAAGTAGTGAAGGCAGCAGAGGATCAAGTAGGTAAAAAGACGAGGGCTAGTAGAAATCCTTGGGTAACAGAAGAAATATTGAATTTAATTGATGAAAGGAGAAAATATAAAAATGCAGTAAGTGAAACAGGCAAAAAGGAATACAAACGTCTCAAAAATGAGATCGACAGGAAGTGCAAAATGGCTAAGCAGGGATGGCTAGAGGACAAATGTAAGGATGTAGAGGCCTATCTCACTAGGGGTAAGATAGATACCGCCTACAGGAAAATTAAAGAGACCTTTGGAGAGAAGAGAACCACTTGTATGAATATCAAGAGCTCAGATGGAAACCCAGTGCTAAGCAAAGAAGGGAAAGCAGAAAGGTGGAAGGAGTATATAGAGGGTCTATACAAGGACGATGTACTTGAGGACAATATTATGGAAATGGAAGAGGATGTAGATGAAGATGAAATGGGAGATACGATACTGCGTGAAGAGTTTGACAGAGCACTGAGAGACCTGAGTCGAAACAAGGCCCCCGGAGTAGACAATATTCCATTGGAACTACTGACAGCCGTGGGAGAGCCAGTCCTGACAAAACTCTACCATCTGGTGAGCAAGATGTATGAAACAGGCGAAATACCCTCAGACTTCAAGAAGAATATAATAATTCCAATCCCAAAGAAAGCAGGTGTTGACAGATGTGAAAATTACCGAACTATCAGCTTAATAAGTCACAGCTGCAAAATACTAACACGAATTCTTTACAGACGAATGGAAAAACTAGTAGAAGCCAACCTCGGGGAAGATCAGTTTGGATTCCGTAGAAACACTGGAACACGTGAGGCAATACTGACCTTACGACTTATCTTAGAAGAAAGATTAAGGAAAGGCAAACCTACTTTTCTAGCATTTGTAGACTTAGAGAAAGCTTTTGACAATGTTGACTGGAATACTCTCTTTCAAATTCTAAAGGTGGCAGGGGTAAAATACAGGGAGCGAAAGGCTATTTACAATTTGTACAGAAACCAGATGGCAGTTATAAGAGTCGAGGGACATGAAAGGGAAGCAGTGGTTGGGAAGGGAGTAAGACAGGGTTGTAGCCTCTCCCCGATGTTGTTCAATCTGTATATTGAGCAAGCAGTAAAGGAAACAAAAGAAAAATTCGGAGTAGGTATTAAAATTCATGGAGAAGAAATAAAAACTTTGAGGTTCGCCGATGACATTGTAATTCTGTCAGAGACAGCAAAGGACTTGGAAGAGCAGTTGAATGGAATGGACAGTGTCTTGAAAGGAGGATATAAGATGAACATCAACAAAAGCAAAACAAGGATAATGGAATGTAGTCTAATTAAGTCGGGTGATGCTGAGGGAATTAGATTAGGAAATGAGGCACTTAAAGTAGTAAAGGAGTTTTGCTATTTGGGGAGCAAAATAACTGATGATGGTCGAAGTAGAGAGGATATAAAATGTAGACTGGCAATGGCAAGGAAAGCGTTTCTGAAGAAGAGAAATTTGTTAACATCCAGTATTGATTTAAGTGTCAGGAAGTCATTTCTGAAAGTATTCGTATGGAGTGTAGCCATGTATGGAAGTGAAACATGGACGATAAATAGTTTAGACAAGAAGAGAATAGAAGCTTTCGAAATGTGGTGCTACAGAAGAATGCTGAAGATTAGATGGGTAGATCATGTAACTAATGAGGAAGTATTGAATAGGATTGGGGAGAAGAGAAGTTTGTGGCACAACTTGACCAGAAGAAGGGATCGGTTGGTAGGGCATGTTCTGAGGCATCAAGGGATCACCAATTTAGTATTGGAGGGCAGCGTGGAGGGTAAAAATCGTAGAGGGAGACCACGAGATGAATACACTAAGCAGATTCAGAAGGATGTAGGTTGCAGTAGGTACTGGGAGATGAAAAAGCTTGCACAGGATAGA
This sequence comes from Schistocerca serialis cubense, assembly GCF_023864345.2. NCBI lineage: Eukaryota > Metazoa > Arthropoda > Insecta > Orthoptera > Acrididae > Schistocerca > Schistocerca serialis. Next base: position 832,034,758 of record NC_064638.1, on the reverse strand, counting down.
GTAGCATGGAGAGCTGCATCAAACCAGTCTCAGGACTGAAGACCACAACAACAACAATAAACCTTATTAAAAATTCATTTAATGAGGACTGAGCCATATACTTCCTTCAATTTAGCATATTTAAATGCTTGGCTGCTCTCCTATACACACATAGTATTTTCCAAAATTATCTTTATAACTTCGATCACATATATTTTACAAATATGAATAGGTAGATAGATGCAGTTAGCAGCCAAGCCTTCCTGCCTACCTGCAAAAAAAGCTTCCACCATTGTCACTATGAATAGCAGTGACTAACCAGCGGAAGGTCTCTGTCAACTGTCTCAGTGTTCCACCTATAAACTCTGTCCGAATGATCCCACCCACAAGTCCAAAAAACCTCCAGTGCCTGCTTAAAGCCTCAGGATGTTCCCAGAACCTCTACCCTGAATCCATTTCCTCCTCACACTTATGAGACACTGCACACTCACCTTCATGCTCCACAAATCCTACAATCCTACACCCACCCCAATTGTAGCTGGTTATTATGCTCCCACTGAAAGAATTTCAGCCCTCACTGGGCAACACTTCCAACCAATTGCCCAAAATCTAGACTCCCACAACAAAGATACCAACCACTTCCTTCACATACTCTCCAACATCCCCATCCCTTTACCTCCTGGACCCCTACTTGTTACTGTTGACACCACCTTCCTATACATCAACATCCCTCACATGCCCACAGTCATACTACTACTGAACACTACTGTTCCCAACATCCTTCACACTCCAAACCCACTACGTCTTTCCTCATACATCTTACTAACTTCATCCTAACCTGCAATTACTTCTCCTTTGAAGGGAAGATATGCAAACAAATCCACAGCACCTACATGGCAACTGCACCATTACACATATTTAGGTGAACTAATTGGCCACCCAGTATCGGTATGAGGTAAAATGTATTTGTTGTATGGCTGAACGCTAGTGGGCCCAGGTCTCAGGGCACGCCACGGCAGTTCCGGCTCCTGGCTAGGTGACCGGTACGAATGAATCCAGGTCCAAAGACTAGCAGCATTGCCTGAAATGGGGAAAATCCCGAAGCTGGGAATTTGGACGGCTGTTACTCAGATGGGCTTTGTGCAAGAGATGCTCCAAGAAATGGTGGAGTGTCAGAGATTCTTAAAGATGGCTCAGTTACAGATCTTTGAGATTCAACAATAACTCACAGTCAAATACTAGCGCAAATCTGAATACGCCTGCAATCTCAGAAAAATGAGGCACAGCCAATGGCAACAGTTTTTGAGTATCTTTAAAACTGCAGAATCTAACAGTTCACCATGAATAAACTTTTTCACAATGAACCTTAGAATTAACAACTTTCAATCGCTTCATGCGCTTTCAACAAACAATATCTCAGATGATAACATTACACTACAGCTATCATCCCTGAAAGCTAAGTATTTAACTCTATTTTATTCATTGATTTAAAATTCTTTTATATCTTTTTCATTACGTCAATGTTTGTCAGAACATCATATTCTCCATATTTACACAGCTTATGAACACAGCATCAATACCTCACATTTTGTCATACTTGTGTTTTTATCTAATCAACAGTTTGCTATTTAGTCAGCAACTTTATTTAAACGTTGACTGCAATTGCTATTTAAAAAAAAAAAAAAAAAAAAACACAGTGCTAATTTAAAAGTGGCCAGTTGCATGTATTAGTTGACAGGGAAAAAAGAACCAAAAGACACTTCTGACAAGCAAGCCTAAATAATTGTTTAAACCATATTTAACGACAATCTGCAGTCATTTATTGTGAGCACATTTGTGCACGAATACTATCTTGTTTATTTATGGGCAAATCTTTATTTATATTTATTGTTATTGTTCTGAATGTGACTGAGCATTTATAAAATTTCTTTATTAAATATTGTTGTAATACATTAGTTTAACCTGAGACGTGTTCAACTTGAATCAAATCATGTCTGTAGAGATTAAGGACAATGTATTTTTGGTGGAAGCGGCCTTCAGACAATGGAAAAGCAGACAGTTGTGGAACACGACAGGTTTCAAGTGGAGTCTGGGAATTCTCAAGTGAAGAGCTCAAGGAGCAATTCTGGACACTTTATGTCCAAGTTCTTGAAGAAGGCAGAGCTGCACGATTCAGTTGTATAGGTGTTTGACTCTGGGCAGTGAATGGCCGTTACTTCAACTTCTGAAGGGACTTCATATTTCAAGAGGTCTGAATGTGCCCCAGAATAAGACTAACTTATTCCAGTTGTGTTAAGGAACTGAGGACAGACAAAGTATGCGTTTATGTTCATTGTATCATGCATATTAATTTGTGAATCATCATACTGAGCTCTGAACTATTTTCAGCTGGTGAATGTTTAATGCACTGTGATCACAAATTGGACTTGATTTTTGTGAGTCTTTGCTGACTATTTAGTTTGGGGATTTGCTACCAGCCTTCTCAACTTAAGTTTATGTCATTTGATACGGGTATTTTCTGTCTGTATTTTAACTGAATATTATAGGACCACTTTCCGTTTATTTGAGATGTCCTGTCTTGAATAAATGTTTTATAACATAATTCTCTGTCATCTTCATCAATTACAGACTTTTGAATAGAACTCTTTTTATTAAATTGCTCACTGATATTTTATTTTATATTTCTGTGTTTTATTAACACTCAATTCTAGCCAACACACAGACGATTTAACTGCAAGATCACAGCTACAGGACATTATCTGCAGTGAATTACCTGCAGGGCATGAATGCAAATGTATGCGACTCAAACCTATGACTACATTGAGCTATTCTTTTTACACTGAGCCGTGCACAGCCCCAGTACCTAAAGTACGAGTAACCACAGATAGAGATGCAACTTGTCTGCTCGTATGGGACTGCTACTTAGAACAGCAACTACATTTATCAGTAACTGTTAGGTACTGTTGCATGATGATGCCCTATGCCAATCTGTTTGTGGACCATCTAGTGAGACCTCCCTAGCCCCCCAAAATGCCAAAACCCTAACCTGTTTGAGGTTCATTAATGATATCTTCATGATATGGACTCAGGATGAAGCCACTATCTTCAATTCCTTCACAACCTCAACACCTCCTCTCCCGTCCATTTCACATGGTCCTCATCAACCCAGCGTGCCACCTTCCTAGATGTTGACCACATCCTCTCTGACGTTTCATCCACACCTCTATCCACATTGAACCCACCAATCACCAACAGTATCTGAATTTTTACAGCTGTCATCCCTTTCACACCAAAAATTCCCTCCCATACAGCCCGTCCACCTAGGGACGGTGTACCTGCAATGACAAGATTTTCTTTACTCAGAATGCTGAGGGTCTCAGCACACCCTTCACAGGTAGGCTCTATACCTACGATCTAGTCTGCAAACAGATCTACCATGCCATTTCCCCTCACACCCCCAATCCTCCCACCACCCCCAAGAACTAGCCACAAAGGGGTGCTCCCTTCATCACCCAGTACCAGCTCAAGACTGGAACAACTGAATCACATCCTTTGCCAGAGCTTTGATTACCTATCATGATGCCCTGAAATGAGCGGCATCTTAGCAGAGATCCTTCCCACCCATCCTACAGTGGTGTTCCATTCCCCACCCAACCTCCACAACATCCTTGTCCATCCGTAAGCCACTCTCACTCACAACCCCTTGGCACAAGGAAGACCCAGATGCAAGCCCTGCCCAATCCACCCATCTAGCACTTCCTATTCCAGACCTGTCACAAGTTTATCCTACACCAACAGGGCTCAGACCACCTGTGAAAGCAGCCATGTCATTTACTAGCTCTGCTGCAATCATTGCACAGCTGTTTATATTGGAGTGAGTATCAACCAGCTGTTCACCAGGATGAATGGCCACCGCAACTGGGCCATGAGGAAAGTAGCCCACCCTGTGGCAAAACATGCAGCTGAACACAACTTCTCGATTTCAATGGCTGCTTCACTACCCAAGTCATCTGGATCCTCCCCTCCACCATCAGCTTTTCTGAACTGTGCAGATGAGAGTTATCCTTACAACACATTCCCCTCTCCCATAATCTCAGCCTGACCTACAGTAACACACACTGCCCACACCCTCCACCCAATAATTTCCACTCCCTCTGTCCTATCACCTCCTCCCCCTTCTTTCCCCACCTCCCTGTCCCACAACCTCCTGGCACTGCACCTGATGGCATTCTAGTCCCTGCACACTCCACCAGACAGCATTCCCTCCCCCTGCCCCCTTACACTACTATCCCTTCCCATTCTCCACCCCCTCCAAAGGTTGCTGCTTCCACCCAATGTGATATTTGCAGTCTGACCTGAGCTGCCAGAGTTGGCTGTCATGGGTGCATGAGGTGTGCTTGCTTCTGTGCCTTTCTTTTTTTGCTGATGAAGGCTGTGGCTGAAAGCTTTGTGCCTAAATTGTGCCTTTTTGCAACTTAACATGTCTTCTTCACAGTACGTAGCAATCTATCTTCTCCCACAGTGTTGATATTCCTACCTGGAGTTTCCATTGTTTGGTTTGAGCACACAGAGGTATGTAACACTATCACACTGTGTTTCTTGCAGGAGCCCATGGCTACTATGTCAGCTTGCTTGTTTCCCCTGATTTATGTTTGACTATGTACCCGGAGAAATGATACATTTCATCTACATCTACATACATACTCCGCAAGCCACCATATGGTGCGTGGCAGATGGCATTTTATACCACTACTAGTCATTTCAATTCCTGTTCCACTTGTGTCTATATGCCTCCATATAAGCCTTAATTTCTCTTATCTTTGTGATCTTTATGCAAAATGTATGTTGATAGCAGCAGAATCATTCTGCAGTCAGCTTTAAATGCCAATTCTCTGAATTTTCTTAATAGCATTTCACAAAAAGCATGTTTTCTTCCCTCCCAGGATTCCCATTTGAGGTCACACAGGATCTCCGTAATAGCTGCATGTTTATCAATCCTATCGGTAATAAATACAGCAGTACACCTCTGAACTGCTTTTGATTCCTTCCTTAAATTCAACGTCATGGGGATTCCCGACACTTGAGCAGTACTAAAGAAAGGATTGCACTAGTGTTCTGTGTGTGATCTCCATTGCACATAAGCTGCATTTCCATAAAATTCTCCCAATAAACTGACTCAACCATTCTTGTCCCCTACTACTGGCCTTATGTGCTCATTCAATTTCATATGCCTTTTCAAGGTTATAACAAGAGGTTCATTTGACATGACTGTGTCAGATAGCACACTACTAATGCTGTATTCAAATATTCCAGAATTGTTTTTTCCTTCTGCAAGGCATTCACTTACCTTTTTTCTAAATTGAGAGCAAGCTGCCATTCATCACACCAATAGAAATTTTGTCAAGTCATCTTGTATTCTCCTACACTCACTCAGTAACGACACCTTCCTATATGCCACAACATCATCAATATACATTTGCAGATTGCTGCTCACCCTGTCAGTCAGATCATTTATGTACATAGAGAAGATGAGCAGTCCTATCACACTTCCCTGGGGCACTCTTGAGGATATCCTTGTCTCTGATGAACACTCACTGTCAAGGACAAAGAAACTTCGAGCCATTCTAATAATCCATATGCTCAGACGTTTGTTAACAGTCTGCAGTGGGGGAATGCATCAAGTGCTTCCAGGGATCTAGGAATATGGACTGCCTGTTGCCCTTCATCTATGGTTCACAGGACATCACATGAGAAAAGGGCAAACTGAGTTTTAAGCAAGTGTTGCTTTCTAAATCTATGATGATTGATTCCGTATTTCTAGATCTCCAGAAGGATTTTGACACCATGCCTCACATGTGGATTGTAATCAAATTGTATGCTTATGAAATATTATCTCAGTTATGCAACTGGATTCATGATTTCCAGTCAATGAGGTCACAATTCACAGTAATTGACAAAAAGTCACTGAGTAAAACAGAAGTGATTTCTGGCACTCTCCAAGGTTGTGTTGTACGCCCTCTGTTGTTCCTTATCTATTTAAATGATTTAGGAGACAATCCAAGCAGCCATCTTGGTTGTTTGCAGATGATGCTCTCATTTACCACCTAATGAAGTCACCAGAAGATCAAAAACAACTGTATAATAATTTAGATTAGATAGCTGTATGGTGCAAAAAATTGGCAACTGACCATAAATAATGAAAAGTGTGAGGCCATTCACTTGAGTGCTAAAAGGAATCCATTAAACTTCAGTTACACAATAAATCAATCAAATCTGAAGGCCACAAATTCAACTAAATACCTAGAAATTACGATCACAGACAATTTAAATTGGAAAGAACACACCGAAAACATTGTGGGGAAGGTGAACCAAAGACCGTTTTACTGGCAAAACGCTTAGAAGATGCAACAGATCCAGTAAAGAGACTGCCTCCACTATGCTTGTCCGTCTTCTTTCACAGTACTGCTGCACGATGTGGGACCCTTACCAGATAGGATTAACAAAGTACATCGAGAAAGTTCACAGAAGGGCAGCACGTTTTGTATTATCGTGAAATAGGGGAGGGACAATGTTACTGACGTGATACAGGATTTGGCTGAACATCATTAAAACAAAGGTGTTTCTCACTGCACGATCTTCTCATGAAATTTCAATCACCAACTTTCTCCTCTGAATGCGAAAATATTTTGTTGACACCAGCCTACATAGGGAGCAACAATCATCATAATAAAATAAGGGCAATCACAGCTCGCCCAGAAAGATACAGGTGTTCGTTTTTTCTCCATGCTGTTCGAGAGTGGAATAACAGAGAATCATTGTGAAGGTGGCTCAATGAACCCTCTGCCAGGTACACAAGTGTGATTTGCAGAGTAGCTATGCAGATGTAGATTTGTGGACAGAAGTTTTTCTGTCTCAAAGAAATTTATTATATTAAAACTCAGAATATGTTTAAGAATTCTGCAGCAAACCAATGTTAAGGATATTGGTATGTAAACACTTGCCTGCTGGGTACAATGTTATTGAAGCTGTAATGCACTGAAGTAACTGGGACAAAATAAATCTCTTTTATCTATGATGGTATCTTCGCTGCTCCAGTGCTTTCAGGATCACATGCAGATCAGTACTGAATAAAACTCACACACTGAAAAGGCAAATTCTGAAGACATTTTCACAGATAATGACACAACAGCTGATGGGATTCCTCTCACTCTGAATCACCTATGTATATTATACTACTGTCTGACACAAAGAGAAACTCTGGAAGTTTTGTTTTGTGTGGTTGGAAAGGTTACTCATATCATTTGAATTTGTTACATGCAGTTAAAATAGTAACAAGGGAAGAGCGGGTTCAATGTGTTTTGCAGATGGCAGACTTGCAACCTGTTACATCCATACAATGACATTTTAGAACTCAACATGGACAACAACCACTTATGAGGAAAAACGGTTCTGAGAACTAAAGGCAGTCTGTTACAAGTAAAATCTCCTGGAAATCCACAGACCTACCAAAACAATGCTGATTGCATTAGAGAAGCACTTCAACAAAGCCCCCGTAAATGTGTTCAAGCTGCTAGCTTGCAGTTACAGATTCCACGTTCAACAGGGCATGATGTGTTGCACAAAAGGCTGCTTCTAAGAGCACACAAGATTCAAATGATTCACACAATAATACCCGAAGAAATGGTTGTATGTATGAACTTCGCATCAGAAATGTTAAGAAGGATTGATGAGTCACACAGCTACCACCAATGTGTGTTTCTCTGAAGAAGTGACATTTCATATTAGTAGATTTGTAATCAGAAACAACTGTAAAATATGGGGTAATGAAAATCTACATGTCACATGTGAATGGGGGAAGGACATCCCAAAAGTCATTGTGTGGGTTGGCTTAATGTGAACATGGTGATCAGACCATTCTCCTCCTTATGATCAACAGTGGCTGTAATTTCATACATAGATATGCTGGAACAGTATGCTCTCCCACAACTAACATACGTAACTACCTTCCACCAAGACAGAACCCTGCCACATTTCAGCCTCACTGTCAGGGACTTTCTGAATAGAGAAAAGCCTGAGAGGTGGACTAGCAGAGGTGAGTCAGCTGCTCATTCAGCTAGGTCCTCAGACTTAACCCCATTACATTTTTTTCTTATGGGATTATGGGAAAAAATGTCTACCAGGTTAAGATCAACAACAATCTTCAGTGAATGAAAGATCACATAAAAAGGTTTTACTTTGGAGGGGGGAATAAAATGAAGTAGCGTTGCTCTACAAACCTATTCCTGTGAATAAGATAAAAAAGAGCAAAGACAATTTTTTTATCTCTTCCTGTCAGTTGCTGCAACAGGTTGTACTGGATGCTGAATACCCCTTCCACATGGAGAAGAGGCAGTAGCACGCTTTAAAATTGGTGGAACGGAAGTCCCCCACTGCCCCTCTCTGCAATCACATAAATTTTCTCAGAATGTTATAGTCTTAGGTGGAGATTTCAATTTACCAGATATAGACTGGGACACTCAGATGTTTAGGACGGGTGGTAGGGACAGAGCATCGAGTGACATTATACTGAGTGCACTATCCGAAAATTACCTCAAGCAATTAAACAGAGAACCGACTCGTGGAGATAACATCTTGGACCTACTGATAACAAACAGACCCGAACTTTTCGACTCTGTATGTGCAGAACAGGGAATCAGTGATCATAAGGCCGTTGCAGCATCCCTGAATATGGAAGTTAATAGGAATATAAAAAAAGGGAGGAAGGTTTATCTGTTTAGCAAGAGTAATAGAAGGCAGATTTCAGACTACCTAACAGATCAAAACGAAAATTTCTGTTCCGACACTGAGAATGTTGAGTGTTTATGGAAAAAGTTCAGGGCAGTCGTAAAATGCATTTTAGACAGGTACATGCCGAGTAAAACTGTGAGGGACGGGAAAAACCCACCGTGGTACAACAACAAAGTTAGGAAACTACTGTGAAAGCAAAGAGAGCTTCACTCCAAGTTTAAACGCAGCCAAAACCTCTCAGACAAACAGAAGCTAAACGATGTCAAAGTTAGCGTAAGGAGGGCTATGCATGAAGCATTCAGTGAATTCGAAAGTAAAATTCTATGTACCGACTTGACAGAAAATCCTAGGAAGTTCTGGTCTTACGTTAAATCAGTAAGTGGCTCGAAACAGCATATCCAGACACTCCGGGATGATGATGGCATTGAAACAGAGGATGACACGCGTAAAGCTGAAATACTAAACACCTTTTTCCAAAGCTGTTTCACAGAGGAAGACCGCACTGAAGTTCCTTCTCTAAATCCTCGCACAAACGAAAAAATGGCTGACATCGAAATAAGTGTCCAAGGAATAGAAAAGCAACTGGAATCACTCAACAGAGGAAAGTCCACTGGACCTGACGGGATACCAATTCAATTCTACACAGAGGACGCAAAAGAACTTGCCCCCCTTCTAACAGCCATGTACCGCAAGTCTCTAGAGGAACGGAAGGTTCCAAATGATTGGAAAAGAGCACAGGTAGTCCCAGTCTTCAAGAAGGGTCGTCGAGCAGATGCGCAAAACTATAGACCTATATCTCTGACGTCGATCCGTTGTAGAATTTTAGAACATGTTTTTTGCTCGAGTATCATGTCGTTTTTGGAAACCCAGAATCTACTATGTAGGAATCAACATGGATACCGGAAACAGCGATCGTGTGAGACCCAACTCGCTTTATTTGTTCATGAGACCCAGAAAATATTAGATACAGGCTCCCAGGTAGATGCTATTTTTCTTGACTTCCGGAAGGCGTTCGATACAGTTCCGCACTGTCGCCTGATAAACAAAGTAAGAGCCTACGGAATATCAGACCAGTTGTGTGGCTGGATTGAAGAGTTTTTAGCAAACAGAACACAGCATGTTGTTATCAATGGAGAGACGTCTACAGACGGTAAAGTAACCTCTGGCGTGCCACAGGGGAGTGTTATGGGACCATTGCTTTTCACAATATATATAAATGACCTAGTAGATAGTGTCGGAAGTTCCATGCGGCTTTTCGCGGATGATGCTGTAGTATACAGAGAAGTTGCAGCATTAGAAAATTGTAGCGAAATGCAGGAAGATCTGCAGCGGATAGACACTTGGTGCAGGGAGTGGCAACTGACCCTTAACATAGACAAATGTAATGTATTGCGAATACATAGAAAGAAGGATCCTTTATTGTATGATTATATGATAGCGGAACAAACACTGGTAGCAGTTACTTCTGTAAAATATCTGGGAGTATGCGTACAGAACGATTTGAAGTGGAATGATCATATAAAATTAATTGTTGGTAAGGCGGGTACCAGGTTGAGATTCATTGGGAGAGTCCTTAGAAAATGTAGTCCATCAACAAAGGAGGTGGCTTACAAATCAGTCGTTCGACCTATACTTGAGTATTGCTCATCAGTGTGGGATCCGTACCAGATCGGGTTGACGGAGGAGATAGAGAAGATCCAAAGAAGAGCGGCGCGTTTCGTCACAGGGTTATTTGGTAACCGTGATAGCGTTACGGAGATGTTTAACAAACTCAAGTGGCAGACTCTGCAAGAGAGGCGCTCTGCATCGCGGTGTAGCTTGCTTCCAGGTTTCGAGAGGGTGTGTTTCTGGATGAGGTATCGAATATATTGCTTCCCCCTACTTATACCTCCCGAGGAGATCACAAATGTAAAATTAGAGAGAGCACGCACGGAGGCTTTCAGAAAGTCGTTCTTCCCGTGAACCATACGCGACCGGAACAGGAAAGGGAGGAAATGACAGTGGCACGTAAAGTGCCCTCCGCCACACACTGTTGGGTGGCTTGCGGAGTATAAATGTAGATGTAGATGGCATTGGAAATCTGGATGCTGAGTGGCAGACGCGATAACTCTGGTAAAACATTTCACCTTTGTCTGGACAAAGTCTTTGGGCTTGTTTGGATTCATCCACTCACATTACAACAGCAGCTCAACACCTCCCACTGCTCCTCAAAAGTCTCCCCATGGTCTCCAGTACATATGTTATCTTAGAAGAATAATTTACGATTGGTTGGTTGGAAGCTTAAGGAGCAAACAGCAAGATCATCAGCCCTTTGTCAAGCAGCAGTTCATCTGGACTTACAAACAGGTGTAAGTTGTGCTCTCTTGCAACTACTGAACACATTTTTGTTTGACAGATCTATGATAGGCTATAGTTAAGAGAGGGGCTATCTTAGCCACATATTGGGAGGATTCCATTAGGCCATGGACTTTTGTTCCATTTTAACAATTTCAACACCACTAACATTAGTATCTATTTCACTCATCTTTTAAATTGCACAAAAATTAAATAGGGGCAATAGTTCTGGATTTTCCATTTGGTAAAGGAATGTTTGAAAAGAGTTAAGCATTTCTACTTTTTCTTTACAACTCACAATTTCGGTCCCTGTCTCGTCCATCAGTGTCTGGACACTAACTTTGGTGCCACTAACAGCCTTTACATATGACCAGAATTTCTTTGGGTTTTGTGGAAGATCTTTCTACAGTATTCTGCTAAAGTAGTCACCGTACTCTCTCGATACATAAATGTGTTTCATTTTGAATCTCCAGAGCTATAGTCCCTTACTTTGTTTTGCACCTATTACACAACAGTTTGTTTCTTTCAAAATTCCTTTACAATGACTGTGTACTACGGCAGGCACCTCCCATCATGAATTGTTTTACTGTGTAATATCTGTCCAGTGTATGGTCATTCTCTTAAATTTGATCCATAATTTCTTTACAAACTCCTGTCCTGAGCTAGGCAGTTCGAGTTCCTCACTGAGATACAGTGGTGGAATTACACTGCATTACAGTGATGGAATTAGTTATTAAATCACCAATTATTACTTCATAATTTTGACTTTTGTGACTGTTCGCTTCAGGTTACATCAGTTCAATGCTGTTAAAACATCGGTTACATATGCCTGCCTTTATTGCTTTACTTGCTATCAAATTTTTTAAACAATAGCCAACTCCTTTTTACCACTGTCGTCAGCTGCAATGAAGCAGCAATATGCATACAGACATTTTAAATTGACACAGTGAAACGCAGAGATGGGTGTCAGAGGAATTGATGCCAAAGAAGACAGCTTCTATATTTGCTTATGCCTCAGTTGACCTCAGTCCAAGAAGATATCCTCTCAGATAAGATTTAACACATCTGCAATGTCTAGGCTACTGCAAAAATACAGGGAGAAAGTAATGCTGATTGCATGAAAGGAAGAGACTGGACAAGGGTATCTACTGTCAAATAAGGTAGAACATTGAGACTTTTTCTCATGAATTATCACCTGTCATAAATAGAAATAAAACGAGACTGGGAAGAAATTTGTGACATCTCAGTAAATAGTAGAACTTGATAGAGGGAAACATTCCACGTGGGAAAAATATATCTAAAAACAAAGATGATGTGACTTACCAAACGACAGTGCTGGCAGGTCGATAGACACACAAACGAACACAAACGTACACACAAAATTCAAGCTTTCGCAACAAACGGTTGCTTCATCAGGAAAGAGGGAAGGAGAGGGAAAGACGAAAGGATGTGGGTTTTAAGGGAGAGGATAAGGAGTCATTCCAATCCTGGGAGCAGAAAGACTTACCTTAGGGGGGAAAAAAGGACAGGTATACATTCGCGCACACGCACACGCACACACACACACACACACACATATATATATCCATCCGCACATACATAGACACAAGCAGACATTTTAAATAGTAGAACTGTTGGAAACAGACTACTGGAAGATGGAGTCATTGCACATCAACCTAGAAAGAAGCCTTTATTGACAAACAATGCAACAATAGTGGCTAATATAGGCAAAAAGCACATGTGACATGGCTGCTGGAGATATGGAAAAAGAGTAATTTTTCAATGAGTCGAAATTTAATCTGCATGGTCCCAATGGCAGAGGGTTGATGCGTCAGAGAGTAGGTGAAGAATTTTTGCCTTCATATAAAATACACATTTAGTCAAACATCCAGCAGGACAGATGGTGTGACGATGCATTTCTACAGACAGAGTAGGCCAACTGGACTTAATATGTGGCACAGTTAATGCAAATGTATACATCAGTATCCTTGACATGAAGCTTACAACCACAATAAGACACTAGTTTGGAAATGTTTGCTGTTACATTTTGCAGGATGAGCTTCGATGGTAAGTCCTATGATCAATGTTATCCATCATGAAGCAGATGATTTCCCAGCATAATTAATCCCCATTTTTACGTTTCACATAAAAATTTCCCTTACACAAAACAGAGTTCAAACATCAGAACGGCCCTGATCTCAATTCTATTGAGAATTGTTGGAAGATTAATGGAAATGCTGTCGCCACAGAACACACAGGAACTGTTGGATACACTTGTGCACACGTAGTTTCATGAACTGAGTGAGGAATAGATGAAGAAGCTAATTCTTTCAAAGCATACACGATACAAAGTAGTCATTATGTAACAAGTAGGACCAACCAAGTAGTAAATGGTAACAGTGCATTCAGATGAAGTAACTGGGTAGGCCTATGTACAAACACTAAAATGTCAATTATTCACTGTTTCTCCTGAGATTAACACTCACAGTTCAGAAAGCAATAATGGCCGGGAGACTGAACCTGTGGTAGTTCGGGTGTCCAGTTGCAAGTCTTTTCAGTTGATGTCGCATTGGGTGACCTGCGTGTCAATGATGATGATGATGATGATGACAAGGATGAAGACAACACAATACCCAGTCCCCTAGTGGAGAAAAATCTCTGACCTGGCCAGAAATTGAGCCCGGGTCCACTACACAGCAGACAGATGTGCTGAGCCCTCAGCTAAGGGGACAGACACACTTTAGAAGAAAAAAACGGAAATATGGAAGCATCCGATCCCGCCCGTCTGCTTTGACCCATGACGTCACAAATATGGCGGAAACAAAAACAAACACATACACTTTCCACAAGAAGCCTAATGACACTAACGGGACAAGTGCGGGAAATGTGGTGTTTTGGGTGGGGGGCTAACTAAATGTAAACAAATTTAGACGCCTTGCGTAGCTACAACGTGTAAGTGAAGACAGCCATGCATGAATACCCACCCACCTCCCCAAGGGTTGTAACCCCTGCAACCCATAGAAGATAAAGATGCTTCAGTAGCTGATTAGTGTTTTTTGTCTTTTTAAAAAACAAATCTCACGGGATAGAACGAACAGATCAGAAAGATAAATATAATAAACTAAAAGAGAAATTGGAGGAAACAGATAATTAAAATAAGTAATAAGTGTTTTTAAATTAAAAAAAAAAATCTCAGGAGATAGAACGAACAGATCCGAAAAGTAAATAAAATAAGATAAAACAGAACTGGAGACAGCCACACTCAAACCAAACTCCGCGCCGTCATGACGTCACACACGACAACACCCTTACGCCACGAGTCAAAGCCGACGCGTGGGATCGGACGCTTCTGTCGACCCAGAAAAACAGATCAGATGACATATGCACTTCTACCCAGTTCCTTTAGTAAGTCTTAAAATGTAAATAACAATTAATTTTATAAAAATAGATCAAGAGCATGGACTAAAATTGGTGCAAATTATTGCATATGTCTGCCTCACCTACAAACGGGATGGGCACTGTCGGGGAGAGGGGGGGAAGAGGAGGGAGGAGGGGAATCAAGGCAATTTCACCACTGTATGGCACAATTATTTCTTTATCTAATTTACTGAACATATAGGCCTAAATCTTGCTACATGTTTTAGTTGGCCTTTGCACTTTGGTAATCAGTGTTGCTACACCTGAGTCATTGTCACCTGTTAACATTTTTGATGTGGACGTCCTCAAAGTTGTGAGGTATATTTGATGCCATTAGATCTAATATATACTTCCATTATGAGTGGGTTTCCGATGTGTATGTGCAGGAAATTTTCAGAGAAAACATTTAGTTAAGCTTGACAAGATGTCTTGTCAGGCCCACCACTAACAAAACTGTAAATTGGTTTTGCTGTATTTTACAACAAACACTAACAGGTACTTCTATTACTCATCAGTAACCACTGCATGTTCCACCTTCTCATACTGAAACGGTACGCCTGTCCCATAAGATTTGGAGGGCGGGCTGTAGGGGCATTATTCGTGCTCCGTATGTGGCAATCATTTGTTTCCACAGTCCCCCCCCCCCAAAAAAAAAGGCCCCTGTGTATGGCAATGGTCAACGGCGCCAAGTATGGTGTAGTCTGGTATTTTACTTTCAAGAAAATGATTTAAAAGTCGGTATTAAGTAGGTTTTTAATAGGGATCATTCAAATTAATGTAGGGTGCCCCTGGCCATAGTTAAAGTGCACGCAAATCGGCCTAAAATTTCAATTATCTCATATATTCTAACAGAAATACTGGACGCAAAAATTAGTATTCATTTACTGCACGACACCACGCACCAGTTGTAAAACACACGCTTCCGTATTTCCCACTTCAGCAATACGCCACAACACAAATGCGTGAAACAGAGTTACTTATCAAATAATTAACTTCTTGTCCCCCTCCCTCGAAAATTCCCATAGCTCTGTATTGACGAAATACAGTATTATCATCGACTACTTGTCACGATGATATATGTGTACTTACCACGAAGAATAAACTCCAGGATATCTGCCCTTCGCAACAGCGTAATAACTCATCTTCTTCCAAAATTTCTCAACAAAACTAGTTACTTTAATCATTTAAATTCACAACACTTTCCCAGAAAATACATCTCCGTACAAAAACCGTCACTTAAATTTCTAGCAGAAACAGCTTTCATTCACAATAATAAACAAACATTAAACTATATGTGTGTACCCAAAGACGTTGTAAATAATAAGGTGTGTACCTTCGACCATAGATACTAATAGACTGGGCAAGCAGTGCAGCGGCTATACATCTGGCGTGGCTGCAACGTACAATCACGTGACTGTTGGCAGAACGTCAGCGGGAGTTCAAGGCAGCATTCTGATTCCTGATTTCACTTCCAGTATTTCTCAGTGGATTTCCTGCTAACTTCACCACATTAAATGTAGCTTATGTAAACACAGCTAGAAGTGATAAATTATTGCGTAACCACTGTACAAATTTAGTTTTACAGCCATTACTTCACAATGAACTTTGTCAACTGCTGAAACACTTTCGATGTTTGGCAATATGTTCGCTGCGAAAGTGCGAATATTTCAGTGTTACCAATTATGAGATGCATTCTCCACTAACAATACGCGTTATGCACTGCATAAAATGTAAATATTGCGTGTGTGTGTTTTAGTGCCTTGGTTGTAGAAAGTGTTATAGACTTCATAAATCGGCATAAACAACGAAACCTGCAACGTAAACACACATGTTCACATCGAATGTAACGAACTCAATTGTGTCGTTCACCCACAAAACGTAAAGCAGTTTCATTTGAAAGCTCTTTTTTGGTTTAAACAGTTTGTTTCGTAGATGTATCAAATAAGATATCTACAAAATCATTACCTACTTACATGAATACTTGTTCCACAGATCATGGATACGATACTTCACAATGACCTATCATTACATGACAATTCTTCCAATCACTTATTTATACCTAAAAAATCGTCTACTGAGTAGGAGCTGTCATTCATAGATTCTTTTAGTTTGATTTTAAATGCTGGTTGGCTATCTGTCAGGCTTTTAATGCTTTTTGGTAAATGACCAAAGATTTTTGTAGCAGCATTTTATTTATCCCATACATTACAGCTTATTATCTGGAAACTAACATAGGCCATACAACTACCTTTTTGCAAATGGTATTCAGTATTTGTTTCTGATATTCGTATGTTTTGTAAATGGGAAGTACAAAATAAAACTAAACCCTGATGAGAAATCAAACCACTAACTTGTTTTTGCAAATTGTTCTTTAAAATAATACCAGCATAATTCACCCCTTTTTGTACCAAAGTCAGATTTAATCCAGGATACTAATAATCATCCTTTCTTCTTATGTAGTAGCAATGCACATTGCCATTGCTTTTGGAGTGGGAAGGGTTATTGGTAATAAATATATATATCTCTCTCTCTCTCACACACACACACACACACACACACACACAATATATATATATATATATATATATATATATATATATATATGTGTGTGTGTGTGTGTGTGTGTGTGTGTGTGTGTGTGTGTGTGTGTGTATGTGCGGATGGATGTGTGTGTGTGTGTGTGTGTGTATACCTGTCCTTTTTTCCCCCCTAAGGTAAGTCTTTCCGCTCGCAGGATTGGAATGACTCCTTACCCTCTCCCTTAAAACCCACATACTTTCGTCTTTTACTCTTTCGTGACGAAGCAACCGTTGGTTGCGAAAGCTTGAATTTTGTGTGTATGTTTGTGTTTGTTTGTGTGTCTATCGACATGTCAGCGCTTTCGTTTGGTAAGTCACGTCATCTTTGTTTATATCTATATTCTTCAAAGTGCTTCGAACAGATGCGTGTGTGCGCAGTAGGCTTGAAATCTTTTCGTTTCACTGCCTGTATCCACATCTGCCTGCGCCCTTCATCCTTTGGAAACCTATACGAAAGAGAAAAAGCAGCTTTGTAGCTTACCATTTCAAGAAATATATACGATTGCAATGTGCGCCTGGAAACACACAGAGCACTTCAAACCGCCAATTTACGTAACTGTGGCGTTCTGGGTAAGGATATGATACACACAATAGTTTATCAGTATTCAAGAAATGCCGCTAAATTATACTAATAATACTTACACCTGAAATTTAATGTCACTTCCCTTCACAAAACGCTCGGTACAACCATAAGCACAACAGGATACCACCATTGTTTTGCCAATAGTCACGTGGTATAGCAGTAGAGATGTTGGTGCCACGAAATATACGTCATGACCAGTCTACCAATATCTATGGTTGAAGGTGTGTACCTTACGCAGCAGGGTTGCCAACCCTAGAAATTTTTTCCTAGTACATAAACAACTAAAAATCTCATACTTCGGCTTTCAGATCTCGTACATTTATGAAACATTTAAAATTTTATAAAACTTAAAATAAGACTTATTAAATTACTGTGAATTTAGCAGGCATTTGTTAATTTAAAAATTTTGAATGAAACAAATAAAATGTTGCGCTGGCCGTACTGTCTAGACCCAAAATAATCTGGACACATTACTCGTCTCGGTTGTTTGGGCCAGACGGGTGGAGGGGGCGGCGGGGCGATGATAAGAATGAGACGTCTCGGAAGTACCAAGGATTCGCAAAAGCACATTATACCTTGAGGTTAAATGAGAATGCACTTTAATAAATAATCTCACCACGAGATATAACAATTAGTTCATAATTTATTAGTTTATAAAATTACACAGGTACAGGACATGTTATTATTTAGACGATTCTTGAGGCACTTTAGTTAACTGTGTTGTTAGCTGACTGGAATATATTCCCCTATCATTAGGGGGAGAAACCTCTTCGTTACTTTGGCAAATGTTTGGTGACGTTGAAGCGATTTTCGTTCCTGATCTGCCATTAGAGAGGTTCGACTTAGGCCACGACACCACCACAGATTAGTTATTTAGTTATATGTTCCATTGATCAATAGCACGGAAAAGCTGTTATGATGTGGAACGTGTCAAATGCACAAGAAATACGCACAGGAAACAATTTTTTTTGTTTACATTATAGTGTTATACCTAAATATTTCTATTATCTATCCCATTCCTTTAAATGGAACAAAATGCATATAGTATATCTCCAGAGTTATTTACTCATATTCAAGAATTCATCTATGGTACAGAAGGAGTTGTCAAGGAGGTACGATTTCAACTTATTTTTGAAACGATTACTGCGGTCTGTCAGACATTTTATTTCATCTGGTGATTTATCAAAAAGTTTTATAGCAGCATATTTTACCCCTTTCTGTGCCAAAGATAGGTTAAGTAAAGGACAGTGTAGGTCTTTCTTTTTTCTGGTATTGTAATCGTGTATGTTGCTGTTGATTTTAAACTGATCCATGTCGTTGAGAAAAAATTTCATTACTGAGTCAATGTACTGTGAAGCAGTTGTAAGGTTTCCCAAACTTTTAAACAGATGCCTACAAGATGTGCGACTATGAGCCCCACAAATTGTTCTAACTACTTTCTTTTGAGCAGTGAATACCTTTTGCCTAAGTGTTTATTTGTCCCAGAATATTATTCGGTATGATATCAGAGAGTGGAAGTATGTTAGCTTACTAATTTCTACATCCTCAAAATTGGCAATTATTCTGATTGCAAAAGCTGCTGAACGTAGTCACTTTGGGAGATCCAGAATATGAATTTTCCAATTAAGGTTCTCATCTATATGCACACCCAAAAACTTGGTATGCTCTACCCTGGCTACTGACTTCATTTGATGTGTTATGTTTATTGAAGGAATTATGCTTTTTGCAGCAGAAAATTGGATGTACTGTGTTTTTTCAAAGTTCAGAGTAAGCCCATTCGCAGAAAACCAATTAATAACTATTCCAAAGACCTTATTTGTATCATTTTCAATTGGACTTTCTTTTACTGGATTAATAATTATGCATGTATCATCAGCAAACAGTATCAGTTCAGCATCTTGTTTCACATAAGAAGGGAGGTCATTCACATTTATCAAGAACAGGAGAGGACCCATGATCGAACCTTGTGGAACACCTAATGTAATTTCACCCCAGTTAGATGAAGTGGCACACTCCTTTGAATCACTTGAAGCATATAAAGAGACTTTTTGCTTCCTGTTCTGTAGGTATGACTTAAACCACCCATATGCTGTTCCTTTTATATCATAGAATTGTAATTTCTTCAACATAATGTCATGGTTCACACAATCAAATACTTTGGATAAGTCACAGAATATTCCTACTGGTGACATTTTATTATTTAAAGACTATTATGTGGACAGTGAAATTGTATATTGCTGCCTCAGTGGAACAGCATTTCTGAAATCCGAACTGTGATTTACACAAGACTCTAGCGACAGCGAAATATGGGAAGAGTCATAGTTCACAGAAGTTACCACATCCAGTTGAAGGTGTTGCGAGTATTATCTTGGAAGACGAAATTTTTGGCGGCCAGAAAGATCTGTGTTTTTTTGTTTTCGTCGAGGTGGCTGCATGGAACTGTTGCAGTAACTCAGTAATAGGCTTTGTGCTCTGTGGCTCCATCTAACCTACATTTGGATACAACTATGAAATTTTTCGTGGTATTTTCTGGTCTTAGTTTATGTCTCCAAATACTTCCTCAGCCTTACTGTCATCGTTCTTATTTATGGTGCCATATAATTTTTCACAAGTCTTACGGCTATAAAGGTCTTTTGTCGGTTCAAAAATTGATGCAGTTTCCAGTATGTGATGGTCCTTTTGCACTCTCTGCAGCAAGTGTCCCATTCAAATTTCCTGCTGTTAGCCGGTTTCTTACGTCTGTTTTCATCCAATTAACCTTACTGAAAACTCGTCCACAGTCAGCATTTGTATGAGGTAGAGCAAAAAGAGCCATCTCAAAAAAATCTTTAGTTTTCAGTAAAAAATCCTAAAACTTATTTGGCTCACTAATTTCATCTCCAATTCTTAAGGATACCGAGCTTGTGCGTTTGGTAGCCATCTCCATTGATTGTCTATTATTTGTTTTTTGCGTGATCATCTAGTGCAATTATAAGCGGAACCACTTCAATAAGAGGCATCAGTGTTGGGAAATGGCTCCTGATATTATAATAGAGAGTTGATTCTGGTTTGAAAACTTGTAACTTTGACAAGGCAGGGTCCTCGATGTTGAATCATGTTTTTAGTTCTATGGCAGCAACTTTGCAGAAAATATTGTTACACGAGAAGAATTGTTCAATATCTGTAGGATGTCTGACCACATTTGGATGTTTTAAAAGCTCATACACTTCGATACCAAGATACAGTTCAGTGTTATGGAGTTGATGCAGCTGACTTTCAGGGTATATTTCACCTACGTTTGGACTCATAACATATTCGCGTTGCAAATAACGCAATAGGATTTCCTGGTAGAGTTCAAGTACTTAGATTGTGAATAACTAACTTCTCGCTTTGAAATTCCACACTGAATTTATTAAATAGAGGGAGCGACCACTAAAGGAAACAAAAATTAAGTTTGTAGAATGGATTGCTGAGTTTTTCAGAAATAAATACTGCCCGATTTTGCATATCGGCTTTGTCATGAAATCGAAAAAAAACAGACGTACGGCTTCCCACTGCTCTAATATTCTTTCAGCCACTGCTGACAATGAAAGCTATCTTGTCTGAGATGGCTTAAGAATTTTGTGGGGCTCCACTTCCGCAAATGACTTGAAGTTGCGAAAATCAAACTGGCGTTTACCACTGTGTTTAAAAAAGTTATAACTATCACGAGTTAGTTACTCTAAACTTTCTGAGCGGCTGGTCCTGGCGGAGGTTCGAGTCCTCCCTCGGGCATGGTTGTGTGTGTTTGTCCGTGGGATAATTTAGGTTAAGTAATGTGTAAACTTAGGGACTGATGATCTTAGCAGTTAAGTCCCATAAGATTTCACACACGTTTGAACATTTTTTTTACTCTACACTCTCAGGTAACTGTTTACATGGTCCGCTGGCACACAAATGGGCTGAGTGACAAATACATTTCACTACTGTGGTTACTTTAAAATCAGGTTGGAATCTACTTTTTATGGAGTCGTTTTCACCCATCATGACGTTACACCCATCTAAGCCAAAGCCTACAACATTTTTCAGTGGGACATTATAGCTGGTGAATGAATCGATAAAAGATCTGCATAAAATCTTGGCAATGGCTGTGGGAATATCATCATCGGTTCTTTCCTTAAAAACTTTGTGCAACACCCAAAATGTGCTACGTGTTTTTTGAGCTCCTTGATCAAAATAGTGTAGCAAGACCCAAACAGTTGTCTTGTCCTTCATGACAGAAATTTTTTTTTGTAGTTTTTGGACGAATTCTGCATTATGACCTTCTCCAAGAACGTTCTTTATCACTGCTATTACTTTAGTTCATTTGAGCTCTATTTTCTTAATTAAATTAGAATCCATCACAACTTCTTTTAATAAAGGTATCAAAAGGTCAGCAACAGAAAATGCGATGTTGTGCTCTGAAAAAAAAACAGCAAGTTTAACTTCTGCACATACTTTTTCTTTATTTTGTGGAGTTAAGCGATGTTAATGTACTTTATCCACTGCTGTCTTAAATGCTTTGAGAGATGCTGCAATGATGTGTTACCTTCCTTTTTTATTGTCCAATAGCCTTTTTTGGGTATTTTTCTTGATGGAGTAAGAGTACTCGAACAGTCACTGTCTTCCTCACAATCACTGATAATTATAGTAAATAGGTACCCAAGAGACACAATAGTAGGCATGTGGAACAGAAAAAAGTAGATACTACATACGGCGAGGCGGGCTATTGTCAGTGCAAGAAACACACCTGCACTGAACTATCGATGCACCGTGATCTCAGAGCTCCATAAAGAAGGCCTGATTTTGTTAGAGAGCGTTGCAATGTGCTCATGTTCAAATGTGTGGCTACTTCATTATGGAATACCTACTGAAATAATGCCACACCATGCATTGCTAGTCTGCATATGTTGGTAGAGCTACAATTTCAGTTCGTTAATTGTCAGTAAGCGTCACAGGAAAGGGTCATCTATTCTTGGCTGAGTACTACTTTCGCTTTTGTGATATAAACGACAAATGCGAAGAATGGAATTTGTTCCTCACAGATGCGTGGCTAACTAACCATATAGCAGACTGCTTTTTCTGTTAAATAATGACATGTTTATTTATGAATAACTTAGACTAGGCTTTCATTATACAATTGCAACTGTTACAGCTATTTTTGTGTGACTGAAGGCCACTGAAACGAAAATTAATATCAATGAGAAAAAAATTATTTTATTTCCATTGGACTTTCTCGTGTTCACTGTCACATACTCTAGTGTGCCAAATTCGAAACTTAGTTAAAATGAATTCCAGAGATAGGCTTTATCAACTAATTTCTTTACGAATTGTAAATAAATAAAGATTGATTAATGTCATCATTGGAATAAAACATTTAATTTCTTTAGTAATGGAAAAGTCTCAGGCATGTTGCATTTACGTCAAAATTTTTGAAATTTAAATTGTAACTAAGAAGTACAAAAATCTTCCAATAGAAGCGCTAATTTTAGAGAACATTGCACTTTAATTATAAAATGAATGAGTCTAATATATTACCCACTGAGAATAGATCTATTCTCCTTGAGTATTACATTTAACAGTTTTTGAATTGCTGAGTAACAATCTGATGTGCATGCATCATTTATATGCACAATTAGAACTATAACTTATAATAAACATGGGCATGTTTCACTATTTCTTGTAAAGTTTTTCTAGTTTCCTGGGATGAATGGGAGCCGGCCAGGTTGGCCGAGTGGTTCTAGGTGCTACAGTCTGGAACCGTGCGACTGCTATGAGCGTAGGTTCGAATCCTGCCTTGGGCATGGATGTGTGTGATGTCCTTAGGTTAGTAGGTTTAAGTAGTTCTAAGTTCTATGGGACTGATGACCTCAGAAGTTAAGTCCCATAGTGCTCAGAGCCATTTGAACTATTTTTTTTTTATGAATGGGAAGCACAGCAAGGAGGAACGAAACCAAAAGCCAACACGTAACAGTGGAATGGCTTCTTCACAGTATTGCTTATGGACACACAGTTCTCACTTATTGTGGTGTAAACAGCATGAAAGTAAATACATATGCTGAAAGAGTGTATTTGTGCAAGTTTATATTAAGTGATGGTACTTTTTTATATCAATGAATATGAAATAGATAAAAAAGTAAATCATGATGTGACACAGATATTCAGTGAGTGAGACATGAATTACATTGAAAACCATGTAAAAATTTATGTTAATACTCAGAACAGGTATAATCATTAACAAGTCAGTCGCAGGCACTGCATCCTTCTGGGCTCTAGATTTCAGTGTCATCATCATCATCATCATCATCACTATCATCATCATTAACACTATCGTGTTCACTGCACGCTGATGTTCTGTTCATTGTAGTGCTGCACATTGCAAATTGCTTTCATTGGCAGCAGTGTGTAAAAAAATGGAAAATTCCAGATTCTGCCAACAGGTTCCGAGTTAAACTGAGGGAGCTAGGAAAACTTTAAAAGGTACATTAAAATGAAAGAAATCCGCGAATATAGCCAACGCATCTACTTTTCGTGTAGCGCACCCAGTGTACCCGAAGTGTAAAGACCCATTTACGCTATAAATTGTTGGCCACAATAAAAAATCATGTTATAAAATTTCCCATGTCAGAATCTCGTACATAACTGTATGAGCCTGACCATGTCCTCGTACCTCATACAGCAGACCACAAATCTCGTATTTGTACTAGGAACCGAACATTGTACATTTGGCAACCCTGTTATTCAGTGAGTTCACTGACATTATGTATTGTGACAAAGCTCTTCCAAGCACAAAAAGCACATTTTATGGAGGTGAATCTCATTTAGGGATTTCTCGAGGCCCACAAGAAAGACAGGCCATGGCACATACATAACAAAGGTAAACCTGAAAGAGCTCACTCGCTCAGCTCATCAGACAAAATGCGTTTCTGAACCTGTTAACTCACAGTGGGGTGTATATGTACTAATGAGAATTGCATCTTCTACTGGAATCTGCTATTATGAATTCCTACAGATTGTCAGTACTATAACAAATTTTAATTTAAAATCAATACTCGATATAAATGGTATAACGGCTACTTTATGGCATTTAGTCTCTTCTGCTTAACAGTCTTCATTCCATACAAGAAGTGATGCCTTATGCAACTGACAATAATTTTGGCATGATTTTATTTTTATTGTACCCCAGTACAGATGTAACAAATTATAAGCAGGCCTATGGACTTCGATCATTGTAGGACTAATAACAGTAAGACTGGATAATATCGGATTCCAGTAGATGATGCAATCCTTGTTTGTACATACACAGCTAGTTACGAGCTAACAGCTGTAGAAACTTAGTTTGTCTGCTGAGTTGAGCGACAGAGTACTAAAAGTTTGTTCCCAACAAACAAGTAGGATTCTCAGCCACATATGTAGTAGCTCACTGACACATGGCATTTTTCCGTATAGACTGAAATACGCTATTGTTAAACCATTGCATAGAAAGGGAATAGCTCTGATGCTAAGAACTGCTGCCCAATTTCACTTCTGACAACTTTATCCAAAATTATTGAAAAAGTAATGTATTTGAGAGTAGCAATAATATTTGTAAAAATCAAGTACTAACAAAATGTCAATTTGGTTTTCAGAAAGGTTTTTCAACAGAAAATGCTATACATATGTTTTCACTGATCAAATATTAAATACATTGAATAACGGAACACAACCCTTTGAGATATTTTGTGATCTCTCAAAGGCTTTTGATTGTGTGAATCATGAAATTCTTCTACATAAGCTTAAGTATTGTGGTATGAGTGGGACAGTGCACATATGGTTTAATTCATATTTAACTGGAAAAATATAGTAGGTTGAAATTAACAGTACAGATAGTCTGCAAAAATCAACAGAGTCCTTTAACTGGGGAGAAATCAAGAATGGTGTCCCAGGGTTCAGTCTTGGGTCTCTTATTGTTCTTAATATATATTAATGATTTGCCACTCTATACTCATGAATATTTAAAGCTAGTTCTTTTTGCTGAGACACAAGTATAGTAATCACATCCAACAAGCAAGAATCAGCTGAGGAAATTGTAATTAATGTTTTTCAGAAAATTATGAAGTGGTTCTCTGTAAATGAACTCTCACTAAATTTTGAGAAAACACAATACTTACAGTTCTTTATAGTAAATGGCATAACACCATTGATAAATATAGACTTTGAACAGAAGTCTGTCACTAAGGCAGAATATTCAGAATTTCTGGGTGTGTGCATTGACGAGAAATTAAATTGGAAGAAACACATCGATAATCTGCTGAAACGGTTAGGTTCAGCTACTTATGCTATTAGGATTATTGCAAATTTTGGTTATAAACATATCAGTAAATTACCCTAATATGCCTATTTTCATCCACTGCTTCCATACGGCATTATATTTTGGGGCAATTCGTCATTAAGAGAGAAAATATTCATTGCACAAAAGCATGTAGTCAGAATAATACCTGGAGACCTCCCAATATCACCTATTAGACATTTATTTAAGAAACTCGGGATATTAACAGTATCTTCACAGCATGTATGTTCACTTACGAAATTTGTCATTAATAAGCCATCCCAATGAAAAAATAGCAGCAAACTGCATAGCTACAACACTAGAAGAAAGGATGATGTTCACTATTCTGGATTAAATCTCACTTTGGAACAGAAATGGGAGAATTATGCTGCCACAAGAATCTCTGGTCATTTGCCAAATAGTATTAAAATTTTGACAGATAGCCAACCAACATCTAAAAGCAAATTAAAAGATTTTCTGAATAACAACTCCTTCTACTCAACATGAATTTTTAGATATGAAGTAGTAACTGTAAAAAATTAATTATGGTGTGTAAACAAAACTTATGTTAAAGTGACATGTCCCACATCATTACGAAATGTCGTATTCATGATCTGTGGAAGAAGGATTGTACGAATGAGTGAGCGAGCACAGGCCTATATTAGTGACTTATGCGCTGTGGCCTGTCTTTCTCCTAGGCCTCGGGGACTTCAGTGACACTACCTTGGTTCGCTGCCAGGCACCTTTGAGCGCTGCAAGTTTATCATTCCTTCATCAGCTCGTTTTGTAATGTATGATTAAAATCTTCCATATTTGATTTGGTTTCTCACAGATCACATTAAACAGAAGCTGGTTTCATCGCATTGTGTTGCTGATTATGATTTACTGTGTACTGCACTCTGAACTGCATTTTAAATATGTTGCTTGTACTCTGCTTGACGTTTTCTCGCATCCATAATATTATGTAGGATAAATAATTCCATAGTTGTTTTGTTTCATATAAAACACAAGTTGATTTCGTCACATGGTGTTATGTGGGTATATGTCTGTTTGATACAGCTTCCGAATCTGTGTGTAAACTACCTGATTTTAAATACATTGTAGGTTTACTGCTCATATTTTGTGTTGTTCATGTTCACATCTGCTTATTATACTTACTTACATATTGTAATTCCTCTTTCTCTTGAACTGAATATTAAAGGTTGATTGTGTTTGGATAGTAGCAAGTAGAGGAAACAGTATCATCTTTATGAAGGGAGCTGAAGCAGAAATCGGCATTATCAGTGATTTTTGGATCCTTGCTAACAAGATGATGCATGACTGTGAGACTAAATGTCACTAATTCAATGCCAGGATTTGCTTTGCACTACTTCTATAAAAGTTATCGGTCTTTGTAATGTGAATTTAGAGGAAATGCAGGTTCTTTTATTGTCCATGCGATGTGCATTCAAGGCTTTAGCAATGGAAACCGACCACCATATTAGTAATGTCAAATTTAAC
The DNA here is from genome assembly GCF_023864345.2 of Schistocerca serialis cubense. Classification (NCBI taxonomy): domain Eukaryota; kingdom Metazoa; phylum Arthropoda; class Insecta; order Orthoptera; family Acrididae; genus Schistocerca; species Schistocerca serialis. The sequence continues at coordinate 832,007,274 of NC_064638.1, read as the reverse complement.
TTGATGCTCATAGTTAAAAGAGGCTGCAAAACATTTAAAAATCAAAGTTGGGATCAAGAGTAATGATGTTATTAATTATAAACATTGTACCTTGGAAATAAATTTTATTAATCTAATTAATACGATAAAAATCGAGAGCACTTTATGCTAGTAATACAGACAGTGAAGGCCAATTAGAAAAATGAAGAGGAAACTGACAAAGATTCAGCAGTTGTTGTTTAAACACAATGGAAACGTAATTCCGGTCATTCTCAAAATATTTTCTAAGTTTGTGGCGACCAGTACAGTCGCTTATGCAATGGGCGCGACCAGCTCATCACCAATATCATACAGAGAGGTTTGCCATGAGGAGTGTTGCCCATGCACTTATTCTGTGCTGCAAAGAGCGTCGTGGTGAAACTCTGTGATATATATTGTAGTCAATTACTCTCTTGTTATCAGGTCTGACCTAACCTCCTTGGGCCTGCTGGTAAGTCATTAATGTATCAGTTCTGCACAATAAATGTTCTTGTTCCCTTTACTCCACTGTTTCTTGTGTAGATGGGAGAAGAACTCATTTAATTTACGATGGACTTGCAGCAGTGCAAGACTTGCTCAGCGGTGCCCGTGACGTGATCATGTTGAAAGGATTACAATATCAACGAAGAATATTTCCTAGCCATGTGAACATGGATGATGATGACCATAATATTTCGAGACTCGCTGTGCGACTTCAACTCTTCTGGCCAACGAATCCCACCTCATGGTTCATGCAAGTTGGGTTGGGTTGATTTTGGGGGAAGGGACCAAACTGGGAGGTCATCAGTTTCATCAGATTAGGGAAGGATGGGGAAGGAAGTCGGCTGTGCCCTTTCAAAGGAACCATCCCAGCATTTGCCTGAAGCAGTTTAGGGAAGTCACAGGAAATCTAAATCAGGATGGCCGGACGCGGTGATTGAACCGATGTCTTCCCGAATGCGAGTCCAGTGTTTCATGCAAGTGGAGGCAAACTTGCAACGCTCTGGAGCGAATACGGATTTCACGAAATTTGCACTCATCGTGAGCCAATTGGAAAACCAATTTGCAGCGGATGTCCAAGACATTATTACACCCTGTCGGAGGTTGGTATGTACGCCAAACTAAAAACTAAGTTCATACGCCATGGGTCTGCCTCATAAGAGGAAAGAGTATGCCAAGTACTCGCGCGCGAAAATATCAGCGATAAAAATCTTCGCAATACTTATGCCACCTGCAAAGTAAAGTGGATGTGAATACAGTTTCCGACACGTTATTGTGTACCATATGGAGCTGCCGGCACAAGTCAATGCCTTAATAGTGACACAGACAGATATGTCCTTGAATGGTATACTTGCCCTAGCCAACTGTATCCAAGACGCTATCGTGGCTGTCTCGGACTCTGATTTGGAGGTAATATGTGGCAGTACCCCAGTAAATGTACGAACAAACTATGAAAAATTATCCCGGAAGCTAACAGCACTGGAGCAGCAATGGAATGACGGCTTCTGTAACAAAGTTGAAGCCGTAACCAAAATACTGAGCGAGCTGCTCGCCGATCACGGTGCTAAGGAAAATTACAGACGGTAATCGCGCAGCCACTCTGTGGACAATAGGATGGCCTGCCAACGGACAACATATGCTGGTATCATCGGCGTTTCAGGGACCAAGCCCGTAAATGTAATTTACCCTTCGAGTACGTAAAATATCAAAGGGCAAGTAGATATCGGCGCGCCTACCTGCACCTCTACCAGCCTGCTCATAACTGACCACAAGTCGGGCTGTAAATTTTTGATAGATACCATCTCCAATCTGAGTATTCTACCAAAGGATAGGACGCACAAATATCTCCCGGCCATTGCCTTCAAGCTGCCGGAGACCAATAATTCACACATTCTGACTTATGGTATGCAGCACAGGAAAGTAGATCTGGGGCTACACCGCGCGACAGTCTAGAAATTCATCATAGCAGACACCGTGAAACCAATTATCAGTGCGAACCTGATTGCCCACTATCACCTGCTGCCCAACGTCGGAGACGCTTGTCGCCGAGATGCAGTCGTTGTGTTGGCAGCGACTCGTTTCCGATGCCACGAGGCCAGCTTCAATGTCAAACTCATCCAGGCGAGTATGCGAGACTGCTCGAACAGTTTCCTGCACTAACAAGGCCCCTGGAGAGCCCTGATCAGGTACGTCATGACACCATTCATTATATCAATACCATAGCACCCCCCCCCCCCCCCCAGTTTTGTGTAGACCTAGATGCTTATGTGCATACAGATACGCTATAGCCAAAGCCGAGTTTGATGCTATGCTCACAGAAAGCCTTATACGTCCATTTAGCTGTCCCTGGTCATCTCTGCTACATTTCGTCCCTAAGATATCCTGGTAACCCCTTCTGCATCTCAAAGATTACAATTGTGCTCTGAGCAGAAAGCAAATGTTCAGTGTCCTTGACTGCATCAAAGCATACAATCAGATTCTGGTAGCAGAGGAAGACATGCCAAAGACAGCACGCCTTTCGGTTTGTTTGAGAGCCTTTTGATGACCTTTGTCCTCTGCAATGCAGTCCAAAGGCTCATTGACCCTGTTCAACGTGGAATGCCACACTTTTTGCGCACTCTGACGACATTCTCATCTATTCTGACAATCTGGAATCGCACCAGCAACACCTGAATGAGGTCTTTGAGTGTCTCAGTGCGTGTGTCATTTTCCTGAAAGTGTCAAAATGTGTGTTGGGACGACCAGAATTGATATGTTTGGGTCATCACATTTTACCGGAAGGGTCGCCCCCGTTACCTGATAAATCAGAGGCTGTGTTAAATGTTCCACGTCTGGTGACAGCAAAAGAATTGCACAGGTTCCTTGGCATGTTGAATTTCTGCAGATGCTACCTGCCGCACATCGCCACCTTGGAGGAACCTCTCACAGCTGTGCGGCCGGTCCTAATGCCTGTGGTAAAGCATTGTTACAGTGGACTCCAACAACGACAGACGTATTTGAAATGGTCAAAAAGACCCTTGCTGAGGCTGTGCTACACGCGCAACCGAAATTAGTTCCCCCCCCCCCCCCCATGGCACCTGTAGCTGACGCCTGTCAGAAAACGATCGGAGCAACACCAAGAATTGTGTCAAAGGGAATTAGCAATCTCTAGCTTTCTTTTCCCGTAAGTTTACCCTGGCGCAACAGCAATGGAGTGCAGATGATCGTGAGCTGTTGACCAGCTACACAGTAGCCAAATACTTTCACACCCAAATAGAAGCAAGAACGTTCACGATATTCACTCATATTCGCATACCAGCAAAACAACAATAACTGTTCTCCCAGATAACTGAATCAGCAGAAGTACATTGTACAGTTTACTACCGACTGACAACACATCTCCGGCCTCAACAATGTAATAGCGTCCTGCTTGTCTTGCATTAGCACAGTCACTGAGACATTTGATCTTGCACACTCATGCGATACACAGCAGACATATGACGAACTACGCAACATGCTGCACAATACCCATATAAGAACATATGATTTTACTGAATTTCCTGCAAAGGCTTTCCTCAAAGGTAAATTGTGCAAACTGACAGATGTTTAGAAATTCCCTTTAAACCTCTCAAAGTGAGCAGTTCGAAATACACACTAACATCTCACTTATGTGATAATCAACATTATGTTTCAGATATCCACAATAACTTGGAGATATTACATAAAGAGACAAAGACGATGTTTTAAACGTGATTGAGGAGATATATATAATATAGTCCATAGCACAGTTCCCTGATAATACTCTCAATAACCGAAAGGATTTAGGACACCAGGCTTTACTGGCCAATGTCGACTATTTGAATTTTTGAAGTAAGGGATCTCACAGTGTAAAAATTGGTTAGCGTATTACAGTTTTTTATGTTAAATGTCCGAGTTTATACTCCTACTGCCAGTCCACATGTTGGTCCTCTGATCCATGTAATGTATACTCTGTTTTAATGATACAGAAATAAGTAGCAGTTTTTGAAAAATATTCTCCTTAATATCATTATTATATTAGTATCACCCATGTTCAATTTTTATGTAATGCAGAGAGCCGAGTCTAATTCCTCTCAGAACAATAGCAGTGCACTTCTCTTATCTTCCATGTTGCTCGTGTTATTTCATTTTCCTTAGCCATCTTGTCAGTATCCGGATGGCAGCCGCCGCACACGCTCCGACTGCACAATGAATACCTTGCAGCTTGTGTTGTCAGCTGCTATAAATATTATTATGTTGGTGACAAACACACATAAGGGTGTCGGCTTTCGGTGAGTTTCACCACCATCTTCCTTTCAATCACTGGTGGCTCCCAGAAAATGTCAAAAATAATTTTTCAGTGCGTTCCACTAGATAATTTTATTAGTTTTCATCGATGACTTTATTTTATTCTTCAGTCACTCCAGGACCCAATACTTTCCTGGATAACGTTTACGAGGGGTATCGTCTGTTGCGTGACAAAGGCCCACAGGAACATACTTTAATCGGGATAGTGACGATAGTCTGTGTCAGTACTGTTTTTGGCAGCTGTTCCACGCTACATGGGGACTGTATCCACTTCTTTTTTCGTTTTAGCTACTGCTACACTGTTTTTTTAACCAAAGATCACTTTGATTCCTAGTTCTATTCCTTCGGTTTTTAGACTGGACGATCATTTTTGATGGTTTTTTATCAGTCGAGGAGGACTGAGCACTTTCCCTAGCCATGCTAACTGCTGCTCTTCAGCATTCTGTAACAACTCCCTATACCATATACATAGCATTTGTAAGTAACCTTCTTTGGTGTGAAATTATAAATCTTATTTATTAAATATGTATAGGCCCATTCTGTGTGGGTCATATGTGATCCACACCTCGTTTTCTAATTAGATGCATAACATTTTCTCCTTCTTTAAGTCTGTTCACTCAGTACTTTAAGATATCTCATGCACTTTGTTTCCCCTTTATCAAACTATTAATTTATAAAATTTTCTGTACAGATATACACCAGAAGATGTAACTTAAAAGTTGCAAAACTGGTTGTGTGGGTCTCTAATCAATTTAAACAGATACACCTACTATTGGACTTTTCATTCAGTTTATGTTTTAATAGTTTTAATTCCTATATTTAAACACTTATTGCACTGCATGAAATGTTAATCACTCATATTTCCCAGTACTTCACTCAGCCCCCATCTCCTCTTCACACAACAAACTTTGTCGTGTGTAGTGCTGTTGTGCCAGATTACTGGTGGAAGTTCGTCTTCTGTGATTGCAGGCGAGATTAAACCCTGTTCTAATACATGTGACAGGGTGCGAGGTGGACGAAACTTTAATGACAGAGTTTCTGGAGAAATTTGAAGACTCCAAATGTATGTGACAAATGCCATGCGAGGAGTATAGCAATAGAGATGCAAGAAATGAGAGACTTGCTTCAATTTTTTAACGTATCCATATTGGTTTCATGTGGCACATACAGTAAACGATATATATTTTATGAATAAAAGTCCATTGACCTTCTGCATTTCGATTTTAGGTTATATTTCCGATACCAAACTGAAATATAGATAGTTGATGGACTTTTTTTCATAAAACATACTTGCTTCATTGTTAAAGGCTTTTTTTTTTAAAAAAAAACAACCTATATCCAAGCCTTCAGCTATATGACAAAAGTGTAGAACTTATTTCCAGTTCTCACAGTGGCTAAATGCTTCATTTTTTATAGATGTGTTGTATCTATTAGATGATGTGCGTCACCACTATTTGTAGTCTTTCTTCTTCTAATGTGAAATTAGTTTCTTGTTCTTACAGGGGACATCTTTTATGCTACATACATGAACTAATTTGTAAAGTTTCCATAAACATCTTTCGTTTTATTTTGTTACTTTACCATGATGTATTTCTTCAGGTAACTATAAACCACATTGCAGGTTCAGGAATAATTTTAGACAATGCTTGTGGGGATACAACTGCACTGAATGCGAGGTCCTTGTAACTTGTGCCAGTAGCTAGAAACCGTAATGCAGCTGACAGCCTCACCACACAGCTTACATCCTCTCTCATGACTGTATTCTTTTCCGGTAGGAATGGTTTGATGATGTTCAACAGCTACAGAAACCATGTTTCACTCATTCTTACATAATTACGAGAATCATCGGCTTGCAACTCCTTGAGTGAAAGAGCGCATATTAATATCGTTCTTTGCATTTTCCACTTCATTCACCACCGCTTTCACTCTGCTTTTTTTGGTGATTTACCTCTAAGACAGCCAAGGCAAATACCTGTTGTTGTTTCTGTGTAAACCAAACTGTATCTCGTCGTACGTATCCTCAATGAACTTACTATAAACAATGTCCAACCAGCAATAGGAACAGGGTGGTGCAGTAATCACTGAAAAGCTGAGAAAAGCCTCAGGTCAATAAGTTCTGTAATATATCAGCAACATGCTATGAAAGGTTGAACCAATAGGAGGCACAAACAGATTTTGCGCCTTTGGTTAGCAACAGATAAACTCGAAGAACGTGTGAAGTTCAGAAGGTAGAAAAGAGAGGTACTTACATTTAGATCATAAAGGACTACAGCAGACACTCCTCTGTGGGTAGTGGAGGATCTGGAACGTTCGCAATATGGATACCCAGAAAACGGTAATATCAAGAAAAGGACGGCAGATGCGGAAAAGACGATATCTGATAAGTGCATGGTACCAGCAGCTACTAACTGCTCAGGTAAGACCCCTTCTAATCCAGTGGAAACAATAGTTAGGTAAACATTCAAGAGACGATGGAAGACTTGGAGATGAAACTTGATACTGACAAAAGAACAACGAGTAAGAGAACTGTAGAAAACGGCAAGTAGAGATAACTGATACATGTGCTGTTTGACATAACCTTGTAGTAGTATCAGCTCAAGAAATCACTGATCAGATGAGAGATCAGCAACCTCCTTCAATCAAAACGTATATTAATATAATAAAATGATTACCATAATAAAAGTAATAACAACAGGCACAGTAGAATGCATCTGGGGGCCTTTCATTGCGTTCTTGAAAAGCCTAGGCAAAAGTATCCGAAATTTACACCCCATGGCTAATGGCAAATTGATGCATCATCAGCGTCACTTTAAAATGGGCATTAGAAATATTGTAGATCAGGTTGGAATACAGTGACAACTGGAGTGAAGTCAGTAGTTGCAATGAACGATATATTGGAGTTAGCTATATTTAAAGAAAAGAGCTGTATGTGTACATCCTCAGTTTCTTGTTGCATGCATATGGGATTATATGTGATGTTAATGAAATAATGAGCATATGGCATTGGTGGCCAGGAGAGCCCTCGCGGGGCAGTTCGGCCGATCTTGATTCACCTTTAACAGCCACAGAAATCTCTACAGAAATAAAAAGTGAATACTTAGTTACTAGCGTCAAACGATTCACACAAAAAGTTTGTACAAACCCAAGATGGAATGTGTCACTACTGGTATGCAAGAAAACATTTAGGTCGCAAATATTACCACATCAATAATACACTGAGGAGGTGAAAGTCATAGGTTAGTGATATGCACATATACAGATGGCGGTAGTAACACATCCACAAAGTGTACAGTGAAAGGACAATGCATTAGCGGCGCTGTCATTTGTGCTCAGGTGATTCATATGGAAAGTTGTCTGACATGATTATGGCCATAAGAGGGAAATTAACAGACTTTGCACTTGGAACAGTAGTTGGACCTACATGTGTGGACAGTCTATTGCGGAAATCAGTAGGGAAATTCAGTATTCCGAGATCCACAGTGTCAAGGGTGTGCCATGAATATGAAATTTCAGCCATTATCTCTCACCATAGACAATGCAGTGACCGGCGGCCTTTTTTAACTACAGAGAGAAGTGGAGTTTGCGTACAGCTGTCAGTGCTAACAGACTAACACTGAGTAAATGAGCCACAGAAATCAATGTGAGACGTATGACGAACATATCTGTCAGGACTGTGTGGCAAAATTTAGCGTTAGTGGCCTATGGTAGCAGACGACCAATGCGAGTGCCTTTGCTAATACCACAACCCGCCTGCAGCGACTCTCCTGGGGTGGGGTCGTGACAATATCAGTTGGACCATAGACAACTGAAAAACCATGGCCTGGTCAGATGACTCCTGACTGCAATTGGTAAGACCTGACAGTAGCATTCGAGTGTGGTGCAGACCAACAAAGCCATGGACCCAAGTTGTGAACAAGGCACCGAGCAAGTTGGTGATGACTCCGTAATGAGGCGGTGTGGTGTGATCCAATCACTGACTGGAAACATTTACCTTCGGCTGCTTGTAGACCATATGCAGCCATTCACCAGCTTCATGTTCCCAAACACCGTTGAAATTTTTATAGGTGACAATGCGTCATGCCAGTGAGCTACAATAGTTCATGACTAGTTTGAAGGACATTCTGAACAGTTTGAGCGTATAATTTGGCCACCAAGATCGTCTGACATGAATCCTATCAAACATTTCTAGCACACAATCGAGAGGTCAGTTGTGCACAAAATCCTGCATCAGTTTACACTTTCACAATTATGGATGGCAACAGGGGCAAGATGGCTCACTATTACTGCAGGGACTTTCAACGAATTGTTGAGTCCATGAAGTGAGGAGCTGCTGTACTACGCCAAGCAAAAGCATTTCCAAAATGATATAAGGTGGTATCCAATGACTTTTGTCACCTCAGTGTAATATTGGGTATGAAATGTTAAGTAGAACAATATGTTGCTCCAGTAATACAGGAATTGTTTAAGATATTGGGTAAGTGTCCCTTATATCACCCATGCATCTAATATATCCCGCTCATATTTCCAAGCTGCTGTGCATGCCATCTATGAGTTTCTGTGGTTTCTCCACAACTAGCGCTAGTTACAAGCTTCCTATGCGTGATAGCGGAAATAGCATAGCATCTGAAGCGTTTGAGGCTGTGTCGAACGTTTTATTCCCTGCAGTTAATCGAGGGAACTACTAGGTAAGTGTTTACATGTAATAATTTTGTTTAAACCAGTAGAAAATATGTTAAATAAGGATTAATGGGAACGGGACTTCATGGCCTGTAATTTTTCCTAGTATATTGAAATGTAATAACACAAAAACTGTATTATATATTGGAATGAAACCTCAACCTAATAAATAGTGTATTGTGAGCCTTATGTGAAAAGTATTTAAAACTGTATGATACATAGTGCAATGAGTACTGATTTTTGTCTTATGTACTAAATTACATCTAACTTTTTCGGTACACTGTACTTGCACATTATTCAAAATAAAACATCAAAAAATTGATTCTGTTAATTATTAATAATTAAATATTTACCAATCTGATGTTTTGTGTTTTTTAAAACTGTTATTTAGAAGTCAGCTTCCTCTCCTAATAATTTAAGAACACATGACAAACTTCAGCTTAAAATATTTAATACTTTGTTAAATAATGTGATTTACTGTTTTGGCAAGCACTATATTATTATTCATGCAAAATTTTCTTTTTGTAGCTTTAATATTGAATGAGATAATGATGCCTAAGTAAGAAAAATGTTGATTACAGAAAACTGAAGCTAAAGATTTGTATGTCAAAACACTCTAGGTCCATATCTTGTTGATTCTAGTCTCCTTTACACCTTCCTTAGTTCTCTTTCACTTTTTTTCATTCTGGGGTCCTTTGTCGCACCTGCAGCAGCTTTTTCAGGTTTACTAAGATGTTGCCTGTCCACTCATTGTAGCACACTTCTCATGTTGTCCTCAGTTTTGATGACTAGTTGGCTCTTGGTTTTTAATCTGCTTATCACTCCATCATTAAAACATATTATAGCATGCATCACATGTATCTGAAAAGCTGACATGCCAACAAAACCACTGTTTGTCAAACATTCTCAAATGCTACTATTGAAGCTGTCATATTAAATGTGTGTTTTGCCATGTAAATATTTTTCCGGGAGTTTATAATCTGAAAAATCTCTATATATTTGCTTTCGTTCTGCCATAATATTTTCTGGCATGGAGTGTGCATGTGTACGTTTTTGTCCATTTTCTTCACACTTATTATACATGCTCTGTGAACTGTTTCCTTTTGGGCACAGGCCATGCTGCAGATCATCGGTATTTTGTCAGAGAGAGTTGTACAAATTGCTTTTTTCATCTCACTGACATTTTTGCTGTTTCTCCTGATGGGTAGATCATAATATTCTGTGAGGATTTCTATTTCAGAATTGCTGAATCTGCCTTGTCCACCAGTTACATTGCCATCAGACAGTTTTTTCCTGGCATATCCTTGTTGAGTTTCCTAATACTTGCACCCATTCAATTCTGCACAAGTCCTATATATTCCATTTCTTAACTCTTTCAGACCTGATTTTTTTTGTATGAAGTAATGTTTCTTCATGTTGTAACGCTCTTACATGATTCTGTAATGATTTTAGTTGCAAGATTTGTTCAAAAATATGTACCCATTTTGAAAATATACTTTGTACACTTGGCTTCTTTTCATGGACTAAAATAAGTAATTTGGAAATACTCACTGTTGTAACAAATAAACTGATTGTTCAATTATTGCCATGCAAAATGACAATAATAACGTTCATTTATACAGTGGAATATAACCAACCAACTATTTCCATGTATTCTGACGGTCACAAGCTGCTGCACATTGCTACACTGACTTGTTCATATTTTTATACAGTAGCCCAAGAGTTAGCGGCAGTTATACATGATAAAAGGATCAAAAATTCACAAATGTGTATATGAGATTTTCTCTGGGCAAAAGACACTTATGTCGCAATTAAAAGGCAGTACAACTTAATATACACAATTGTTGGTTGGGTTGGGTTGTTTGGGGAAGGAGACCAGACAGCAAGGTCATTGGTCTCATCAGATTAGGGAAGGATGGAGAAGGAAGTCGGCTGTGCCCCTTCAAAACAACCATCTCGGCATTTGCCTGGAGCGATTTAGGGAACTCACAGAAGACCTAAATCTGGATGGCTGGACATAAGATTGAACCATTGTCCTCCCAAATATACACATTTGAAGTCAGAGGGTCTAAATGTGTTAACTTCAGCTTCACCTTATGGTTTAGCAGCCATAACATTATTGAAGCCTTTAGAGTCACCATCACCAAGGTAGTGAATGTATCATGGTGGGAGATCCATCATAGCGCACATTATCTGGGCTAGCTTTCCACTCTTCCCAATACATCCCATGGAATAAGCATGATGAATATTCACTTCACTTTATTTTGTGCATGTTACAGGAGATGTCATTGTCATTTCACTGACATTCCACTAAAGTTTCGCTGGATAGGTCTATTACTTATGTCCTCAGTAAACAGAAGGGATTTTTTATTATTACAGTACTTACATTTAGCAATAGACAAAAACAGTTCAGAAGGCTTGCATTTACTAATTAAAATATTACTGTTATTTTCACTACTTACAACACCAACATCTTGTTCACTTTGGGTAAGATGTTTCAACTTGCATTTTGAAGCATTGTCTTGTGTACTTTTTGGTCTAACCTCATTTAGCTGCAGTGTAACAGTTTCTTCATTTTTACGATTTCCAACAACACACATGTGATTTTGATTTTTATTGGTCCCACAAATTACCTTTTGTATTGGTGTGTACTTGCAATATAGGTCATGTCATTTTGCTTACATCTAAAGAATATACATATAGCAGGCTATACAGTAATAACGTAGAATAGCTTAAACAGTATGTACATAATGCTAAATGATTTACACCAGAGTTAAAAATACATTTTTGTGAATTTTACATTGTACATGAGTAGTTTTAATTGTAGTTTAGTTCCTTACCCTAATTTGCAATTCTAGTTTCTCTTAGTATTTTTATACACACTATTGAATTCTTCAAACACTGTAGAGCTCTTTTATGATTACTGTCAAATTTACAACTGTGATTAAACTTCTTCATTTTTGGAATTTTACACTGTAAAAATTTTTACTATGTTTACAACACGAATGAACACTAAAAACAAAAGTAAACTAAAATAATCTACTTGTATCGACAGAATGCTCGATCAGAATAAACCCCTGCTCATTGCACGGTCAATATATTCTTCAAGAATATCATACAAACAAATTGCTAAGGAAACAGCAGCGCCCAAGTTGTAACATGACATTGTAGGCAATGTTTTGTAGTTGACAAGAGTGTGACAGCTAGGCATTCTTGAGCATAATCTGGTTTAGAAAGGCATTTAAACACCAAAATGTTGATGTACTACACACAAAGCATACATTTTTAGAATCAAGAAGAGTTACAGAATATTTAATTCCATTTTATAGACCTTCATGACGTCCAGGTCCTTTTAATTAATCTATCTCATTGCAATACCAATCCTGTTCTCATCTTAAAATTTATTTTACTTTATTAAATTCCTCATTTTGGTTGTTATAGGTCTTGTGCACGAGATGTCATGGAAAAAGAAGAAAAGATAATCTTGGAGTACAACAGATCTACCCCTACCCCTATACCTACCCATCAACATACCGCTACACCCACACCCGTCTGGAAAAGGCCAGTTGCCCTATGTATAAAAAAGTGGAAATTTAAATGGTGTTAGAGAAGTAGCTCAACTGCTCAAGCATGCTACATGTGTGAATAAGGTATTGTCCTAAGTATAAATTGGTAGCAAATCCAAAATGGTGAATTGTCATGCTGGCTGTCTTGTAACACTCTCCCTAGCAATCTGAGACTTAGAATATGACCGCCATCCTAACTGTGACATCAGAATCCAAAATGTCGAACATGGAATACAAGATGGCATACTGGTGCAGCTCTATGATGTCACAGTCCAGCTCAGGATTGTTGGGATATTTATAAAAGTGTGGAATTTTGCCATACTGGCCTATGCTTGAGATATTGCTGTTGCTCTATGATGATGTCAGAATCCAAGGTGAGTGACCTGGAATACAAGGTGGTGATCGATATACCGACTAGGGCATATTGCAACAGGTTGTATGTCATTGGACCCTGAGTTCTAGTATACTAACACTGTAACATCAGAACATCAGAGACAAAGGATGATTGTGAAGCTCCAAACATGTCTGCTGACCTACTTTGAATAAAATTGAAAGAACATACATTTACATTATTATTTAATTGAGATATTCTTTTAAAATCCGTAAATGAATCATAAGCTTTTAAGAAGTTAGTTGTGGATCAAGATTCCGTAATTCTTGTGGAAAAACTGCATTTCTTTTTGACATACATATTTTGTAATTTAATATGATCGAGCAAAGAAGAATCAAGCAACTGATTATTCTTGTGATTAGTTTAGAATACGACAAAAAATAAAGTAAGGTATGTGAAATTCTACAGAATTACAATAATTCCTAAAATGTATTTTCTCTTGCACTGCAAACCAGAGAAATCGACTGCTTGAAGTTAGAAGAAAGAAATTGGAAATTTTGGATTTTTTTAGTCTTCTTTGTTCTAATTCAAGTAAATAATCTAGTTCTTACTTAACAACAAGGACATGAAATTCCATACTTTTAACGATAATCTTCTTTTGAAGTGTACAGTTATCATTTTCAGTAGTCCAACAAAGAATAGAATCTTCTTGATCTTTACTTGAACACCAAAAAAAAATTAAAGTTAAAATGACTTCAAACATAATTTCTTTATAATCTGTAAAAATCGAGAAAATAATTCTAATGGATAAAGAACTTCATTTTGTTTAGTTTTAATTTGTCCATTGTTAAGAATATGTCCTCCCATATCCAGTTCATTTAGAAGAGAAGAACTTTAACTAATAAGAGTTGATGATGGAATGTCAAGATGTTCTATTCTAGAATGAATATTGTTTCCTTTTTTAATTGTAATAACACTGAAGAATTTTAAAACATAATTAAGAAATAATTTAATATTCGATTTACCATTATATGCAGACAAATCAGTTCCCTCTGTATGAATAACATAAAAAGTCATACAAAGTTGTGAACAGTTAGGACTAACACAACAATCACCAATCTTAATATTAATTTCTGTTTCCTTCTTAGGAGGATTTAAATTATTTTTCTGTTGTCATTAACAGGAAATACATAAAATTGGTTACTTTCAATTTTGTTCATGAAACATTCAGAAAAATATTAATTATTCATTACTTAAAAACTTTTAATAAGCACCATTGAACTCAATTAAATTATCATTTTCACAGCTGCAGTTATATCTATGTTTTGAATTATATCAAAAATGGAATTTTTATAGAATGATTTGATTCATAAATTACTGGTCCATGAAATTCAGAATTAGGTTCAAATGAAGCAATAATATTAGTTTCTCGATGCAAATGATCAATACATTTAACAAACATTCCACCAACCACATTACCATTTACGTTAATTAACTCTAATGGAATGATTTTAGAAACATCTTTATCAACAGTTGTTTAAAAAGGCTCAATAATTTAATTATTAAATCGTAAAACACTTGCAATGTTATTTTATATCCATGTATAATTAGATATCACTTACAATAACAATTCTATTTAAAATTTTATCTGAATTAATATGAACATTTGATTTTTTCAAATGAACAAATATATTTAATTTTATTAAACTCTATTGAGCAGCAGGAATTCTATTGTTTCTCCATAACAGTTACGTTTATTATTTTTTGTTCTAATATCTAGACTTAAAAAAGTAGAATAAAAACCAAATAGTGAAAAACATCTACAAGTTCTTCATTTTGGAGAAAATAAATGATTTTCAGTACAAAAGAATTATCACTCAATTGAAAAAATCTAATGAATTATATTAGAAAAATTATGTTTATAAATGAGAGATTGAGAACAAAAATGCAAGAATTCAAGAAAAAATTTCAAAAAATAATCAACTTTTGCCAAGTTGAATTCGATGTGCAGTAATTGGACCGTGGGGATAAGGAGAAACAACATTAATGATTGATAAGTACATTTTAGTAACAGATTGGTGAAATTGAATAAAAAAATTATTCATTTGTATGTTTATTCTAAAAGTTATGATCAACCAAAATATCAAGAATTTTCTAAAATATGTGACAAAATTCAGGATATAGCTAATAAAATATTGTGAGTTTTATTGAAAATAATGATGAAATTATTCCATTAGATGAATGTGAAAATAATTCAGTTGTAGCTTTTGATGATTTCATTCTGGAAAATCTAGATATAGCTTAACAATACTTCAGTAGAGGAAAACATAAAGGAACAGATTGATTTAAGTAAGTCAAAGAAATTCAAAAATTCTGAAAAAAATAGCAGAGACAATCCTAATCTTTTAAATATTTATAGACAAGATGACACAAATTTAAATCATATCTATCATAAATTTGTTGGTGGTGATTTAAAACTTGATGAATTGTACAATTATTAGTAAATGGTGGGATAAAGATAAATTTGGTTTTATAACAAATGAAATCATACAAAAAATTAATGATTATAAATATAGAGAAAAGATAAAGATTTTTTAAATGTTGAACATTGTATTGTATTGTATTGTACAGTTAACCGGGGATCTAGAAATGATGGACAGGCTCCTTTCCCACCGCAGCTGCAGTGGTCAGATACCCCACAGTGAATACCACAGTCCACGTCACCCCTCTACCATCCAATACTGAACCACTATTTAAGGGTTATTGTGCAGGGTTATTACGCTTCATAATCGAGAGAACACAAAATATTGGTGAAGTAATTTTTGAACAGTTATGTATACTTATTTTAAAATTATTATATACTAATAATAAGATTAACGATATTTTAAATTTACTTAGTGGACATTTTTAGAAATAAACTCAATAACGATTTAGGAAAAATAAAAAATCTTCAGTCATTAGATCTAAGAATTTAAACTAAATTAGTTTCAAAATTTGAAGATTTTTCAACCCAAAAACTAATGAAAATATAAACCATCGTTAGAGTTGTTAGAATCGATATTCAAAGATTTTCAATCTACAACACACACAAAATATAATATATAGTAAACAAGAAAGAAGAAAAAAATAACATTTGTTGTTGCTAAATATTATATTGATTTTAAAAATTGGAGCATTGTTAATATCTGCAATCCATTTAATGATTTAGATGCAGCTAGTGAAATGTATTTGGAAACAAGACTTTTAGAACATAAAGAACAATATGTAAGTGTGTTAACTACGTTCCAAAAATTATTATACCATGAAAGATAATAGAGAAAGTTAATTCAGGAACAATATCTTGTAACAATGTATTTATTTCTTCATTTCTTCCGTTTATTATTCCGACTGCATAATGAACTACTTTTCTGATCTTCTATATCTTCATCTTTAATTATATTTGATTTTTTTAGATAAGTTACTCGTTCTCCGTACATTTCTCTTATTCTTTGTTCAATTACATATTCTCCATTTTTTCGAAATGATAGTACAACACCATAAGAAACCCTTTTTAAAAATTGTTTTTGCTTCTTCTTTTTCTTAGTATCAAAGAAAATAAAACACATTCATTAATAAATATAGTATTTTTTCATTTCCTCTTAAAGGAGATTGGTGGCCCCCTTTATATTTCTTAATAAATTTGTGTCAGTGACAACAAGATTTTTTACATTATTATCGTTAATTAGTATCATATTTTAAAACTCTAGCCACATCTTTGGCTATTTTCGAGGGTTAGTATATTCATTAATAATTATTAACACTCTTATGTTATTATAAATGAGTTTAATTTTTTCAGATCCACAAACGACTACATTTATATATAAGAAAATTTAATATATTATCTATTTTATAATTCAATTAAATTTTTTCTGTATAAATGGAAAGCCAAAATAAAATGACTTGTGCAGTGTGCAATCAAGACAAAATAATTCCAAAAAGAAAATGACATATCTTGTCTTGAAAATCAGTTTATAAAGATTGTCATCGAACAAGACAAAGAGAACTTATTCAAAATGGCACATTGCAACATTTATTTGTGAAAAGTGTAGAAAGGAAATTAAAAACTCTTCTAAATGTATTCACAACTGCGATTTTTCGAAAAATTAAATATTAGCTTTAACTATCAAAAAATAAGGAAACAGATTTTCAAAAATCTGAATGTTTATGTCGAAAATTTCATTGTAAATATTATTTATGAAGATATCATAAGATATCATACCTGAAAATATCAAAAACTAAATAGTTATAAATTTCGTATTTTTTCTTCTATGCAACGTTTTTATTCTTTTAAGAAATAATTTGTATCATCTTTTATTTTTAATGGATTTAATTTATAATGCACATATGGTGATGTATTGTAATTCGACACGTTTATCATCATTAGTCTTTAAAACTATTTTATTGCATTCTACTGTATATAATTCATATTTAAATGATATAATCAAATTTATTTATCTATATTGTTTTAATTTGTCAGTTAAACGTTTTTTTATAATCACCTAACATAATTTAATTTTTCACAACTGATTTTTTACTACTTTAGAATTTTCTCTTTTTTTAACCAATGTTATAAGTATAAATTTTTGCTGTTAAACAAACATGTTCTGACATTATTTTTCTAGAATTTTCATCTTCCATTTATTGTTAAACTTTCTTATTTACTTGGTGAAGACCATAAATACTCACTTTTGGATACTCTCTTGCATCAAATGAATTATCATTGAGTCCATGTCTTCATAGAGATCTTCAGTTGTTGTATCGTAAATGAAATAATCAGTATCGATGTAACATAAATCAATAATTCCATCATACTTCAGGTTCATAACATTGGAGTGAATATATTTTGCAAATATCTAAAATATTCATTTCAATGTAAATTCCTTTGTTGAATGTGATTTTTATTTTCTGCATATGAATGGCTACTAAATTTTCTGAAACCACAGCAATGTGTTCATTAATTGATTTTGAAAAATAACCCATGTATTTTCCCAGATCTGTTATGATTTTAATATTTTGTCTGTTATTAATATTTTGAGCTTTTCCAATTACTTATTTATTTACTGACTTGTAGATTTTTCTAGGAAATCGTTAGCTGCCTTTTTCCCATTTCTACATTAAAATCAATGTGTTTCTTCAACGAATTTGAATGTTCAAATGATAAGACTCTAAGAATTTTCTGAAATTTTAATCCAAGATTTTATTGTTGTTTAAGATTTTTGTACTGTAAAACATATTTTTCTTCATTATTTGACCTTGTTAATACTATACTTTCTCCTTCAGGTAGTAATGGCAAATCTTTGTGCAAATGACTTATTTTCTTGGATATTCTAAATCAACTTCTAAGATATAACCATATTTATAATCATCTAGCGTTGTAACTAGTTTTTCAGTATTAAATAGCACTTTTTAAAACTTAAAAATTGAGCCATTGGGTAACAATATAAATTAGCTGCTTCCAAATATTCAGTATAATATTTTATCAAAATTTTTACATATATTTATTTTTTGATTTTAGATATCTTTTAAATTTTGAGAAAAACCACCTCGAATTCCTGTCTCAAGAAATAAAATCATATCATAATCATGTAATAAATTTAATTTAACTTTTGTCACTTTTAACATAGAATCCCAAGCTAACACTGGTATACTAAAATATCAAGATACGTCAAGTTTATAAGATTTAATACATGTATATGTAAAATTTCGAAAATATCAGCTGTAATTAAAACAGCAGATTTTTTTGTATTGTCACATACAAAGATCTAAATTTTTAATATTAAAGTTTTAGGAAACTACTTTTGCTCTTTTACAATCTTCATCAGAAAATTAATCTTTATTCAACCTTAAATAAAAACGTTCTTTTTTAGGTTAATTAGTTTCTTATCATTTTTCTTCAAAATCCGTCTATTTGCAAGTGTGAACTGCTTTTTAATTACTAAATATAATTGATCACCTTCAAAATATTTTCGTGTTTCTCTAAATTGTTCTTTTGTAAGACTGGAAGAAAATTTACCAGTACTTGAAACCAAAAATGTTATTGCATCTAAAAATCTCAATGTTAAAGCCATTTTCCTCTTTTACTAAGAGAAATTTTTTTTTCATTATTTGGAATTGCATCAATATCTTTACTTACTTTTGTTCACTCTATAATATATCTATTACTTTTTAATTTGTTGATTTATGAGCATAAACCGGAATAACTAAGATATCAATCTTGATGTGCAGCTCCTCGAGATTTTCGTGTTATATGACTGTGATCTATCACTTTCTTTTCACCAACAGAAATTTTTTTCACAGATAACACAAGTTTTTGAATGTTTATGATTGATTAAATCTTCTTTACTCAATTTCATTGGAACATTTCGTTTATATATACTAGCAATTTCTCTTGATTCTTCTTCTAATATTTCAATGAAGCTTTTTGCTGCATCTTTACTTGTATATATAAATGGATTTTTGTAATCAACATTAGAATATTTAACAGAATAACGAATGATATTGGCAAATAATTTTTATATTTTATAATATTAGATTTTTCCAAGATTTTGTTGACAAGTTATTATCTGTTTTAAAAAATATTCAAAACCTGAATAAAATACACCTAATGAGCGATTAGAATGTTTAAATTAAATATCTTTACTACTTGATGATTTTTTGCAATCGTTTTTATGATTGCTAAACTTTTCTAGTGAATGAAATATTTAAACATCTCTCACAAAGATAATTTTTGCATTGTGTTTGCATGTTTGTGAACTAATTAATGTAGATAAATCCTTTATCCAGCAATCATTACAATTATTTTCATTTCGAATTAAAAGAATATACCATGTTGTTCTTGTTTATTTTGTCTATGTTGTCTAGAAAATACAAATTTTTTTAATTCTCCTTCAACACCTTCATATGACTAATTATTAATTGAAATATTTGATTTCTTTTTATATTTTGGAAAAACTGTCAACTGAACTGGAAAGTAAATTTTCTCTTCTTCAAGAATTTCGATAAGTTCTAATCCAATATTTTTATATTTACTAATTCTTTGTGCATTACATTGTATGTTATATAATGCTGATTTTATTGAATGAAGAAATAATTCTGGAACTTGGTTTTTGACATTAACTACAGCTTTTTCATCTTTGATTACTTTTGGTTAACCGATATAAGAAAAACCAAATATCTGAACTGTGTCTTTTAACATTTAATTCTAAACTATCTATATAAAAGAGAGACCAAACAGATTTATTCCTTTGCATTTCTTCCATTTAGTTAATAATTTATTTTTCGATTTTTGATAATAATCTTTTAAATCTGTTGTTCTTAGTAATACTTAATAGTTAAAATAAATAATACTTAATACGTAATAATAAAGAATACTTAATACTTAAAATAAATAATTTTACAATTAAATTCCTTTATATGAACTTGCCTTTTAACATTACAATAAAATTTCTAATTATCTATAATCGCTCTTGCTTGAATTAAAAAATATTTTTTAATTTAGTAATTATTTCTTCTATAATTTAAATAAAAACCATCTTGTGGTTTCACAATATTATCAATATTGTTAATTCCATAAGTTATTAGACTTGATGCAAAAGTAGAAACATTTCTGTAAATTTGCTTAGATGTTTTGTAAAAATCACCTAGAAACTTGAAACCTAGTAAAATTTACTGATAATTTTTTGTTTATATTGATAATGTTTATCTACTAGAAATACCATCGAAAATAATGCTCATCATCATTATAATTTTTCTAATGTCTATTGATAAGATTGATTAATTATGTATTAATTGATTGATTAATTATTAATTGATTTATCAACTTTTTTATCTTATTTTTTATTTTTTCCCTTGTCAGATTTGACGAAACCTTTCACAGATTTTTTTATTCAGTTCACTATTGTTATCATTGTTATTAGTATTGTCAACTGGATTTACAATTAGATCGATTAATTTTTGGTTACTGGGTATTTCTCTTTTAGCAAATGATCCACTTTTTTTAAAGTTTTATTTTTTACTTCTGTCTTCTTTATTTCATTATTGCTTTGATTCCTGCTAAAATAATCAATGAACTCAAACATTTCTGCACTAGTTACATTTGAGTACCCATTTTTTACAATAATTTCCTAAATCTTTATAACTCAATCCATACTTTCCTTTGCAATAATTTTGTAAGTTTTTAAATTTCTCTACTTTGTTTGATGTTTTGTTTATATTGTATTTAAAAAGAAGGAAATTTGTTGTTTTATTTTGAATGTTCTTTGTAAAAATGTACCTTTGAAGTTTTTTGATTCATATTTCTAAAGAAAAAGATTTATTTGGTTTTAAAATTTTTAAATGACAAAATTAGAATTTGGCTTTTTCGATACAGGAAAATTAGTTGTTTTGGTCCTTATTTATAAAGAATAAAATTTATTTAAATTGATAATTTTTAAATGGGAGAATGAGAATTTTTTTTTCGAAACAGGCAAATGAGATTTTGTGTTTCTTATTTATAATGAATAAAATTTATTAGATTTGCAAATTTTAATGAGATAATGAGTTTTTTGGTTAGCATTCTGAAAATATGACTCAGAAATGCACTTTGCGCGAGAACTCTCTTGTACACACTACTATTGTTGTCTTGTTATAACCCAATGGACACATCACAGAAAATTGTCTCACAGCCAATGATGTTGCAAATAGCAACTTAATAATGTGTTCCCTTAGTCATGTTACTACATAATTTCATCTGCAAATCGAGGTTGCCTATGCTGAAGCCAGGTCACAACATAGACAGAGAACTGGATAGTGGTTGTCATTATTGGGAGAAATATGGTGTAGTGCACAGAAGGAGTCTGAGGCATACTAGAACCATCCCATCTTTAGTCCAGAGATATATAACTAATACAACACTGTGTCATATGAGTGCACAGAAGGAGTCTGAGGCATACTAGAACCATCCCATCTTTAGTCCAGAGATATATAACTAATACAACACTGCGTCATATGAGATGGCTAATGTCACACATCTCAATACACAAAAGGATTTAGCAGATTGACAACAGTAATAAAATATTGTTGAGTGACAATGATGTTGTATAGAGGGCAGTATGTATTACGAAATTTTATTGTGTTTCCTCTATAATTCCAGTGGTATGAGTTTCAGGAGGTGTAATGTGAAACAATAACGCATGTGGACTCAGAGAAATTCTTAAATACTGTGCAAGTATACCACATTAGACAGAGAAACGATATAGTTCTCACGCACCAAATCGTTTGGCAGACACTAATTTCAATAGTGGGTGCAGTGTAATATTTCAATTTTTTGTTGAAAATCTGGGAATTTTACTTGGAAATAGTTTTCCAGCGCTTACTTTAAGTGAGATACATCAATGTCAGTATACTAGCTTGTCTGAGGTCAGCATTTGTAGCTTAGAAGAAGAAGCCTGAAAGTCTCATATTTTTCAAATGGCTCTAGACATGACAGAGCAGGCTCTTGTATTGGAGAAAATCTTTTCTTGAAGCTTACTAGATGAACAGAGATAAGTGCTTAGGTTTGCGACTGGAGATACAGATTGGAGACAGATATCCATCGAGATGTAGGGGAAAATGGGGGAATTTGGGACACCAAAGTCATTTTGACTATAGTCTTTATTCGATAATAGCTAGAGGCTCCAATTTTCTTATAGCATTAGTCGCAGTTGTTTACTATAAGATTTCTTAAAACTGTAAATATACAGCTACTCATTTTAGAAGAAAATCTGATAGTTATGACAATTCTGCATTGCATCATTTTACCCAACATACCATGTAAAATGACGCAATAAGTGGGGTAAATTGGCGCAAGTAATGTTATAAGGTATTTAATGGCACACATTTCATAATACAAAATATACGCACTGAATTTTATGATTGTTAAACAAATCGCTGAATAACATAGTTTACAAACACAAAAATAGCAAAAATATCTGCTTAATTAGCTATAGAATTGATACAAAACAGTAAAAATAGCTTTCTTATAAAATAGTGACAAAAATGAAGAATACTCGAATATGTGCATATTCAGTAATTTGTCTCTTACATATCTGTAAAACAACTAAAGCTTTTTCAGACAGGAGTCACAGTTATAGTTTTCAGGGCTATCCCACTCACCACTACATTCATAATGACACCAAAATGCTCAAGATAAACGATGATACTATTCGCCACATACTTCGCACAGATGGTTGTGTTTGGTATGTTGTGCTGGATGATGCTCTGTGTAATAGAAGTACCATTATGAATAGCATTTCTTAATTCACGTATCATCTAAGAAGCTCTCACTGTTTTATGGGTATCTGTCTTCAGCATCTGAACAGAGGAAGCCATTCTTATAAAAATGATGCACTATGTTATTTTGATTTTCATTAAATATACATTAATGTATCTCATTTAGCTACCTACTTTCATTAGTGTGAAACTAGAGTGGGTTAAATGATGGGCTTGACCTCTGTGCATCAAATTATTCCAAAAAGCATGGCATATATAAGATTGTAGTTCCATACTTGCGATTTGCTTAAATTTGAATTTTAGTGTGTATAGATAGGCATAACAACAGAAACTTATATTTTAACTTAACTCTTAGAAACTAGTCATAGAATATTAGAAGAAACAAAGAAAAAACACACTCTTGCTTCTTGCGTCAACAGCTGGCAAGGAATGGTTTCCGTGTTCTGTATGCTTACTAATATAACTGAACTGAGCACCAGATGGCAGCACTGATGAGATAAGGCGAAGTCTCACAATTAATAATGCATAATAAATATTGCACTTGAAGGAGAGCAAAGTAGGAGTCAAACATCACAAATCTATGAGAAGCATATAGAGGTACCTTATCCAGTGTTATGAGAGCATACATAGTTCCTAAGGCTCATAATAGAGGAAGAATACGATACACTCTTCATTTATTGCATAGAGCAGCAGTGTCCAACATCTGCCATTATCTCGTGTACCAGTGGAGGGCGTTTTGCTAGCAATCTATCACACACACATGACAAAACAGTTTCAGCTAAGATGCTGGACTTTGCGGGGGTCAGCGTGTATGGCCCATACAGACAGCATTATTGGGCTGTTCAGTTTTAATGTTAGACTTAGAGTTCTATAGTTTAACAGCGAGCAGAATTACCATAATTCTAAGCTTAGGGTAAGTGTGTTTTCTCAATATTTGATATTATGGTAACTGGCACGGAAGGCAAATTATTTCAACTTTAATATCAGAAGTGGTGTGGAGTGTTTTTGCAGCATAGCACAAGTGAACTTAGAGTGATGGAAGTGAGCTGGCACAGGGTGGAGGAGCCTTTCCCTCTCCTGTGTTTGTTTAAGATATAAAGTGGGGAGATGCAAACTTAGGAGAAGCCGTATCAGTGACCATATGCATATGAGGGGCCAGTGTACTGGAATTCTCTGTTGTTATAAATAGCCTGACAGGTCTGACATGGATTTTTACACTATAGAGCCAGTACCCCAGTCTTGGATTCTGACATCATAGAGCTGTGCCAGTATGCTCCTGGTCGCCATATTTGGACACCATTCTGATGTCATAGAGCCTGCCCCCGTATTCTAAGTCTTGGATTCCATTGGCACAGAGTAAGTATTCCAGATCAGCCATCTTGCATCGCCATATTTGATACTTGTGTAAAATATACCTAATCATGGAGTAATGATACTTTAGTGAGATGCTTAGATGAGATGTAAATCGCTCAGTGCATGGTGTTCTCGTTGTTGATGTATATTTTCACTTTCCTTGCATGGTTCTTACATAATCCAGTAACACTATCAGCACTTGAGAGTTGAACATTCCTGTTATTTGTGCTGAATTCAGTTCCTGCCCTATTCTATCCTACAACAAACAAACACACACACATCACTACTGACTTTTGATACCAGTGACAGTTTGTATTGTTGAAATGCCATGGATAAGCATGGTACAGGCCACTAATCTCATTATATGTCAGTGTTTTTCCATCATCTACATTTACAGCACATGTAACAGTTACGATTCGACTTGTAAATAAGTATCACCAAACTTGCCTCAGTCAAAAGGTGAACAGAAGCCCCTTACACATAAAAGTACCATGAAATGACAGAAAATTTGATTAGTTTGCATACAGAAACAACACTGGCAGCCAGCCACAAGCATGCTGTGCTTTGCACTGAGTGTGTCCGTGAATCACAAAAACAGTCTGCTTTTGGAAATGCAAACCTTTCTTCTTATGCTGACACTGCGTGATGGAGGCTGTTGACTGCATATTACACCCACTAGATGGTGATTGTGGTTCAAGTTTTCGTCTTGAAATGTTGTGTACAAGTATAGTATTGACCTCTATTCTCGTAGAAAATATTATACTTCCTCATAATATGTATTTGCTTTTTTAATATCTATGATTCGAGCTGTAATAATCTGTTTCACTCTCAAATGCTGTCGCTACATGCCTGTTACTTATAAGTTAGAATGTTTGAGTGTTCTGTGATACCGATTGTGTTATCACTGGAAAATAGCCAACATCCATTCCATACATAAATTATTTTTGTGATAAATTTTACGAGCTTAGCACATTGTACTATTATTTTTTTAGCTTCAGAGCCACCGCACAAGTATCCGTCATAGCGTTAGGTTATCGAATTGGTATTATGTGTGAGGTGTCGCTCTCTGCCTGGAGCTGTCGCTGGAAGGTGGTAGGCTGAATACTGGCTGGGCAGACTCTTACGGCTTAGACAACTCTTTGAGTATGGAAGCTGACAGCTCTGCCTGACACTCTGATAGGGTCAGTGGTGCATAATGACGGACTTCTCAACTGCAACAAGGGAGTTCTCCCTGAAAGGTATTTGTTCCAATAAAGACTCAAGTGTTCCTACCAAACAGTGTGCAGTTTGGACTTTAACTTAGGAGAATAAGTCGAGTGGTGCATGTCTGAAAGGTCTGCCCATTCCAGTGTTTGTTTATATAAAGATGCATGTGAAGATACTCGAACTTAGAGTTAGGAGAAGCAGTGACCATACTGAGTGAATATTAGCTATCGAAAACATGTCAAGTAGATCAGCAGACAGGCCTGGACCTTCACAAATATCTTTTGTCTCTGATATTACAGTGTCAGTATTTCAGAACTCAGGTTCCGACGACATAGAACCTGTCGCAGTTTTCCGTTGCTTTATTTTTTATTTTATTTATTTATTTTTTGCTGAATACGTATTGTCTGTTGGCAGACAGTGTAATAATGTGTTGAGGTCCTGACCCACTCATCATATACCAGCTCACTTCCTGTTTCTGCCTCCGTCTATAGCATGCCTTGATTTTTCCTGTCACAATGTTAATAAGTTTTAATAAAAATTTCTAATTTCCTACCCCTTGTTATTTTGTGCTGTAACAAGTCGCCTTTAGGAGAAGGAGCTCTTTGATCCATTCTGCACAAAACTCAAAATTGTACAATTACTACAGAAGTCTTTAATCTCATGCACATTGACACAGTCCTCACATCACAATGTATTGAAGTGCCTAGGCTGTTTATGTAGTTTTTAGTACCCACAGTTTATGGAAATGAATGCATTTACAAAATATATCTAGAAAATATACCACACAACTAAAAGCATAGGTAAGTTCTTGTCAAACTATGAGCAGCTTTTTATGGGAAAAGTGCACCAGTCATTATTACCTCAACTGATAAGCACTATACGTTTCTGACTACAAAGGACTACACACATATATTTGTCCAAGTCCTGTTTTTATTACCAATGGCTGCACAAACGTCAGGGACACTGGTTTCCTCCATCAACCTGGAGCTGAATTTGATCTTTAAGTAACGGAACTCTATGCAGTTCTCTCAAGAAGTTTGTATCCAACTACAGTAGCTTATGAATAACTTTGTATTTTTATGTAACATTCCTTTCAGCGGACTGACTCAGTCAATAAGACAAATACTAATAATTATATTTCACAAACCTGGAGGTGCAGAAGTATTTATTATGACAGGCTTTGTAATGTAAGCTAGTCAGCTTAATAAGTCTGTTGCTAGAGTAAGATCTATGCAATACCAGTGTTCCTGTAATTTTTGTCAGTGTATTAAATATTTTGAAAATTTGGTGAACTATTTTATGGTGTGTAATATCAGTAGTTGTGGTTTTGGAAAATTTTTTCCTAAAGGTATTTCAGATGAAGAAGTTGCGAGTAAGGAGCAAACTATAGCAGGAATCCACTATTATTGATAATGAAGACTACTTCATTACCATGCAACAGTGTGAGATCGGTGCTGACTGATTGCTGTTAGTGATTTTTCTGATAAATAAAAAGCAAAGAACATTGCAACTGCTAATGACAAAGAGTTACAAAAGTAAAGCAAGCTGCCAAAAATTTTTATGGTGGTAACCATGACAAAGTAGGAGACAGTGTGAAGTGCATAGTGATGTGTACTTCGATGACTCAAGTGTTATTATCGACCGTGTACGTTCTAATAAACTTATCTTGTCACAGTTTACGAAAATGCGTAAGGATGGAAAGAGAAAGTGTCACTTTTCGGATGATTACGCAAAAGAGTGGTCTTTTGTCAAGAAAGGATGTACGTATCAGGAAGCATCTGGTGAGATTTGTAGCTGTTTCATCTCAGTAACTCATGGAGGTAGCCTGAGGCAGATGTGAGGCATCACATTTCTACAAAGAATCATACAAATAGATTCGCAGTAGCATCAACATCAAAGCCTATTTCTACATTGATGATTAAAGATGATAACCAGAAAGAATTACTCGTTCCTGCTGCAGAACTAACAAAAGCTTAAAAAGTTGTCAAGAATCACCAATCATTCAGTTCTGTTGAATGTGCCATAAAACTGAATGCCGCAATGTATGTTGACTCCAAAGTTGACGCAGAGCAGTCTACAGCCAGAACCAAAGCTACAGCGATTGTTAAAAATATTCTCGCACCACACTCCATGTCCAAATGCATAAAACAAATGCAAGAAGTTTCACTTTATGGTATAGGCACTGACACATCGAACCACAAGGCTGAAAAGACGTTTCCTTTAGTTGTTCAATGCTTTACTGTGAATGATGGAATTCATCGAAAGCTGTTGAAATTTGATTCGCTGGATAATGAAACATAGGAGACAAATGCAAAATCTTGTCTACACACTTAAAGACAACTGCTAATTCCGTTACATAAATTAATCTCTTCTTGTGGAGACAATACCAATATCAACTTTGGAGGGTTTCATGGATGCGGCCAGAGAAATGTGTTTCACCAAATAGAAGAAGAGTTAGGAAAATACTTAGAGAAGTATTATATATATATATATATATATATATATATATATATATATATATACACTCCTGGAAATGGAAAAAAGAACACATTGACACCGGTGTGTCAGACCCACCATACTTGCTCCGGACACTGCGAGAGGGCTCTACAAGCAATGATCACACGCACGGCACAGCGGACACACCAGGAACCGCCGTCGAATGGCGCTAGCTGCGCAGCATTTGTGCACCGCTGCCGTCAGTGTCAGCCAGTTTGCCGTGGCATACGGAGCTCCATCGCAGTCTTTAACACTGGTAGCATGCCGCGACAGTGTTGACGTGAACCGTATGTGCAGTTGACAGACTTTGAGCGAGGGCGTATAGTGGGCATGGGGGAGGCCGGGTGGATGTACCGCCGAATTGCTCAACACGTGGGGCGTGAGGTCTCCACAGTACATCGATGTTGTCGCCAGTGGTCGGCGGAAGGTGCACGTGCCCGTCGACCTGGGACCGGACCGCAGCGACGCACGGATGCACGCCAAGACCGTAGGATCCTACGCAGTGCCGTAGGGGACCGCACCGCCACTTCCCAGCAAATTAGGGACACTGTTGCTCCTGGGGTATCGGCGAGGACCATTCGCAACCGTCTCCATGAAGCTGGGCTACGGTCCCGCACACCGTTAGGCCGTCTTCCGCTCACGCCCCAACATCGTGCAGCCCGCCTCCAGTGGTGTCGCGACAGGCGTGAATGGAGGGACGAATGGAGACGTGTCGTCTTCAGCGATGAGAGTCGCTTCTGCCTTGGTGCCAATGATGGTCGTATGCGTGTTTGGCGCCGTGCAGGTGAGCGCCACAATCAGGACTGCATACGACCGAGGCACACAGGGCCAACACCCGGCATCATGGTGTCGGGAGCGATCTCCTACACTGGCCGTACACCACTGGTGATCGTCGAGGGGACACTGAATAGTGCACGGTACATCCAAACCGTCATCGAACCCATCGTTCTACCATTCCTAGACCGGCAAGGGAACTTGCTGTTCCAACAGGACAATGCACGTCCGCATGTATCCCGTGCCACCCAACGTGCTCTAGAAGGTGTAAGTCAACTACCCTGGCCAGCAAGATCTCCGGATCTGTCCCCCATTGAGCATGTTTGGGACTGGATGAAGGGTCGTCTCACGCGGTCTGCACATCCAGCACGAACGCTGGTCCAACTGAGGCGCCAGGTGGAAATGGCATGGCAAGCCGTTCCACAGGACTACATCCAGCATCTCTACGATCGTCTCCATGGGAGAATAGCAGCCTGCATTGCTGCGAAAGGTGGATATACACTGTTCTAGTGCCGACATTGTGCATGCTCTGTTGCCTGTGTCTATGTGCCTGTGGTTCTGTCAGTGTGATCATGTGATGTATCTGACCCCAGGAATGTGTCAATAAAGTTTCCCCTTCCTGGGACAATGAATTCACGGTGTTCTTATTTCAGTTTCCAGGAGTGTATATAGAAGTGGCCTATTTATTTTAGTGAATAACAAGTATTTGATTGGAGGATGATACTTGAAACCCCAGATTGGGTGATGATTAAAATCACTATTATATACCTGACTAAAAATTGTGTGAAGATTTCAGGCGACAGTCGTATTCAGGAATATATATATATATATATATATATATATATATATATATATATATATATATATATCTGTGTGTGTGTGTGTGAAGAGTTTTTTAGAAACTAAGTGTGACTCAGACAAATGGAAGTCTAAGCACTCTAAGAAAGAAAGAGGGATTTACTTTCTTAAAGAAACCTAAAATCCTGAATGAAAAAGTCAACTGTGAAACCTATGCAAGTATTTGATTTCTATTTCTGCCCACATCCCCACTGTGGATAGCGTATTTTCGCTAATGTCGACCCAGTGGACTGACGAAAGAAATCGGCTGCAGGCAGAAAGAGTGGAGTCAGTCTTACAGTGTCAGTTTAACCACAAGATGGCCTGCACGAAGTGTTATAAATATGTAACAGGAAAAAGACTTGCTGAAAAAGGTGAAAAGCTCCGAAAAATATGAATTGTGTTCTAAAAAAAAAGTAATTATATTAAAAAAATTACTTCATTTGTTTACACCAACTCAGAGCGTTCTTGATTATATTAGGTTAGATTAGATTAGTTTTTCATTCCATAGATCCGTGCTGAGGAGATCCTCGTAGATGTGGAACATGTCAATTTTTTTTAAAGCTGAAATAACAATGCTAATAGTATGAATATATACAATACATCATTTGTTTCTGTTGCAAAATTCGTCAATGGAGTATTAGGAGTTGGCCACTAGTAAGTCTTTCAGGCTCCTTTTAAACTGATCTTTATTTGTAACTAAATTTCTTATGTTTGCTGGCAAATTATTGAAGATGAGTGTTCCTCAGTAGTGGACCCCTTTTTGAACTAAAGTAAGGGCGTTTAAGTCCTTGTGTAGATCATTTTTTTTGCTGGTATTGTATGTATGAACTCAGCTGTTTGTTGGAAAAAGAGGTATATTATTTAGGACAGATTACATTAAGGAGTAAAAATACCGAGAGGCAGTAGTTAGTATACCCAGTTCTTTGAAGAGCTTTCTACAGGACGTCCGTAATTTACTCCACAAATAATATGTATGACACGTTATTGAACTCTGAAAACTTTTGTTTGACCTGAAGAGTTACCCCAAAATATTATACCATACGACATTATGGAATGAAAGTAGGCAAATTACGCAAGCTTTTTCATTTTTATGTCACCTATGTCTGCTAACACTTGAATTGCAAATACAGATTTGTTAAGGTGTTTCTGCAGTTCTGTGGTGTGCTCCTCCCAACTGAATAACAAGGTCACAGTTAGCTAGGGCAACCCGGTCTTTGTTACAATGAAGTGAACAAAGGGCAAAACAAAAGTCGTCGAGAAGCATGGCGCATGCAGGGGAGAAGAATTCCGTGTTGCATATATGACTCTTAGCTTTGTACTTATCTTCAGACATCTTTCTAAACCATTGTCTGTAAACTTCATTTTTGAGCTATGCACCTCTGAATTTTTGTTGACGGTGTTTACTTCTAATTTTCGAGATTTTTCTCGGGGGTAATTCAGTTCCTGACTGTCACTAGCTCTGCATGAAGGATTCATATTTCTTGCTAAAAGAAAAAGTCATAGAGTGTAACAAAATATGCTTATATAATACACAGCCAAACAACTAACATATTTGAGAGATATAATTAGTTATTAATGCAAACACAATCACTCATCCAGTCACAAAAATTGTTGCCTCAAAATATCGCTTCCTTAAATGAGTACCGTACATGAAATTTCAGTGCCACCAACAACGTGGAAAGATCGCATGCTTCAAGCATATTTAACGCAACTGCTAGCACTCCAATAGAAGATTTGTGAAATGAGTAAAGTGCGAACATCAACAATGAAATTATTGATATCGAATTACGTCATTATATTCTTGCTCATTGAGTGGTAGACGTTCATAGCAAGTGAGATGATTAAAGAGACAAGTTTACTTACAAAAGCAATAAGCCAGTAGGGCTGTGAAAAAAATTCTTCTTTGTTGTTTGTTTTCGATCAGTGTAACAGTACAAAGTACTGTCAAATTTTTATTACATCGAAATTATTGTACATATTCATTGATAGTAACATGCTGTCATACATCGTACACATGTATGAAATTATTGCAAATGTATGACAATTATTGTATGGTTGTGAACACTTAAGTACCAACAACACCAAGTTCCAATGGTTGGTACAAAGCAATGCAACTCGATAGGAGAATGTGACCATTATACTGAATGTACAATGTTGACTGACATAAACTAATGAAAATTTATTAAGTCGCTCCCTAAAAATACTAAGACACATTTTTATATAGGGCATGCTCTCCCATAAAGCATAAAGTTGTTCAGATATAATAAGCTTTGCATTGTCTTAAGTTTTTTATAATTGTTGTTTTATAATTGTTGTTTTATAATTGTTGTTCATGAATTTTGTTTCTGTAGAATTTAAATTTTAGCTTTCACTATGGGCAAGCGTGTGACAATAATGGAGATAAGGTATAAAACAACTCCTGGCACCCCCATACCTATACTTGATCCAGAAATAAAGGAATTATGTCCCTGGACCTAGATCCTAAACAAATGGTACTCAATAATATGAAAAAGCCAAAATCATAAGTATAAAAACTAACTTGAAATGTATGTCAATGTCTCGGTTTTTTTTATTGTAAATGCAAAAGTTTTTAATTTCATTTGTTCAGTGAGGTATCCAACTACTTTCTGCTGACATCAACAAGTACTGAGCTTTTTGCTTCCAGCAGGCAGTGCGGGCATATGCCATTTAACATATGTACGGGGAAAATGAGACAGTAATTTTTAATGACAAATGACACAAGAACTGATGACGAAAACACATTTTATTGTCAATCTGTAATTACTTTATACACTATGTGATCAAATGGTTCCAGACACCTGGCTGAAATAACTTACAAGTTCATGGCGCCCTCCTTCGGTAATGCTGGAATTCAATATGGTTTTGGCCCACCCTTAGCCTCCATGAAAGCTTCAATTCTCGCAGGCGTACGAGCAATCAGGTGCTGGAAGGTTTCTTAGGGAATGGCAGCCCATTCTTCACAGAATGCTGCACTGAGGAGAGGTATCGACGTCGGTCGGTGAGGCCTGGCATGAAGTCGGCGTTCCAAACCATCCCAAAGGTGTTCTATAGGATTCAGGTCAAGACTCTGTGCAGGCCAGTCCATTACAGGGATGGTACTGTCGTGTAACCACTCCGCCATAGGCCGTGCATTATGAACAAGTGCTCTATCATGCTGAAAGACGCAATCGCCATCCCCGAATTGCTCTTCAACAGTGAGAAGCAAGAAGGTACTTAAGACATCAGTGTAAGCCTGTGCTGTGATAAGGCCACGCAAAACAACAAGGGGCGCAAGCCCCCTCCGTAAAAAACATGATCACACCATAACGCTATTGCCTCCGAATTTCACTGTTGGCACTACACATGCTGGCACATGACGTTCACTGTGCATTCGCCATACCCACACCCTGCCATAGGATCGCCACGTTGTGTACCGTAATTCATCACTCCACAAAATGTTTATCCAATGTTCAATCGTCCAACGTTTACGCCTCTTACGCCAATCGATGCGTCGTTTGGCATTTACCGGCGTGATGTGTGGCTTCTGAGCAGCTGCTCGACCATGAAATCCACGTTTTCTCACCTCCCACTTGTCGTAGTACATGCAGTGGATCCTGATGCAGTTTGGAATTCCCGTGTCATGGTATGAATAGATGTCTGCCTATTTACAAGGTGCATTCAAGTTCTAAGGCCTCCGATTTTTTTTCTCCGGACTGGAAAGAGATAGAAACATGCACATTGTTTTAAAATGAGGCCACGTTCATTGTCAATACGTCCCAGCGATGGCAGCACCGTACGGCAGATGGAATTTTACCGCCAGCGGTGAGAATGAGAACTGTTTTAAATACTTAAAATGGCGACGTTTTCCTTACTTGAACAGCATGCAATCATTTGTTTTCTGAATTTGCATGGTGTGAAACCAAATGAAATTCATCGACAGTTGAAGGAGACATGTGGTGATGGGTTCTAGGTTTTTGGATGTTATTACGAACGCACTTTCGACACATCCATAACTCCATCACCGCATGTCTATCGGGGAAAACACACTGCTCCAAAGAGCTATTACATATGTGGCTGAGAATCCTACTTATCTGGGGCGAACAACCTTTAAGTACCTTGCTGGAAATGCCATCAATTCCGTAAGAGCTTTTACTTTTCAGTGAGTTTATTTTACTGATTTCAGAGGGAGAGGTTGGTGGAATTAAGTTGTTTCAAACTGCACAGGTACGGCCTCTTCTATTAGTAGCCTTGCCTCTTCTAGTGAAGATCTAGATCCTATTTTCTCCACAACATTTAAAAAATGATTGTTGAAAATATTTTCAATTTCTGATTGTTTGTTGGTTCACTTGTCATTCAGTTTTATGGCACTAAAGTGTTCCTGTGCTCTTGGTTGCCCTGTTTCCCTTTCAATAATATTCCAAATTGCTTTAATTTTATTATCAGAGTTACTGATCTCACACATGATACACATGCTTGTGGACTTTTTAATAACTTTCATTATTACTGCACAATAGTTTCTGCAATATTGAACAATTTCAGGGTCAGTACTCCCTCTTGCTGTTAGATACAGTTCTCTTTTACGGTTGCAAGATATTATTATTACTTTAGTTAGCCAAGGGTTTTTATATGTTTTCTTGGAATTATGTTTAACTATTTTCTTGGGAAAACAATTTTCAAATACCCTTAAAAATGTATCATGAAATAAGTTATATTTCAAGTTTGCATCGGGTTCCTTATATACTTCATCCCAGTCTAGCTGCTGTAGGCTTTCCCTAAAGTTTGCAATATTTATATTGTTAATTTTATGCACTGCTTTGAAAGTCTGATTTGATATACTGCATGGAGCTATGTCATGTACTGTAACTAGCTGGGCACCATGATCTGAAAGACCATTCTCAACAGGATAATTTATGTCCTTAAACTTATCTTGGTCTATATAAAAGTTATCTATCAATGTACTGCTGTTCTTTGTTATACTAGTAGGAAAATCAATGACGGAGTTCAAATTGAAAGAACTGAGTAATACTACAAGGTCATTCTTCCTATTACACTCTTTCAGGGAATCAACATTGAAATCCCCACAAATGATAATTTGCTTCCCCCTGTCTGACAGATAGCACAACAAAGCATTCAAGTTTTCTAGAAATAGCTGGAAATTCCCTGAGGGGGACCTAAACACTGTTACAATTATGAAAGTGCCATCATTTAGTTCATGTTCAGTGGCACATGCTTCCATATGTTGCTCTACACAAATTTTTTTTAGATTCTAATTTTTTTACGCTGTGGAAGCTTTTGACATATATGGCAACTCCTCCTCTCATCATATTATCTCTACTTACATGTGCAGTTAATTTGTACCCATTGATGCTAACCTTTTGCATATCAGTGACAATGTGATGCTCAGACAGGCATAGTACATCTATTACATTCTCAGTTTCTATATCTTCTAAACAAAGCAGAAGCTCATCAATTTTATTCTTCAATCTCCCAATGTTTTGATGAAATATACTAACATTATTTTTCACTTTACTTTTGTGAGTATCTTGAACTTTTTTAACATCTTTAGTACTCGCCTGGCTGTGTTTCCCACTGGACACTGTTCTTACACTAAAACATTAGCGTGGGGTACCTAAGTTGATGTATACACAGATTTTACGTATGTCGTTTTTTTCGCTTTCGCTAGTATTACCATCAGCTGAAAAATAGGATAATAGTATTAGCGAAGGCGAAAAAAGCGACAAACATAACATTTTTATCCTGTACTTCAGTTGACAGCTGAGGTACAGGGTGCCGGTGTTACATAAGTCGCTTTTTTTGCATTCGCTAGTACTAGTATCTTATTCTTCGGTTGACCTACATAGTACAAGATACGAATCAAATGCAGAGGAAACAGCAACTGAAAAGATTCACTATCAGCCAAAGGTATAATTAAAAAAAATGTACACAAATTATTTAAAATTACCACAAGCGACAAAGAGCGTATTCAGTAACTGTCTCTTAATACATTCATGTATTTCTATTTACGATTATGATTCTTCGCCACAGAAGATAACTGATTTATTATCTATGGCTCGAAAATCTACATCTACATGTACACATATAGTCCGCTAGCCACCAAGCGGTGTGTGGTGGAGGGCACAACTCACGTCAAGTCATATTTTCCCCCCTTTGTTCCACTCACAGATAGCACGAAAGAAAACGACTATCTCAGTACGAGCTCTAATTTCCCTCATATTTGAATGGTGATCATTGCTCGATTTGAAAGTTGGTGGTAATAATATACAATCTACATCCTTGGCGAAGATCGGGTTTCGGAATTTACTGAGCAGCCCCTTCCGTTTAGCGCGTCGTCTATCTGCAACTGAATCCCACTTCAAACTTTCTATGAGATTTGTAATGCTCTCGCGATGGATAAATGTACCAGTCACGAATCTTGCCGCTCTTCTTTGGACCTTTTCAATCTCTTGAATGAGACCCAACTGGTAAGAGTCCCATACAGACGAACAATACTCTAAGATTAGACGAACTAAAGTATTGAAAGCAATTTCCTTTGTTGAAGGTCTGCATCGCTTCAGAATTCTACCAACAATCCGCAATCTAGAGTTCGCCTTGCCCGTTAGTTGTGTGAACTGATCATTCCATTTGAGATCATTTCGAATGGTCACACCTAGATACTTGGCGGATGTTACTGCTTTCAAAGACTGGGCATTTATTTTGTACACGTACATTAACAGGGATTTTCGCCTTGTTATCCGCAGTAGGTTACACTTACTAATATTGAGAGATAACTGCCAGTCATTACACCACGCATTTATTTTCTGCAAATCCTCACTGATTGGTTCACAACTTTCGTGTGACACTACTTTGCTGTACACTACAGGATCATTGGCCAACAGTCTAATGCCGCTGTCAATACCATCAACCAGGTCGTTTATGTAAATCGTAAAAAGCAGCGGACCTATTACGCTGCCTTGGGGCACACCTGAAGTTACGCTTGTTTCTATTGAAGTCACCTCATTCATACTGTTCTCTGCTGTTAGAAAACTTTCTATCCAACTGCATATGTCATCGGATAGATCATAAACGCGCACTTTTAGGAGCAAGCGACAGTGCGGAATTGAGTCGAGCTCTTTTCGAAAGTCGAGAAATATGGAATCAACCTGGGAGCCGGTATCTAGAGCCTGCTGTATATCATGCACAAAGAGGGCCAGCTGCATCTCGCATGACTGCTGTTTCCTAAAACCGTGCAGGTTTCTGCAGATAAGCTTTTCAGTCTAGAAAGGTCATTATGTCTGAACACAAAATATTTTCCATGATTCTACAGCAAATTGATGTCAGTGAAATTGGCTCGTAATTATGTGCATCCGATTTCCCAACCTTTTTATAGATTGCTTTGACCTGGACCTTTTTCCAGTCCCGTAGAACTTTCCACTGGTCCAATGATCTCTGACAGATGATGGATAAGAATGGTGCTATATTTGTAGCATAGTCAGCATTTAATCTTACGGGGACAACATCTGGGCCAGATGCCTTCCTGGCGTTTAAGGATCTTAACTGTTTTACAATCCGAGATACACTAAACACTATGTCAGCTATCCTTGCGTTTGTTCGATAATTGAAAGCAGGAATGGTGCTGCAGTTCTCCACTGTAAACGAGTTTTTGAAAGCTAGGTTTAGAATCTCGGTCTTCTGTATATCATCATCCATTAAATGACCCATACTGTCAGCAAGAGAATCTATGGAATTATTTGTACCGTTCATAGATTTTACGAACGACAAAAATTTTTTGGTGTTATTTTTAGAATCTGCACATAAAATTTTGCTTTCAAATTCGTTAAAAGAATCTCTCATTGACCTTATGACAGCTGCTTTCATTTCGCATAATTTCTGTTTGTCAGCAGGGCAGTGACTACGTTTAAAACGACTGTGCAAAATTCTCTGCTTTCTCAGTAACTTCTTAATATGTTTGTTGTACCAAGGTGGATCCCTTCTCTCTCCTATATTTTTGCTAGGCACATACTTCTCTAGCATGTGGTGTACAATACCTTTAAATTCCGACCAAAGATTCTCAATAACTTTATGTCCCGTGGTGAATGGTTGGAGCTGACTACGAAGATAATCATTAATGACAATTTTATTTGCTTTCTCAAACAAGAAAACTCTACAGTGTTTCTTTGGGTTTTTTTTTATTTTTGCAACTTCCACTGGCATAAAAGCCACAACGACATTATAGTCACTAATACCTTCCTCTAGATTAACCTTTTCTAAAAGATCAGGTCTGTTTGTCGCCAAGTTATCTGATATGTTCCCATCTCGAGTTGGTTTTCTAACCAATTGGTCAAGGCTGTATGTTGAGAGCACTCCTACAATAACTTCACATGCGTCTTTGCTTGTGCCTCCTGTGATAAACCTGTAATTTTCCCAGTTAATGGATGGCAGATTAAAGACTCCACCTATAACTAATTGATAATTTGGATATTTGTTTCCTATGTACTCAAGACTTTCCCTGAAAATTAATATGTATGACTAAAATATGACGTTATTGGTCAAAGCCGACGAGTTGCACCCCATTCTTCAATTGACACTATCGCACTGATGTAATCATGTCATACATATTTACTTTGCGTTTATGCTCTAATAATTTAAAAACGTTTGTTGCCCTTCCATATCGCTTATCTGGAATCTTAAGAGTACATATGCTATAAAGACATAATGAATCCTGTTAGTAAGCTACTAGTCAATTTAAATCAATTTGTCATATAACTATACAAAGGCTTAGTAGCCTCTCCTGGACTCTGGCATGGGTGTGTGTGTTGCCCTTAGCGTAAGTTAGATTAAGTAGTGTGTACGCCTAGGGACCGATGACCTCAGCAGTTTCGTCCCATAGGAATTTACCACAAATTTCCAAATTTTCCTCTCCTGGAAAACTGCGTTTTTTCCTTGTTAGATTTTTATGGTTCAAATGGCTCTGAGCACTATGAGACTTAACTTCTGAGATCATTGGTCCCCTAGAACTGACAACTACTTAAACCTAGCTAACCTAAGGACATCACACACAGCCATGCCCGAGGCAGGATTCGAACCTGCGACCGTAGCCGTCGCACGGCTCCAAACTATATCACCTAGAACCGTACAGCCACTCCAGCTGGCTTAGATTTTTATCTGACGTCCTACAATTTTTAATTACTGTTCTGAGAGTTGTATACGATATTGTACCATTTGCATTTTACCGTTTATCTTTAATACATGCATGAATATATGTACATGCAGGTAATATCAGATGTATACAAATACAAAAACTAATTTCAAAGAAGTATAATAAAATAATATACACTTGTCCTATGTGTGACGAACTGAGGGCAATCTGTCACAGTCTGTTATACTCGCCTTTACGTACTGGCGCCGTACGGAGGTGTGAATAATGTGGATTATTTCGAGGTGTGCGGCTGGCGGATACTTTCACCAGCAACAATTCACGCGCTTAAGTTCGCGTCTTCACAGTCTCTCACTATGATACTGCTCTAACAGTCTATATTCAATTATGTCTCAACTCTCCTTTGAACAGAGTGATGGTTACTACTTCTTTCTTGAAAAAAAAGATGCTGCGACCAACTCTGTGTGCACTATAACACATTCATAAGTAATGCCATGTATTCCGAAGGTTGCAGGATACGTTGTATCCAGGTATATTTTCAAGATGAAGCAATCTAGAAATGAAAGAAACTGCCTTCCTTTCCAGAAGATACATCGTAAAATTTTTTACATAAATATGTATTGTTGTCTGACATACACGCAATATGTCCAACCAGAACCATGGATGGTAAGACAGAGATAGTTGAAGACTGAAAGAATTTGATATTGGCTACAGTTATATCTTCATCTCACTTTTCGTAGATATTGCTTAATGGCGTGTACATATTTGTATTGCATCTTTACCCCGCACAGTGCTCTAATACTTATTAGATGATGTTGTTGTTGTTGTGGTCTTCAGTCCAGAGACTTGTTTGATGCAGCTCTCCATGCTACTCTATCCTGTGCAAGCCTCTTCATCTCCCAGTACCTACTGCAGCCTACATCCTTCTGAATCTGCTTAGTGTATTCATCTCTTGGCCTCCCTCTACGATTTTTACCCTCCAATGCTAAATTGGTGATCCCTTGATGCCTCAGAACATGTCCTACCAACCGATCCTTTCTTCTAGTCAATTTGTGCCACAAACTCCTCTTCTCCCAATTCGATTCAAGACCTCCTCATTGGTTATGTGATCTACCCATCTAAACTTCAGCATTCTTCTGTAGCACCACATTTCGAAAGCTTCTATTCTCTTCTTGTCCAAACTATTTATCATCCATGTTTCACTTCCATACATGGCTACACTCCATACAAATACTTTCAGAAACGACTTCGTGACACTTAAATCAATACTCGACGTTAACAAATTTCTCTTCTTCAGAAACGCATTCCTTGCCATTGCCAGTCTACATTTTATATCCTCTCTACTTCGACCATCATCAGTTATTTTGTTCCCCAAATAGCAAAACTCCTTTACTACTTTAAGTGTCTCATTTCCTAATCTAATTCTTGCAGCATCACCCGACTTAATTCAACTACATTTCATTATCCTCTATTTATTTTATTTATTTATTTATGTCCTGAATCTTTGAGGTACATATAACATACCTTAGATGTTGGACAAAATGACATTACATTAATATACTGTTGCATTGATTGTATACTTTACATTTATAAATTGTTACATTGTTATATTGCTGTATTGTCACATTACATTTTTATATTGTTACAACCGAAATTAACTTATTTTTCAAGATACTGTGTTACTGAGTAAAAACAGTTTTCCAAGAGATATGAAGTTACAGATTTTTTAAAGCTATGGATTTTGTTTATGGCCTTTAGGTTACTTGGCAGCTTATTAAACAAATGTGAACCTGAGTGATATACATCTTTCTTGCACAGTGTGGTATAACAATGATGTCTGTGTATGTCACTATTTGCCCTTGTATAGTGTTCATGTACAGATTTATTTTGAATAAATACATTTCCATTTTTAGCATGCTTTTTTTTAGGAACATCACAACTTCTAGTATATAGATACATGGTAGGGGTAGAATCCCCAGTTCTTTAAAGAATGGTTTGCATGATTTTCGGCTGTTAGCATTTTTCATTATCCTCACAATCTTTTTTTGTTTCTGGAATGTGGTTATGCTTTGAGGAGAATTTCCCCAGAATATGATGCCACATCTCAATAGGGAGTCTATGCAAGCGTAATACACTGCTCTAACTGTTTCAGGACTTGTGTTGTTCCATATAATCCTCATCGCATAAGTCATTTAGATAGTTTAGAATTTAATGATGTGATGTGGGAATTCCATTTAAGATTGTCTTGTAAGTAGATGCCAAGAAATTTTGTTTCAGTGACACTGTTAATTCTTTGGTTTTTCATGGACATGTTTGGTTTTAATGGGTTTTTATTTTGTTGTGTATGGAAGTGTAAGACGGCTGTTTTTTGAGGGTTTCAATTAATATGCTTCTGTCATCTGCAAATAGCACTGGTTTGGAGTGTTGAACGTGTAGGGGGAAGTCGTTTATGAAAATTAAAAAGAGAAAGGGACCTAAAATTGTGCCTTGTGGTACACCATGGGTTAATGTGGAAGGTTTCTATTGTTAAGCTTGGAGTTCGTTTTTTCCCATGTGTTTTACCTCTGTTATCTGAGAGCGATTTTCTAGGTAGGATTTCAGCCACTCGTGTGGCAGGCCTCTTACGCCATACCACTCTAACTTTCTTAGGAGAATTTCATGGTCTGTTAGATCAAATGCTTTTGTTAAATCCAGGAAAATCCCTGAAACCTTTTTGTGATTATCCACTGAATTTAAAAAACGATTTATGAGGCTAAAAATGGCTGTTTCAGAACTGCACTGAGGCCTGAAGCCATGCTGACACCCTGAAATCATATTTTTTGTTAAAGAAATCAGTTAGTTGTAGCAGAACTAGTTTTTCAATTATTTTTGAAAAACCTGATAGGAGTGATACAGACCTATATCTGCTGCCGATCGCCCATTTTCTAAAGGGGTACAACTTTTGCAGTTTTTAACCGTTGTGGGAAAATACCACTTGATAGTGAAGAATTGCACTTATCTAGCAGTGGTGCGAGTATCTGTTCAGCTGATACTTTTATAATATAGTCTGGCACATCGTCGACTCCAGCTGAATATTTTGTTTTTAATGACTTTATGCTATTTAACAGTTCTTCCCTACTTCTTGGTTGAAGAAACATGGATGTATTTGTTACACTATTTCCAGAAATTTCCTGTAATATTTTGTTTGATGTTTTTCCCATTTGTTCCTTCACTAACTCACGAGCAATATTGGTGTAGTAAGTATTGAAGTGGTTAGCAATTAATTTTGGATCAGTGATCTTGCTGCCCACCTGTGACAATACAATATTTTTGTGTGTTTCCACCTTTCCAGGAAGTCTCTGTACCGTATTCCACATTGTCTTAGCTTTGTTTGATGAACCCATAATAAGTTTGTTTTTTCCCTTAATTTTGCTTCCCTTATTACATGACTCAGAGTTAACTTGTATTTTTTTAAGTAGTGGGCAAATTCAGGGCTGCTGTCTGTTTTTGATAGTGCAAAAAGTTCCCTTTTTCTTCTACATGATAATTTGATCCCTGATGTAATCCAAGTTTTGGGTTTGCTGCGGCCTTTACAAATTATTTTCTTTTTTGGAAATACAATTTCGAAACAATGTCTATAAATTTCCATGAAATTATCCAACTTTTCATCTGTGTTGTAACTGTTGTAGATTTTATTCCACGAGTGGGTACTTGGCATATGTTTGAAGTGCTCAATATTTTGCATGCTGAATTTTCTCTTGTAGATAACACTTCCATTCCTAGACAAATCAACACTTCCACATACAGCAAGTAGCTGTGCATTGTGGTCACTGTAGCTGGTATTAAAGTTTTCTGACGTGTGCATGTCAGTGTTTGCAAAGATCTGATCAATAAGTGTAGCACTAGATTTTATTATGTGTGTAGCGGAGTTTATTTTTGTGCACAGGTTATATTATTGAATAATATTAAGGAATTTTTCACTTTGGTGGCTGTGTGTTAAGAGGTCAATATTAAAATCGCCACACAGAACTATAGTCTTGCAAGTATTTTTAAGTTTTCCTAGTGCAAGGTCAAGTTTTTTAAAGAAAATGTTTACATTGCTGCTGGGTTATCTGTAAACACACATTATTATAGTTTTTCCTGATGTTATTTCAATAGCTGAGGCTTCTAAGTGTTTTTCGCTTCCTAATTGATTTACACAGTCTATTATCTTATAGTCTATGTTTTCTTTTACATAAATGCAGCTTCCTCCAAGGTTTGATAT
Organism: Schistocerca serialis cubense; assembly: GCF_023864345.2. Lineage (NCBI taxonomy): Eukaryota > Metazoa > Arthropoda > Insecta > Orthoptera > Acrididae > Schistocerca > Schistocerca serialis. Next base: position 831,964,045 of record NC_064638.1, on the reverse strand, counting down.
TGATCTGCAAAAGTAGTTTGCCAGAGTGAAACCAGTTATGTTTGAATACTGTAAATGGTCCTTCTCTAGCCAGTGCTCACAAAAACATAAAACTGATACCTCCTTCCACTCATTCCTAAGAAGCAAATTTATTTCATCAAGTTTGTTTGGTAGGGACTGTACGTTTTGGTGAACGACTTTTAAAGTGTATGTATAAGTTTGTTCTGTAACACATTCCCCTGTGGCACCCTCAGCTACTCTCAAAAACGTCTACCTGTCCCTTGGTATGTGTTTCTTCCCAGCCATTTATCTAATGTGTTTTGGACCATTTTTGTGTTATTCGTTCTTTCCTTGGGTTTCATCCTTCCTTGTCAGTCAATTTGGACCCCTTTAACATGTTCTGCTTTGTTTTTTTGAGCTTTCATTGCCTGTCATGAGCCAATTATCCAACGTACTGGTAAGTTTTCTAGTGTAATGCTTTACAAAATTATATATTTTCTCTGTTAGGTATTGTTTACCAGCATAGTTTAGATGAAGTCCATGTCTGGTGTGTATGGATTTTTCAAGAGTGCTTACATCTATTACATTTGCATGCTCAAATTTTCCACAAACATCCTTTGTGTCAGAGTTTATGTTAATCACTAATTGTTCACACATGACCAGGAAGGTAGGTCATGCTTCTGTGGTTGGTTAATAACTAACACATTCGTGTGGATTGTCTGCTGCAGTACACATTTAAGAGCTATTTTTATTTCGTTGGCTTGATCCCTTGCAACATCGTTCGCACCTCCAAAAATTACCCCGTAGTCTGATGGTCCACAGTTTTTACAACAGTTTTCAATTTGTTTTGTTACTTCCAAAAAACGATCTCCTGGTTTCACGAAACCCATGAAATTGTAACTTGGTAAAAGGCTTGACACTCTTTCTGCAATTTGAGGACCGTGACTGTCGCCGAGTATAGGGACCTGTCGATCTTTTTTGCACAGTCTCAGCTGGTCTATATTGTTTTGTTCTGTGTTGTTTATCATAGCGGTACCCGAAATGCATGTTTCTCTATATTTTTTATTGTTTGAAACAGATGAGCATTTTTGGGTGATGGTACTTATTGACATACCGCGATCTGGACAGTTTTCACTACACAACACTGACTGTTCTTTACTGCTTGAACAAAGTGAACGTTTTTTAGTTATAATATTTGCGGTCTTAGCTTGGGAAATGTAGTTTTGTGCAAGACTTACGTTCAGGTTAGATTTTGAACTCGTTTTCCCTATGTGGACTCTGTTCTTCTGATCGTTGTTTACGTTGCGGTTGCTTGTGGTTGTGGTCTTCACATGTCCCATGGATGACTTCTTTCTCTCGCAGTTCACTTCTTAAGGCGGCGACTAACTTTTGCAGTTCGTTGATTTCACTGCTTTTTACCGTTAACATGCGGCGATAATCGACACATTGGTCACAAAGATGAATAACTCGTGTGTTTGCATCTGTGACTGTTTTGCTCAACGAGTTAAAATTTCATAGAGTGCCTATAGGACCGCCATGTTTGAAGCAAATTGAAGTTCTGGCCGCCATGTTTTCTTTAGTCAATGCATTCGTCTGCTGTGTCCCGCCCCCTTGTAACAGCGTTTGACTTACTTGAAATAGCCCATACTAGCTTTATTTTTTCTAAAACAAGCAATAGACAGCAGTGATTTCAGTGTACACTGACAGCAAAAAGGGATGTTTTTGTCGAAATATGGCTAAACTTTTCGATGTAGATAACACTACAAGACAACTCAAATAAGTCTGTCCATCCACTAAAACGTTACTTGTTGCCCATAAATTAATGCAATTAGAGCAGGTACCACCAAAATATTACGGTGAAACTTCTGAACATGCTGTGGTTAACTATTAGAAACAGTAACGGGCGCAGAAATGCGATATTTTTGTCGCTCTTTCAAAGTAAACAGTCAAAGCCTCAAAAACCAGTACACTGTGAAGGAGAATTTATTTGAAATATGTGTTACAAGTAGTTAACACAAGCATAGTAATTCAATAACAAAGTCGAAGCGTTCTTGGGTGGGGTAATTTCACAAATTTTCATAAGTAGCTGTATGCCTTGGCAGAATAAAAGTGTAGGGTCAGGGCAAATTTCCTTATTTGCTGAGAATAATGGCATACTTTAGCACTGCACTGAAGTTCCAATAGCTCCTTCAACAAACCAACTACATGTTCACTGTTTAACATATCAGAAACTGAACTACATAGCCTTCTTCTCAAACCAGCAACTAAAGTCTGTAACTGCACTATTCTTCTTTTGTGTCGTACACTAAGTTGCTTCATTTGCTTTATCCGCTTCTTTAGTCGCACATTCTCTGCTTGTACTCTGTTATATTGTGTTTTCAACTTCTTAGGGCTTGGTAGACAGTAATTGTGGTCAGCAGAAACAGATGCGGGTCCGACAGGCACTGAAAGAATGTAGTTACATCATAAGTTTATAATAGAGTTACACCATAAGATTATAATAGAAAGTATGTAATTCAAAGTAATAAGAACACGGAGTAAAATTAAATTATTGACTTACTTTGTGCTAATGATGTCACTGTAATAGCACTATCTTGCAAATTGTCGAAAGATCGCTTTCTGGGTTGTGGTCGTAATACTTTATCTTGCTTTTGTAAATGTGGTGGAAAGTTAAAGATAGTAGGTACTGGTTTTGGCAAAACGCGCCTCTGGACATTTGTGTGGTACATATATTTCTCTTCAAAATGAGCTGAACAGAGGTAACTGGCTGTAGTAGGAAACCAGTTTTCTCGCTTCATATTTATAACCCATCTTTTTGTAATTTCCTTATCTTTTAAAGGAAATCTGTAATCAACGATAAGTAAATTACTTCCTGCATTTGTCTTAAGCATAATTACAGTTCCAATGCAAATGACTTTAATAAACATCAAAAAAACGTGTGTCGTATATCGGTACTAATATACTTACTTATAATATGAAATATTTGTTGTTTTATCGCTGCGATTTGTGCAGCTGAACGCTGAACACACTGCAGGCATGTTGACTTTATATTTTGTAACAAAAAAGTCAACTAGAAAAGTTAAATATTGCAGTAATATCACAACAGCTGAGACACTTCCAACACAAACAACAGTAACGCTTTCCTAATGTTTTGACTAAGGAGAACATGGCGGCCGAGTTAGCGTTGGTTGCCGCTAGGAGCGCTGTAACTAGTATCTCAGCCACTCTATGAAATTTTAACTCGTTGGTTTTGCTTTTCGATTTTGACCTAGTTACGATTTCGTTGGCATTTTTAACATTCAAATAACAACGGTGGCACATTCCAGGATTCTCTAAAACAAACTTTTACACGTTCTTCACCCGGAACATTTTCGTTATCGGAATAATTTACAGAGCAAAAATTTCGTGAACCTTTTATTTCCGCCATATTGCTTTTGTTGATGTTCATCTTATACCCTCCTTTCAAGACACTGTCCATTCCGTTCATCTGCTCTTCCAAGTCCTTTGCTGTCTCTGACAGAATTACAATGTCATCGACGAACCTCAAAGTTTTTATTTCTTCTCCATGGCTTTTAAAACCTACTCCGAACTTTTCTTTCGTTTCCTTTACTGCTTGCTCAATATACAGATTGAATAGCATCGGGGAGAGGCTACAACCCTGTCTCACTCCCTTCCCAACCACTGCTTCCTTTTCACGCCCCTCGACTCTTACAACTGCGATCTGGTTTCTGTACAAATTGTAAATAGCCTTTCGCTCCCTGTATTTTACCTCTGCCGCCTTCAGAATTTGAAAGAGAGTATTCCAGTCAACATTGTCAAAAGCTTTCTCTAAGTCTACAAATGCTAGAAACGTAGGTTTGCTTTTCCTTAATCTTTCTTCTAAGATAATTCGTTGGGTCAGTATCGCCTCACGTGTTCCAATATTTCTAAGGAATCCAAACTGATCTTCCCAGAGGTCAGCATCTACCAGTTTTCCATTCGTCTGTAAAGAATTCGTGTTAGTATTTTGCAGCTGTGACTTATTAAACTGCTAGTTCGGTAATTTTCAGATTTGTCAACACCTGCTTTCTTTGGGATTGTAATTATTATAGTCTTCTTGAAATTTGAGGGAATTTCGCCTGTCTCATACATCTTGCTTACCAGATGGTAGAATTTTGTCAGGACTGGTTCACCCAAGGCTGTCAGTAGTTCTAATGGAATGTTGTCTACTCCCAGGGCTTTGTTTCGACTCAGGTCTTTCAGTGCTCTGTCAAAATCTTCACGCAGTATCATATCTCCCATTTTATGTTCCTCCTCTTCCATTTCCATAATATTGTCCTCAAGAACATCGCCCCTGTGTAGACCCTCTATATACTCCTTCCACCTTTCTGCTTTCCCTTCTTTGCTTAGAACTGGGTTTCCATCTGAGCTCTTGATATTCAAGCAAGTGGTTCTCTTTTCTCCAAAGGTCTCTAATTTTCCTGTAGGCAGTATCTGTCTTACCCCTCTTGAGATAAGCCTCTACATCCTTACATTTGTCCTCTAGCCATCCCTGCTTAGCCATTTTGCACTTCCTGTCGATCTCATTTTTGAGACGTTTGTATTCCTCTTTTCCTGCTTCACTTGTTGCATTTGTGTATTTTCTCCTTTGATCAATTAAATTCAGTAACTCTTCTGTTACCCATGTATTTCTACCAGCCCTCGTCGTTTTACCTACTTGATCCTCTGCTGCCTTCACAATTTCATCCCTCAAAGCTACACTTCTTCTTCTACTGTATTTCTTTCCCCCATTCCTGTCAATTGTTCTCTCATGCTCTCCCTGAAACTTTGTACGACCTCTGGTTCTTTCAGTTTATCCAGGTCCCATCTCCTTAAATTCCCACCTTTTTGCAGTTTCTTCAGTTTTAATCTACAGTTCATAACCAATAGATTGTGGTCAGAGTCCACACCTGCCCATGGAAATGTCTTACAATTTAAAATCTGGTTCCCAAATCTCTGTCTCATCATTATAGAATCTATCTGAATCCTTTTAGTATCTCCAGGGTTCTTCCATGTATACAACCTACTTTCATGATTCTTGAACCCAGTGTTAGCTATGGTTAAGTTACGCTATGTGCAAAATTCTACCAGGTGGCTTCCTCTTTCATTTCTTAGCCCCAATCCATATTCACCCACTACGTTTCCTTCTCTTCCTTTTCCTACTGCCGAATTCCAGTCACCCATGACCACTAAATTTTCATCTCCCTTCACTATCTGAATAATTTCTTTTATCTCATCATAAATTTCATCAATTTCTTCATCATCTGCAGAGCTAATTGGCATATAAACTTGTACTACTGTCGTAGACGTGGGCTTCGTATCTATCTTGGCCACAATAATGCGTTCACTATGCTGTTTGTAGTAGCTTACCCGCACTCCTATTTTTTTATTCATTATTAAACCTACTCCTGCATTACCCCTATTTGATTTTGTATTTATAACCCTGTATTCACCTGACCAAAGGTCTTGTTCCTCCTGCCACCGAACTTCACTAATTCCCACTACATCTAACTTTAACGTATCCATTTCCCTTTTTAAATTTTCTAACCTACCTGCCCGATTAAGGGATCTGACATTCCACGCTCCGATCCGTAGAACGCCAGTTTTCTTTCTCCTGATAACGATGTCCTCTTGAGTAGTCCCCACCCGGAGATTCGAATGGGGACCTATTTTACCTCCGGAATATTTTACCCAAGATGACGCCATCATCATTTAATCATACAGTAAAGCTGCATGCCCTCGGGAAAAATTACGGCTGTAGTTGCCCCTTGCTTTCAGCCGTTCGCAGTACCAAAACAGCAAGGCCGTTTTGTTTAGTGTTACAGGGCCAGATCAGTCAATCATCCAGACTGTTGCCCCTGCAACTACTGAAAAGGCTGCTGCCCCTCTTCAGGAACCACACATTTGTCTGGCCTCTCAACAGATACCCCTCCGTTGTGGTTGCACCTATGGTACTGCCATCTGTATCACTGAGGCATGCAAGCCTCCCCACCAACAGCAAGGTCCATGGTTCATGGGGGTATTAGATATGTACTTCATTATGGCTAAACCAAAATAAGGTCATCATCCTGTTCATTACCAATGTACATCATTTAACTTGAAGATAGTGGGAATGCAAAACCATACGAGTTGTGGTTAGTTTAAATTTATATTATAAAATACAAATGCATGAGTTGAACTTCATTTACATCGTATACGAATCTGCCAACTCAAAGTGTGACGCCATCTAAACTCTGCTACAACATGAAGGCAGTGATCATACATTTGTGCTATTTTTCAAATTTAGCTATAACATAACAATATTTTTGCTGTGAAAATTATCTCTCTTACAAATTTCACTTTGTAATGACAAGCATCCAAATTATAAGATGTACATATGCAAAATGTGCTCTGATGTTTGTTTTTTCTTTATATCATTTACACCAAAGGCTACAGACATGAAACTTTTTTTTTTTCCAAATACAATTTACATAAGTTACATGAAGTCTCATAACTCATTAAATATGAAATCATTGTTGTGTCCAGAAAACACACGTAAGTTTTATTAATATGAGTAATTTTTATTACATTTTGTAAAAGATAAATTGTTATTGTCTTACATGTGTAGTGTACTGCATAATTTCAAAAATTATATTTCATAAAATTTAAAACTATCTACGTATCTATTTTTATATTTTTCTAAAAATCAAAAGATTCAGTTTTGCTTATACTGTTCCCTCACTAAAAAGCAGCAAGTTAGTGTAACTATTAATTGGATCAATTACTGCTTCTAGAACATACCAGAAGCTCTTGTTCTAACCTGTAGATCTGAATCCGCAACCAAGAGATGAGTTCAGTTCAAGACTTCAGTTCTTCAAGTCAGTGCAATCAACTTTTGAGCAGCATAGTTTGTCTTCGTTTTATTAGAACGAACAAGGCATGTGTGTACAAGCTCTCTTTAGTGCAAAATGGAAGAGTGGTGTGAATTTCTGCTGTTGTGATATATCAAAATGTGTAATAGAACTTTGTGTAGTGATACTGTTAAGAACTGTTTTTAGTATGAAATCAAAAACTCAGGGCCTCTGATGTAATTCTAGACAGAATAGAACTAGCCTAAAATTTGGGATTGCAACAAAAACAACTATGTACAAATGGAAAGAACAACATTATCTGTAGGTGCTCAGTCCAGGATCCATTATATGTTAGTAAAGATGCTAAAAAAGTGTTTTATGTTTCAGAGAAGGAAGTAAAATATACTTTTTTTTTGGGGGGGGGGGGGGGGGGGGGGACCACAGCAAGAGGACTTACAATATTCTTGACACAACCTGGAAGATAATATGGTATAACTTTGTATCAAATGATATTAGGTTGGTACATAGCTTCAGAGCATTTTTTTGAAGTTTAGTAAACACAACAGATACACATAACAGAGACTTTAGTCATCAAAAATATATTCTTATTCACTGTTTACAACAGTCTGCCAATGCTAGAGTAACTTTTCCTTTCTGCAATTCTAAAAATCACATAGTTTTGAGGCGAAGAACTTGTCGAGGCATGTTTGAGCCGCATCTTCATCCACAAAGGAAGTTTCTTGTAGGTTGTTTGATTGAAAGCGGAAAAGGTGACCGAGGTGGGTGCGAAATGACTTCTCAACCTAACTGCTGTATAGTGTTTCCTGGCAGTCTAGCAGACTGAGGGCAGGTGTTATCATGGAGCAGCATCATTTCATGTAGTCTTCCTGGTTGCTGTTCATGTATTGCATCTGCAAGATGTCTCAACTGTTGACAATAAATGTCAGCAGTCATGGTTACACCTTGGGGAAGCAATTCTCATTTCACCATCACTGCTATACCAGGTGCATAACGTTATCTTCAGTGGATGCGCGCACGTCTTTGTATGCAGAGTTGACGTTAGCATAAAAACCAGTATGATATAATGGGTGGAGTTGTACACGAGCCACTTGATGATGGACAAGCATCATGTGTATGTACTCATACACCCAATTTTTGAACCTTATTCACTGCATGAAATTCATACACTGGTGGAATGATCACAATTCATCACATTTACCAGTTCTCGAGTACACTGATGTTGCTCATTGGGGATTAATGTGTTTAAATGAACTTCACAAAACTGCGAATGTCATCCTGAACATGGAGAGTCACTAACATCAAAATGAACTTCCTTAAAAAGAGAAAACCATTTTTTTGCGGTGCTCCATCCAATGGCATTATCCCCATACATGGCGCAAATGTTTCATGCTGCCTCTGCTGCTGTAACCCCCTACTAAACTCAAGCAAAGGAATATCTCCGAAATGTTGATTTCCCCTCTTGGCACTCCATTTTCTAGTGCCCACAGCTCCATGTACCATCTCCAAATTACAATATGTTAACTCAGATAGCAACAGTGAGTTAAAAATAAAAGGGACAATCAATAAATAAACCCATACCAAGTGGAATACCAAACTGCAAAAATGCTAACAACTTATGCACCAACCTAATAGTTAAAATAACAACAACAGGTCATCAAAGTGGGCTTCAGAAGAAGAGTTGAGATGAGCACCATACACATATCCAAAACTGTTCTTCTGGTTCAACTGTTTGTTAAAGAAAATGACCAAGTGAGAAGATATGTTTAGTGAAGCAGGGGCGAAGGTTTCCAGATATGAATCAGTCTGTAGATAACACAGAAGAAAGAAAGACTTTAGATTTAGAAAATATGTTGTAATCATTTGTATTGCCAATAGAAGAACAACTGTATGTTGGTTATCACGTATTACATAAAATTAGTAATAAAAAGTAATGATGATCGCCTGGAAACTAAATTGTTGGAGAACAATAATCAGCTCAATGAACTGAAATCTCAAATTAAATATTTCAAACAGGAACTTAGTCAACAGATTTAGATAATACCTATCAAATTACAGAGTTAAAAAATCATTTGAAGGGTAGCTTAAAAGATGTGGACTCCAGAGTAAATCTTGATGGAGGAAGAGTTATTGTCAGAAAATGTACTTATAAAGAAAATTCCGAACAGTTGAAGAACATCGAAGAATTGAGGCCTATGCAAAAAGCTGTGAAGTACTAAAACAGAGGGGAAAATTATTAAATTAAAAACTGAAGTAAGTAAAAATGAATGTAACTAATGATGTAAAAGTATTAGATAAAAAAGTAAATGAAATTCAATGAAACTTTGTGTTAGGAACTTCTGTATAACAGTGGTATTATGTGGTGTAATTTACCACTTCAAAGTTCTGCCTTTGATAACTTACAGCCTGTTGATTTTTGGGGCTACGAAATATAACTTTGTATCTGATATGATAGTTTAAAGATTAACAATACCTGAGAAGGGAAGTTGCCACTCGCCACATAGTGGAGATGCTGAGTCGCAATAGACACAATAAAAAGATTGTGCTATATGGTGAGTGGTTACTTTCCTTCTCTGGTATTGTTAAATTCCATCCTGGATTTTCCATTGTTTGAGATTAAAAATTAAATTTGTCAAGAAGTTTCTTGAAGAAGAATCATTGCCAAGGACAATTCCAAACTTTGGCCAGTGGGTAACATTTCAGGACTTTGGGAAAAGTTTTTTGAATAAGTTTTGGTCAACATCTGAACATGCAAGAATTGAGAATTTTTGAATGGGCTTAATTACAGAGGGAGAAATTGAGGTATGAAGGAATTTAGTAAAAACCAATTGAAGAAATTCATACATTGGAGAAACCATTTGAGAAATGACAAATAGGTGCACTTAAGAATAAGTTACCTCAAATATTATAGTAGAATTTAGTTCATGGGCCAGCTTATTACTGGATCAAATCTCGAAGTATGAAGATAATTTACACACGGCTTTGGAAAGGAATCATGAATAAAATCTTAGTCAGGACAATTACCACTAGGGGGGATGAAAACCAGGTTTTAATGAGAAAAACTATGGGAAGAGAGATTATGGAAACTATAGTTATGAACATCAGAATGGTGAAGAGATTATTGTGGTAATGGTTGGAATGCAAACTGGGAAAGAAATGTTGACAACAGAAATAGACAATGGAGATGGAGAAAATAGAATGCCTACAAACAGGAGACAGAAAAATAGAGGAACCTGACCAGAAAACTCCAGATCACCAAAATGAGGTTTCACACTTTTGGGGTGAACAGATCAAATAACAGTTGGATCTCTGACTTTTGCTGAAATACAAAAGGAAAGTATAAACATAATGAACAGCGACAAATCACCCAGGCAAAGTGCAATATGAGTAAGTTGAGTTCTGACAGTAAGTTCTTGAATGTCATAAGGGGCAATGATATATAAAAAAATTAATGTCACAAAAGAAGTGTTGAGAATACAGTACTGGGTACTGAGGCTATGACTGATTTTTATAATTGGGCTGTGACTTAAAATACAAAGCAAAGAAGAAAAAAAGATTACATTAGTTCTGAATTAGGGGTGATTGAAGAACAGGAAGATAACTTAGTGAATGATAGTGCCACACTACATGAATCTGTAGATAAGCTGCAAAGGAAGTAATACTGGTGATGAATGTGGTGTTGAGGATTCTGAAGCTGAGAATAAAGTTTATATTGAGATAAATGAAGATTAAATTGTGACGATGTTTGTGATAACGAAATTAGACAAAATCAGGTAGTTGATGAAATAGTATCTGAAAAACAGTTTTTGCCCACTAATGCTGGTCAGTCATTAGTCACTAAGGGATTTGGAAATAACATTAAGGACAATGTGGATCAACTACATCTATGTATGAGCTTAGAAGGTAAAGGAAAAATAAAGGTAAGACTAGTTACGGATGTTATGATTACAGGGAAATAATTCGGAAAAAAGGCTTGCAAAGATCAGTAAAACTAGTGGGAGAAAATTAAAAATGGCTTAAGTGAAAAGTATGTAACAAATAATATATGTTTTTTGTACAACCTATGTTGAAGGGAAATACAAGTAATGAAAATGTAGCCTGAAATGTCTGTTAATCTGTTAAAAACTGACAAAGAAAAAATTTAGGAAAATGACAAAAGAAATGGATTTCAAGGACACTGAAAATGAAGATTCTAAAGCAAAAGATGGTAATGAGATGGGTTCTCAATACATTAAATTGATGAGAATTCATACTGCAAGAAAAGTTGACACTGATGTGAATTTCTTGTGAGTCCATAGGCATACAGGCACCATGGGAAACAGAATATCCGACAGATATGCCATATAAAGTATAACTCAGGGTGTATTCCAAGGAAACTCCCCTGTAGTAGTTTTACATAGAAAATGCACCACCAAGCATAGGAAACAGAAAGTGGACAACTACACAAATGAAAAGGAAAATATTTATTCTCAACCGGAACATTCGAGGACCCATGGTTTAACAAAGTGAGAATGAATAAACAGCACCAGAGCTCCATAATACGAATGTGATTAGCATATGTGTGTTACCTCAGTCACCTACAAAAAAGTTACCATTCCCCAGTGTAAAGTCGTGACAGTGAAGAACAGGCCAACTTAAATCGTGTAATATTAACATGCACCAAAGATGGGACACAGCAAGTGAAATTATATTGCAAGTTGAGCCAGGTGAAGATTCCACTGCAGATATCCATTACTGTTCTATTAAGTGTGAATGATGTAAGGATTTGTTACATCACAGTAACATATCTAAGACACAGACATCAATATTTTGTTACATTTATCTCGAATGGTTATACATGTGTATATGTGTCTGTCACATTAATATTTAATTTCAATTTTGTAATACAAGATTAAAACAAAATATATACCCCGTCAATCTTGAAAGTGTGCCTTATGCAAAAACAAAAGTATCTGGTGAACAGGTTGATATCATCTAAAGCGAATAATAATGACATATTGCATTTGTCATTTTCAGTTGAAACCTGTATTTAGAGGGCTGTATATAATACCTTACATCCTAAGAATATGTTCTGTTTCCAAGCACTAGCACATTGATGCTCTCTAGGAAATACATCATTATTGGAATGATTTATTGTAATAAAATGATGGGAAACATCACACTGGTGGTTAAAGAATTTTTATATTGATTATTTTCGTGTTATAAATCACATGTTATGAACATATGACATTGTACGGCAACGGCACATTGAAGATTAATCAGAAATGTATCATTCTTGGTAGGATTTGTTATACTAGTTTCAGTTAATAACATGTCATCAATTAAAGCCTGCGGCAGATTTTAACATAAAATACAAGGAAATTTGTTGTGGAAGTGCAGTGTAGCAGAGTTGGCGTATGTGCCCCGAGTTATGAAACAATATATAGAGGGTATCCTCCCTCCCACGCCCCCTCTCCCCCATCTTTGTGCTTCTGTATAGATTTGGAACTTTCTTATTAAATTAACAGAAATACTTTTTGTAATATTCAGTGTTAAGCAAATATAAGTGCACTCTCAGGACTGAGTTTGTGCAATTTTGTGAAGTTTTAGAAACAGATGTCCTCACTGAACATGGAACTTACCTTTTCATCTTAAGATGTTCATGGATACAGAAGGTTTTATTTATGTATACCATAGACAGGACAATATGACTATCATATGTACATAGGAGAAAAAGTGTGTTTCAATAGAACCAACTAGGCATTTTATGTTTTCATAAACGAACTGTATAGCTTGCAAGCCAGATACAACCGTCAGCTGGCACTGGAGATCACTAATCAGAAATTGCGTTAACTAGCATGTCCTAAGTGATACGGACATTATGCCCCATGAGGCTGCATTTCCTCATCAACGACAACTACTACCTACCCCATGTGAGGGCGGCTTAGGAGCACAGCCTAAATTTCTGTGCCTGCAACTAAATATCAGCTGATCAAATTGCTGCACGTGAAACAAACTACCAGCTGACTTCATTTACAAAGCAAATGAAATTATGATTGAGAATCTCGTTTGCTGTCCACATTTGACAGATGCAAACTGTTGTCAACAGCAACTCTGCATGGACCTCTGAAATCTCAGAAGTACATATGAGATCTGTATTTTTCTATCGATAACACTGAATTCTCTTTGGACTGCTGTATCGCTTAAGGCAACAACAAAAGGAGACAATATAGCAGATAAAAACTTTTTGCACTGCTACAGCCAAAGCAGATAGCACCTTAATTTCTTTGATGGTTCACTGAAAAACTGACAACCAATGGAATAGGTGTGAACAACTGTAAATGCTACCACTGCACCCCTGCCACTCACACCAGCCAGTGTCTACAGTCTCTGCAGTTTGCTGATGGTATTATGACCCTCTGTAGCAGTAACATTCAAAATAGATTTTGTAGTGAATTATCAAAAGAGTTTCACATGTTTTCAAACACATGCATTGCATAAATAAATGGATCCACAAAATTTTGCTGTCGCAGCATCATTAGTCATACATCTCTGATACATTTAATTTGAAGCATCATGTTTTTTCAGTGCATGACGAACAGAACACCTGTGAAATAACTGATGTGCCCAGTTTATGGATGTAAATTAGATCTGAAAAACACACTCAACAGTGTCAGTAGCATTGAATTACTATGGAGATTGAAATCAGACAGGGCAACCTTCGAAAAAATGTACGGTCCCAATTGAAAAGGGTAGTATTCCAGCTTTGTAAAGCAGCACGCTACATGAACAATTAGAGCAGCTGAAAAGGGAACAGTTTACAACACACTTGTTCTCATTTCTGAGTATTTGTGAAGCATTTTTAAAGAACCATACAAACTAACCTATATGCATTCCTCCAGATTCTCAATATCTCCCCATTCATTTCACTTGGTATTCCTTGGCAAAACAAACCATCTTCGACAATTTCAAACTCCACCTCAAGGATGGATACATCAGTAACATCATCAACATCAAATCCACCAACACTAACAATACCTCCACTTCGATGGCTACCACCCAATCCACATCAAGAGGTCCCATGCATACTGCCTAGCCACCCATGGTTGTCACAGCTGTAATGACAAGCAATTCATTTCCAAACATGCCACGGGTCTCACTGAGACCTTAAGAGATCGAAATTACCCTTTCAATCTTATCCCTAAATGGGTGTGCCATGCCTTGTCTTGCCTCCCCAGTCACCTACCATCCGTCATATAACCTCTATCCAGCTATAAAGGAGCATTCTTCTTGTGACTCAGTACAACCCATGACTGGAGCAAATGGATCATATTCTCCACCTGGATTTCAACTACCCCTTATTGTACTCTGAAATGAGAAATATCCTCCTCACTAATGTACCACCCCTCCCACAATGGTATTCTGCCACACAACCAAGTTATGCAGTACCCTAGTATGGCCCTTAATCAATCCATGTTCCAATCTGTGATGGATACACTAGTCCCATGCACCCATCCATACCAGATAACATCATGCACTTCCATTGGTGACCACATTGTCAGTGCACATCTACCTTCCATCATGATATGTATTCTAATAAACTTAGGCATGCTGGTTTGTGTTACTCTCTCTTCTTCGGCATTCTATGCATGCGTTATTCCTACTCCACTGATGCTCCTTTTGTCACTGAACCAACAATAGGTTCGGATTAATAAGGTGTTGCTTTGATTGACCTTATGTACCATCTTCTCTTTCAAAAACAATGGCAAAACTTACTTTCGGACTGTCCCTCGTAGTTTGCTAGGTAAAATGGATCACTTATTATTTTATCTTCATCTGTTATTAGTTCGTTATTATGCCTCTGTTTCTCTCTCCTTTTACTTTTTAAGGATGTCCCAGAGTGATATGTTTCTATTCCCTGCACTGTACATTATTCTGTCATTAAACGACTTTTTTTGCAGCAATCAGCAACTTCCTATAAATCTTTTTGTACCTACAAGACAAGTTCAAGAACTCTGGCTCATTATGACTTTTTATAGGCTCATTATGACGTTTTTCATAGAACTCAAGTACTTATAGATTTTGGAGGTTTTCTTAGTAATGGCCATTATCCATTTGTTTTTCTTAGACATTGACACTGATGTGGGTACTCTTGGAAATATCTTTTCAAAGTTCAGTTTAAATAAGGCTAATAATTTCACATTTACACTGGCTTCTCTATACATTACCCCAACACTTGTTTGGTAGTTCTCTGGAAAAATTTTGCACTTTCATTTTTGATAAATGTCTCTCTTAGGCATGCAGTTTATGAATTTTTCTCAACCTGACTTAACTATTATCATTTAGGAAAAATTGGTCTGCAAGTTCAAGATTTTTTGCAACTGCATCACACTTTCCCCTTTCGATACCTGTGGCCACATGATTGATTACTGATGCAGTCACTGCAGTAAACCTTGTTGCACCATTGGCCAACAGGGACATGCCAAAAGTCTGAACTTATGAGGGTACTATTAATTTCATTTATGATATTTGTGGATATGTTAATATCTCCAGGCAAAATTATGTTAATTTTTGTGCTTGAGGCTTTATCTAGAACTTCTATTAATTTATTGAAAAAACGACCACACTACCACTGGGTGGTCAATACACACACAAAATGATTAATTTCTTGGTGATGTCAAACCCTGTTCAATCAATAGTTGGTATTTTAATGTATTTCTCTTCACTTACTGTACTAACACAATATCTTGATTTAAACAGTGTTCCTTTTCTGATATAAATGCATGATCCTCCGCCCTTTTAAGTAGTCCTTAATTCATTATGATTAAAGAAGAACAATATTCCCTAATCGGTGTCTCCTTCCACTGTGGAAATAAAATTTTGTAATTTCATCATAACAAGGCGTACCTCAACTGTTTTACCTGCCAAACACACATGGTATGGGGAGGGGGTAGAGAGGAAGAAGTGATTCTGTTAACTATGTACCCTCCATAACACACCATGTGGTGATTTGCAAAGTACTGATACAGATTTGTGGCTTTGCTACACATTTGGTGGCTTAGTATGATGTAATTTGAATAAAACTCTGACTAAAAAAAATTCAGGGTGTAATCTATCACACTTTCTTATTGAGAAATTAAGGTTTGATATGCTACGGCAGCAGGAGTAAATTCCACATTTTGGTGGTGCCACTTTCTTTTATACCACTACTTATAATTTGTCACAACACATCTTTGGTGCCTACTGCAGGAGTTACTTCCCAACTGACGACATCACTGGAGCATAAGTCATCATCCATATTACAACAGCCTTGCACCAATCTGAACCACAAAATATTGAGTCAGCATGGTGCTACATTATGCTACCCCCAGTCACTGAGGCATTATTCGTATGTGCCCATACAGCTACCACTGGACAGCCACATTTTGGTGCCAACTGCTACTAATACACCAAGGTTCTGGGTTTGGAGTTCCCTATACTTCGGTTGCAAACTGTGGAACTTCGCTCACCTGGTATTCTGCTCTCGGTAGCTGCACTAATTGTTGCTGATCTTCTTATGTAAGAATTTCTTGCAGATATATTTCAAATAATGTACACCACACAGCAGTAGCAAATTCTCAATTTCTTCAGGTTTATTTGTAACCCATATTCAATGTCTGTTTTTCAGCTTTGTCACAAGCAATAGTGTAAGCATATGAACCAGGTTGAACACTCAAACTGACAGACACTATACCACAGTCATAGTGTGACAAAAGAATGTGCAGATTCACACAAATTGTACAATTTTGACAGATAAGTTACAACATAGCTCACATTTTGATAATTGAACACTAATTAACTGGCTAATAGCGACACTTAGAAGTTCACATTTTGAATGACTACCATCAACTGACTCTATGGTGTTAATGAAATGAATGATAGCTTCCAAATGTCTGATATAGCCTCCGAATACTATTTTATGAAAATGACTTCTATTTACCTGGGGATTTCTAAAGCCTGCAAAAAAGTTTCCAGAAGGTGAAATTTTGTGACTTGAATAATTAACAAAGTAATAGGTTATTCTAGTGAAACTAGACATTTTCGGAATCAGAAAAATCCAGGCTGCAAAACTATGTTATTGAATCTTGGAAATAATCATTATTTAAGATTTGAACTTTCTGGAACACAAAAATATTGAATACAAATAACATTTTAAATGAGAAGTATTTAGAAAAAGTAAAATGTCTGTTGTAAGCAGGGAAATGAAGGCTTTTAAATGAGCTATATTAATTTAGAGACAAACAGTTAGTTGCTCACTGAAGATTTGAGCTCCATGTGCTTTTTATGAATCATAAATCATGAATATTATTTAAATAAAATATTACTATTATCATTAGTAGTCTGAAACGTATCCAGTGAATAATAAAGTTCAATGAAATAAGGCAGTAATAAGAAATTAGGTATTTTGTGTGATCATCAAATATATGCTATCAACAAAACTTGATCAAATAAAGGAAAAAAATTACAGCAATATCAGGAATGGCATAAGAACAAGTGGGATACCATCCCTTTCCTCTGCTACAACTGTTGTGTAAGCTGAGCTCTGGGGCCTTCACCTCCGGCTGCCTCCACCAAGTCAGTGTGAGCAACATCTGGCATAGCATTGCTTAAGCCACCACATAACCATCGCCCAGACCACCACCACAACACCCCCTCACTTCGCACGAGCCACAAGTTGACACCTAATGACACCCACAGGATGAGGACACTTACCTGCCTCTGACATGTATCTGACCGTATGGCTTGCAAAAAAGTCCAACCCAGCTGTTATCATCTTACTGACTGGTTCGTGTCCACCATAGTTGCCATTCAAAAGTGGAATATCTGGGCAGGACGCAGCCAAATCAAACTAACAGCATAAGAATCACTCTCCATCTCTCTAGTAGTGGATGACATCTAGATCTAAAGCAATGCAAGACAAACTGCATACCTTGCACGCGAAGGGCAGAAATTAGTCATCAGCAGTTGCCCTTGCAGATATTCCTGGAGGTTAGTAGGTCATCATAACAACAAGGATGTACGCCTTTTATTTATTTATTTTAGTGTCTCTGTATATGATAGGCGGTCAACAGATTTACATTCCTGTATTTTCTTTCTTTACAACTAGACAAACCGGTGAACATGAAGGATGATGCTTCACACAGTTGACATACAAAGGTGGTTGTTCACAAGGACTACCTCTGTGGAGTAACTGTCCACAGTTGCTGTATTTTGGATCCACCAGGCAGTGGGATGAAATATGACCAAAATGTAAGCATCAGAAGCACTTCATGGTTGTTGGGACGTAAGATTTCACGTCACATCTGTACACCACGACTAACTTTTCCCAGCAGTGTAGTCCCTCCAAAGGCTTAAGATAAAGGTGCCTGTATCTCTTTAATTATCCCTGGAACCTTTTTCGACACTTGTGGGCAAACTGTCTACTGCACTGCTTCAGATTAGCCTGGAGCTCCTCCTTTGGAGCATATGGTTGGTGTGGAAGACTATTCCTTGGACCATACTCAAAGTTTTGTGTCTGGCAATGGACACTGATATGTCACACAGACATTCACATGCCTGAAGAGCTTTACAATCAGCAGCAGGAGGCTTTAATCACTAGTTATCCATTGCACATTTTCCCCAATGACTCAGCTTCTCCAAATTTATCTTCACCGTGTTCCTCAAAAAATAATGGCTTTGTCACAGTAATCAGTTTGAGTACCTACTAATTATTGGATATATTGTTTTGCTCCTAGATGTCTGGCTTGTCGCTCTCCCATGGGGTAGTCAGGTCATGGAAAGTATAGGGTTGTAAGTCTCCACACTGAAATGTCTAGACCTGTCTGATGAGACAGCCACATCAGAACAACCATTGACCTGGTGTAATTTGATAGGTTTCATGTGTGAAATGTTCTCCCAGATGCCACATACTCCGATCAAAGACTCTCCCCAAGGGTGCCACCCAGCTTCAGCAAAGGCCAACTGACGCAGTGGCCAATGGTGGGAGACCTAATGCCGCACACGGATGGGTGTCTAATCTTTGGTGTGAATGGGGAACTAGCAGCTCAGGCATCAGCAGTGTGATCCCTGCATTGTCAGGAGGCTCAACCAAAAGGGTACAAAATGATCCCACCCTGTTGACCACATATAAGATTATGTGGGTTAAAGCATGTCAAAACGCTGCTCAGTCTCACTCGATTCTCGCTGAGTACGCGGCTCATTATTGCTGGCACAGGTGCGTGAGGTGGGAATGACTGACATCACGCTATGAAACTGAGCTGAGACGTGGATTGTCGAATAGAACATGTGCTGGCCCGAGACTGTGAGAGCGCGAGCTGGCCGAGAGACTCACATTATCGTAACGTAGTGGGAGGCAGTAAACTGTCATGGGACTAAACTCAGCACGAGTAGTTGCGGAACCGGGACCAGTGCAATGACTACCATCACAAAAGATGTTGTGTTGAAGAAACTTGCTGATGGGACATACATTCTGATAAATAAAGTGGGAGTAAGGAGTTGCAGTTCCAGTTGGGAAAAATTTAAGGTAAGCCCTTCAATTATTACTAAATACACTCCTGGAAATTGAAATAAGAACACCGTGAATACATTGTCCCAGGAAGGGGAAACTTTATTGACACATTCCTGGGGTCAGATACATCACATGATCACACTGACAGAACCACAGGCACATAGACACAGGCAACAGAGCATGCACAATGTCGGCACTAGTACAGTGTATATCCACCTTTCGCAGCAATGCAGGCTGCTATTCTCCCATGGAGACGATCGTAGAGATGCTGGATGTAGTCCTGTGGAACGGCTTGCCATGCCATTTCCACCTGGCGCCTCAGTTGGACCAGCGTTCGTGCTGGACGTGCAGACCGCGTGAGACGACGCTTCATCCAGTCCCAAACATGCTCAATGGGGGACAGATCCGGAGATCTTGCTGGCCAGGGTAGTTGACTTACACCTTCTAGAGCACGTTGGGTGGCACGGGATACATGCGGACGTGCATTGTCCTGTTGGAACAGCAAGTTCCCTTGCCGGTCTAGGAATGGTAGAACGATGGGTTCGATGACGGTTTGGATGTACCGTGCACTATTCAGTGTCCCCTCGACGATCACCAGTGGTGTACGGCCAGTGTAGGAGATCGCTCCCCACACCATGATGCCGGGTGTTGGCCCTGTGTACCTCGTTCGTATGCAGTCCTGATTGTGGCGCTCACCTGCACGGCGCCAAACACGCATACGACCATCATTGGCACCAAGGCAGAAGCGACTCTCATCGCTGAAGACGACACGTCTCCATTCGTCCCTCCATTCACGCCTGTCGCGACACCACTGGAGGCGGGCTGCACGATGTTGGGGCGTGAGCGGAAGACGGCCTAAAGGTGTGCGGGACCGTAGCCCAGCTTCATGGAGACGGTTGCGAATGGTCCTCGCCGATACCCCAGGAGCAACAGTGTCCCTAATTTGATGGGAAGTGGCGGTGCGGTCCCCTACGGCACTGCGTAGGATCCTACGGTCTTGGCGTGCATCCGTGCGTCGCTGCGGTCCGGTCCCAGGTCGACGGGCACGTGCACCTTCCGCCGACCACTGGCGACAACATCGATGTACTGTGGAGACCTCACGCCCCACGTGTTGAGCAATTCGGCGGTACATCCACCCGGCCTCCCGCATGCCCACTATACGCCCTCGCTCAAAGTCCGTCAACTGCACATACGGTTCACGTCCACGCTGTCGCGGCATGCTACCAGTGTTAAAGACTGCGATGGAGCTCCGTATGCCACGGCAAACTGGCTGACACTGACGGCGGCGGTGCACAAATGCTGCGCAGCTAGCGCCATTCGACGGCCAACACTGCGGTTCCTGGTGTGTCCGCTGTGCCGTGCGTGTGATCATTGCTTGTACAGCCCTCTCGCAGTGTCCGGAGCAAGTATGGTGGGTCTGACACACCGGTGTCAATGTGTTCTTTTTTCCATTTCCAGGAGTGTAATTACAGAATAGAGCTTCTGAATTTGAGATGTGATAATATTTGATTAATCGTATCACTTCCTTTGTGTAACATTTTTTAATGAATTGATAAGTTTGTTGTGTCTGTAAACGAAAAGAAAAATTGTCTTCATGAAACATACATGAAGGTGTTTATTACGACTGTTTCAGGTGGTTGTTGAAAGAGATACACATCTTCCAGTTGGTTATGTTCAGTGCCAAAATGAAAATTGTGGAGCATTGCTTGCTTACAAAGGAAGCACAACTGGAATGAAAAGACGTATATGTAAGGATAATTGACACTTGCCAAGCGTTGCAGCTGCCAGTGCTGATAAAATATCTATTAGGGACAAATGTGTTTTAATGTGTGTAACAGACCTCCGACAATTTAATATGGTAAGTGGTGACGGATTCATAAGCTTAGCTCAAGAACTGATAAATACAGGATAAAAATATGAACAAATCACCGCCCAAGACATGCTACCTTCCCCATGGACTGTAGCATGACATATTAAGAAATTGGCTGATCAAGTCAGGAGTGAACTTATTCCAGTAGTGAAAGACACAATTGGTAAAAATCAGTGTTCAACGACGTGCGTTTTGTGGACAGATAGTTATCGTAAGACCCATTATCTGACTGTCACGTCCTGCTATATTGATGAGTCGACGGATAAATGGAAACTAAAAAAACAGTGTACTCTTAACTACGAGGTTTCCTGATGTTGCCAAGATGGGTAAACATATCATTACAGAAATATATGAACAAATGGCAGAGTTGCACATCACGACCTCGGAACTAAGGTTACTTTCGTTACAGATCAGGGAGCTAACATCAAGAAAGCACAAACGACTCCCATGCGTGATGCACTGTATTAATACAGCACTGAGGCACACATTCAATGAAGGTTTCTTAATGGATGGATGAGATTCCTGCAGTGTATGACTCCATCCTGACTGTACGTAAACTAGTATGCTTTATGAAACGATCTGGCTTAGTCGCGAGATTAGATAAAACCTTACACCATGATGTAGAAGCCAGGTGGAACAGTGTGTACATGATGTTAGACTCATTCCATTTACAGAAAGACCAAATAGAGACCGTTTTGCGTGATTAAAACAAACACAAGATGATGACGTCATATCAAAATGCGACTATGGAATGCGTTATTCAATTTCTGAAGGTTTTCAAAGAGGCCACGGACGATTTGGAAGGAGACAATGAGCCAACACTATCATTTGTAGTGCTGTGGATTTTGAAACTGATAGGTCTCTGAGAAACTGGAGCCGATGATGTGTAAGCTAAAGAACCATCTATAAAATAGAAGGTTCTACATGAACTACACGATATTCATTACGTGGCAACGTTCTTGCATCCCTGTTCCAAGGAACTATTAGTTTTCCCCGAAGAAAGAAGAGAAAAAATTCATCAAGATGTGAGAAAAATGTTAAATAACGTTGTTGATACGAATGTAACCAAAGACGTCATGCCTTCTCCCACAAAAAAATTTCAAAATTGGCGAACATCCACTTCAAAATGGAAAGATGAGGTTGAGAAATATACGAACATGGAGAGTCCAAACGATGAGTTCACAGACCTTCTTTCATGGTGGAAAACAAATTCGTGTGCCCTGTAGAAACTCAGCAAAGAGGTTTTCTGTGTACCTGCCAGCAGTGCCTCGAGTGAAAGAAATTTTAGTAAGGCAGGGATGGTAACGAGTCAGAAAAGAAGTTGTCTAGATTCCGAGGTTTCGATCACGTTAATGATATTATCATCATCCATAACAATAAGAGAACCAAATAAGCTAAATTTGAAGCACAGAAGCAAAGGCAACTGACAACTGGTTTTCTAAGGTGTGTACATAATCAAATAAAATATTGAGAAGTCATACGTAACGACTGCACAATTATGCAGTGGATATTACGTACTTCATACTAAGTAATGTAAATTGTTGTATAACTATGGTACTAACAGGAGAACAGACTCAACTGCAGTGCAATATCTTCAGAAATGGGATTGCTGAATTAAGGTTTCAGATTAATTTGCGAAACTATATTATACTTTATTCATTATGACTATGTACACTTTCTTTTAATCAAATGAATTTATTTTTGTGTACTATAGTCGTTTACATAGCTTGAGTAGGAGAAAACTGGTTGTGTATAAGACGCGACTTCTTCACTAAATAACAGATTAATTTCAACGTACTGTTTAGCGGGTGGATCAAATCCTCAGCTGCTGCTTTAAATCATTTTTCTTTTGGGTGCTATTGTACGACTGTCGGCACAACAGTCTTTGATTGGTCAGTTAGTTAAATGTTCGATAGATCATTTGAATGATTCTTTTATGGAAATGATGTGGAAAGAGCGTCTTTCTTTCTCTAACTACCACCTTTTCAATAGACATTCATCAATGGAACAGAAGGAGTTGTCCAGGAAAGATTTAAAACTCACTTTGCTACCTATCAGACATTTTAATTTTTGAGTTAGATTTAAAACTTACTTTGCAATCTGCCAGGCATTTTGTGTTATTGGGCAAGTGATCAAACATGTTTGTTGCTGCATATTGAACTAATTTCTGAACCACTGACACCTTTGATAAGGGGTAAGATATTTTTTCCCTCTAGTGTTCTCCCTATGGACGTCACTGTTCTTCTCAAACTCTGATGAGCTGTTTATGACGAAAGTCATTAGCAAATATATGTATTTTGACAGCACAGTTAAAATGCCAACCTCCTTGAAGATTATTGTGCCTACATGATTTCTGTGAGTGAACATCGTGTATTACTTTTACTGCTCTCTTTTGTGCAATCAATACTTTCTCTCTAAGTGATGAGTTACCTCAGAACACCATTCCATATCACATTTCTCTTCGCTGAGTTCAAGCATCGTAATCTTAGTGTTCTTTCAGCTTTAGCAACAGGTGGATCCAGCTTTTTGTAGTTTTTCTTATGTCTGTTGCTGTGCTTTGTATATTTTCTGTCAGAAAACACAGCATATAAAAATAAAATTGCAAGGCGGTGATGGTTAACAGAAGGGTATCAAATGATAACAAACGGTAATTACGTACAGAGATTAATACATTAAGCATCTATGACCTGAAAAGTGCAACACCTCAAAATGTGGTCGTTACCATCAAGCGTTCCAAGTATGTAGCCACAGAGCCTGTGAAAGATTGTTCATAAGTCCAAAGCACCTGCCTTCTTGAACATTCTACCAGTACAGCATTGTTGCAAAACTGTAATATCTTTTATAGCACTAGGGCCTACAACAAAATAAAAATAAAACTCAAAAGTTACACAATTAGCTTTGATAGCAAACGTTACAAAATTAACTCTGAAACAGATAATATGTTAACAACCTTGCCCTAGTTGATGGGAATCTTTAATGCCAATGGAGGTTGTAATAAATACAATGAACCGTATTAAGTCGTCGAAGAGTGAAGAAACAGTGGGATAATAAATCTGTAGCTAAATAAAGAGGAAGAAATAAAAATAAGCATAAAGGCAATAAACTTCAAAACTAATTCCGCGAAAGGAAATCTTGCGTATTTATAATTACACACGAAATGGGAAACATTTGTAAAATGAGACGTCACTTTAAAAAAACCGTAATACAAAACGCACACACACACAAAATTCAACATTAATATCTATGGAAGGCAGGAAAGTGGGTGGCTAGTTTTCCTTGCTACTGAAAGAAATGATTTCATGTTAATGGCTAGCTTAGACCCCACGATAATTGTATCTTCATGTAGAAAATAATTTACAGTCGTCATCTCTTGCTTTATCGTAAGGTTTCATGGTTTTCCTTGTCGCCATTACATGACGGTTTCTGAGTAACCAGAATGCCACCACTGATAGCACTTTTACAGGAAACTTTGGCAGCTTTACATTTATAATTACATGGACTGGATTTGTTCGAGGCTCTCAGTTTTGATTTGTTCGACCGAAATGTGTCTTAAATCTCCCAAAATGAATTCATACATACCGGCACAACTGTGACATGTCACACGTGCATGTTCCTTACCAATATACTTATAACTCTGATAGCCGCACACAGTACGACCCGTGTTTGGAATAGCCCCATGCGACTGGCTGCGCTGTAGGTGGCCAGCCGAAAGTGTCGGGTTGCCTTATCGAGACCGCACTCTCAGAACATGATAATCTCGCAGGCAGCATTCTCACTGCTCAGACCCACTTACAAGAACGAGCGGGAATACGGCGACAGCTCACGGCCTCTAATGTGGGTACTGCACATAGATGATCTTTAACACTGCATGTAGTAGGTGCTCATGAGGGTGTTCTTCCCCAGTCACCCTACACTACTTAAAAAATTTGGAAAATGAAGCTCAAACCCATAAGGGGACCAAAAATTACTTCAGCCAAAAGGTGATGTAAAGTAAATGAATGAACAATCTGAGAAACAAAAATAGAACACAGGGAATTGCCAGATTGAGATCAAAGGCTGCCACCATGAGAAAGAGAGTAAGAGAAGGAAAGATAGTCAGAGATGAGAGGCTACAGTGGGGGAATAGAAGTGAGTGCTGCAACAGCTTGGGGTCCAATGATCGTCATGCACATACTCACAAAACAGTCTCCCAATGTTCCAGCGTAACGTCAAGCGTCGGCCAGGAATGTTACAGCAGACAGGGCTGTGAGGCGACAGCCAATAGTACAGTCACAGACCTCTCTCTAGGATGACACCGAGACAGGAGCGGCCTCTACACGAAGAGAATATAAGCACAGCGCCGCCTAGTCGCCACCACGTTGAAGTCGAGTCAACCTAAGAACACTATAGCAGTGACTTAGAAACTGTACTGGTTCACTTGTATTACGAATTGTATATACTGAAGAGCTTGCTTATGTTTGCCTGTCGTCCCTTGCTTGTGACACATCTATATCTCACAAAGTTAAGTATTGAAATCATTTCCTTTTGTAATAAACTCCACTAATACAATTTGTTTGAATTGTTGTTTAGCAATCCGAGAAAGCTGCTTTCCTAGGCACCCTATATTAGATGAGTGGGTAGAACACAACACTGGTGAAGAGGTGTACCATGAGCTGACAGCCACCACTGCTTCCCTGTTTCAACTTTTTGTGGGCTATTGTTTTGCTGGAGCCTTAATTTTCTCTTGTCTTTTCTTTGCTTTAACAGTCTCTTATCATGTTTTTGCTAATCAGTGTTTTCAGATGGGCGTTGCAGAAATTTTCTTTGCTTCTGTACTTTCTGTTTATTGCATTTCTCTCTTCCAACATGCCCACCCCACCTATCCCACCCCTTGCTCAGGCACCACAGCTGCAAGTGTTAGATGCAACGCAGCTATTGCAGATTTCAGTTCCAGACCCAGAAAATATCCTCACTGCTACACACAGTACAGGAGCTCCTGGCAAACCAAACTACTAATGCAGCACAAGCAACACCTACAGCAGCTCCAAGTGCTACACCGTCTTTTCAACAGTTTCATGAACAAGAAGAGGGATGGCTCGAGTGGTTGCAACAGTTTGAAGCTCACATACTTGCTCACAACTTGCCAGGTACTGTGAAACTGCTTTATTTATTGTCCACAGTAGGAAATGCAGTGTTCCGCCTCATTCAAAAACTCTTTCCTACTGGCACTCCAAGTGAACTTTCATATGATCAGGTTGTGGATTCGCTAACTAACTGTTATGACCAACAAGTGAATGTGGTAGCGGCTAGGTACCAATTCTTTAAATGCAAGAAACAGTCAGAACAAACTTATCGCGAGTGGGTAACAGACTTGCAGGGTATGACAAGGAAATGCAAATTCAAATGTGCTTATGGTGCTTTATATTCAGATGCTATGTTGCATGATGCGATTGTGTACAATGTAACTGATGTCAAACTCGGAGAACAGATTTTGAAACAGTCCGATACATCATTTCAGCAAGTAGTGCAAATACTAGATCAGTACAATTCAGGTGCCTTGTCAGACGACAGATTTGAGCAGCCAGCAATTTGTTGGGTTGAGTCATACCTAGCTAACGACTGGCCCATTAAGCAACAGCTCGCGCATGCCAAGCCACGTAAACAATTTTCCACACCACGTAAGCAGTTTGCTAAACAGGCGGCTACAAAGGCGAACAGAAGTAAGTCATGTCCTCGGTGTTATTGATGGCCCACACATCAAGACTGCCCCTCCCGACAAGCACAGTGTTACGCTTGTGGAAAGAAAGGGCATGTACAATCTGCATGTTTGCAATGGAACAAACATAATAATTCAGCCCACTCACAAAAATCTAGTCATGTGTGTTGATCCCTTAAGCTTTGCAAAAAGAAGTGTTGCAGTCTCTTCACCAAGGACACTCGAGGATTGTTCATACGAAACAGTCAGCGCATTGACATTGTACTTGGCAGGATGTGGACATCCAAATAGAACAGATGCCATCACAGTGTCACGCATGTATGGAAAATCAGTCAGCTCTGCCACAAACATTCTCTGCTTGGCCTAAGTCACCATCACCATGGCAATGTGTGCACATAGATTTTGCGGGACCTTTTGGCACACTCATTGGTTGACTGTGGTTGACTTGTATAGCAAGTTTCCCTTTGCTGTGCTAATGAACTCCATCACGTAGCACAATTCAGGTGGTGTCCTCATTTCTTTCCTCAAAGGTTTACCTGAACTCATAGTGTCAGACAATGGCCCTCAGTTCAAGTCAAAAGAATTTGTAACATTCTGTGAATTCAAAGGCATACAGTATCTAACTAGTGCCCCGTTCCAGTCAAAAGGTGAAGCATAATACTTTGTCCAGACCATCAAGCAGCAGATGGTCAAAATTCGGTCCGCACACACCAGAGATCAAGCACTGCAACTGTTTCTCGCCTCCTATCGTTTACATCCACAATATGGACCATCACCGATGGAATTGCCTCACGGTTGCCACCATCGGACACTGCTCCACCCTTCTCAGCATCCGGCACCGAAGGAAGGCTGCAGAGTATCACTTCGCGCTATATGATATTGTGTTTTACAGGGTTTTTTAGCAGCAGCAGACAGTGGGTGTGAGGCAAGATTGTCCGTCGACATGGCACTTGCATGTATCTCATTTCAGGTCCAGAGAGATTGCAGTGCCGACACCATCAACTTTGCCACTGTCATTTGCATGGTGATCCTTATGTGGCCCTTCTCCCAGATTCATGGATCCCGAGACAGCGCGGCCGCAGCAGCCGCCAGAGGGTGTCATCACAACACTGCGGGATGACGCCATGGTGACAGAGCCTTCGCCTCCTCTCGTCCTACCAGTGGAGGTGGACCCGCCCATGCCACAGCAACCAACGCCTTTGACATCTTGCTATTTGTCTCAGGAAGTGGACACATACCCTTCTGGTCCTTTTCCAGGGGATGTTTCCGCCAGAGCGAAGGCCGGATAGCGTGGTACGACCGGAAGCCTCATGTCCCCTGCAGCCACAGCTTCTGGTACACTGCAGCGTCCACACTCCTGCCTCCCCCATCATTGTCATGCTCCCTACACAACAACAGTCCATCGCTTTGGGGGAGAGGGATGTTCGAGTGTAACGTCAAGTGCCAGCATGTTGGCCAGGAACATTACAGCAAAGAGGGCTGTGAGACGACGACAGCCAATAGAACACTGACGGACCCCTCTCTAGGGACACCGAGACAGGAGCGGCCTCTATACGAAGAGAATATAAGCACAGCCCCGCCTAGCCGCGGCCATGTTGAAGTCGAGTCAACCTAAGAACACTACAGCAGTGTTAAGTATTGCAATCATTTCCTTTTGTAATAAACTCCATTAATACGGTTTGCTTGAATTGTTGTCTAGCAATCGGAGAAAGCAGCTTTCCTAGGCACTCTATATTAGACGAGTGGGCAGAATACAACATTGAGTCCCCTGAAGGTTTTACTGATCAGTCTTCGAGTAGTTCTAAAGACATTATGCATGGCAAAATATTTTAAAATAAATTATTCTATTCACGATGTCATCCTACACATCAAATGTAAGATACTTGTGGTTCGCCAAAACAAAAATGGATGTATTTACAATTACGTTAAGAGAAACAGAATTTGAAATGTAGACCATGAGAGGAACTGGCTAAGTTTCTGTTCTTTTATTTTTCACTCTTCAGTGTGAACTTATTTCCTAAGAAAATTATGTGCACAAAAGATATGTAAAATGCTCATTTCAATTCCAGTATTTTCTCTCTACAAGGAAATAACTTTGCTATTTACATATTGAAGTCTTTAATGTTCAATGCAGCTGCATTGCTCTTTGTTGCACATACCAGCACAAAGTATGGTATAATACACGTTAAGTTAGCACATCTGGTTTTTTATATAAGAAAGAGTGACATACAATTGAGCAAGCATTTTCTCAAAGCATGTGATAGAAAGTGGAAAGACAAAATCAGCAATAGCCTTGAAGGACACACACACACACACACACACACACACACACACACACACACACACACACACACACACACACAAACTCCTATTTACTGCAACATTGAATGTGC
Source organism: Schistocerca serialis cubense (assembly GCF_023864345.2). Lineage (NCBI taxonomy): Eukaryota > Metazoa > Arthropoda > Insecta > Orthoptera > Acrididae > Schistocerca > Schistocerca serialis. Next base: position 831,934,716 of record NC_064638.1, on the reverse strand, counting down.
TGATGGAGGTATTATACGTTTACCTGATACAGTTTATGGAAGACTTAAAATAACAATAAATTTTTCACCTTAAATATTGCCATAAAATTAGAATAGGATAATTTGTACAACTTCTTTGGTGCTAATACTACAAAATACTGAACAAACTATAATTTTTTTCCTTGCAGAGCAATCTTATTACTCTGCATGCACAGTGATTGCTTTAATTTTCCATCAGACAGAGAAAAATAATGTGTCCAAGTACATTATTTAAAACTATATACAAAGCACCAACAACATTTTGGATCATTATCAAGATCTATTGCTAACTACCATCTTTTCCCGAGTCTCCCTTGCAATGTCAGGCTTTGTCATTCTGCCATGATACACAGTACCATCAACATCCAACGAAAAATTGTAGTCAACTTCATTGTCTAGGGCCTTTTCTATGGCTTCATCGATATTTTCAGGAGTGATGTAGTGTTTAGATCTTTCCTGAAAATAAAAGAAAATGTGTTTTGTGTTAGGCAGAAAGAAACTGGATATGTTTTGTGGGTGTTTCATGTGAGGAAACTATACAAAAATAATTATTTGTCAGCAAGCTTCCATAACATACTATCACAAAGTGACATGCACACATTTATAAAACCAATGTGATAATTAATTTTACTAAAGACACTCTGCAGACAAAAAAATTACTAAACTAAAGTTTTAAATACTTGGACATAAGATGCATGATGAGTTCTACAAATCTCTTCCACTAAGTTGGCAGACAGACATTCATGCACGCACATGTGCTCCAGTGCCCCCACCACACACACACACACACACACACACACACACACACACAGGGAGAGAGGGATGCAGGGAGAGAGGGAGGCAGGGAGAGAGGGAGGCAGGGAGAGAGGGAAGGGAGATGGGGAAGGGGAGAGGGAGAGGGGGGAAGAGAGAGGGAGGGAGGGGAATAGGTTGCCAGAAAAATTGATGATTGTTCTTTTTAAGGAACTTTCAACTGTGGTACACACTAGTACTACATGTTGTGCCGAGACCAGTGTAACATACTAGACTGATCTTTCACAGCTGTGAAAAGCTATACAGCATTTTAAGATGTGCCACACACAGATATGTCAAAATGATCTTATATTATGCATGTTTATGCTGTTGATCCGCATGTAAATGTGTGTACATTTGAGGCCACTACAAATGTTACACAATAAATTAACATGAAAAAGTTCCTTTTTCGCAGCTTCTTATTATGTTCCTTACTGCACCATTATTATTATGTTCCTCGCATGCATTGTATAATAATATAACAAACATGCAGAATTATCTGGATATTTTGTTGTTGTTGTTTCTGGGGTGTACAGGTGCTCAACAGTGAGGTTATCAGTGCCCTTACAGCTATTAAAAGAAACAAATATGGTTAAAAGGACTAAAAACGTTGCCACACCCATTCGAATTGATCCATATAAGCACTCCACATTACATGCCATATAACAAAAGAGAAACAATGAGAGGTACTACATCTGGTGAGAAAACAGAAGGAAAACAACAGAGGAGCTAAAAAAAAGAGCACAGGGATATGTGACCAGCCGACCACTTACAAAAAACATGTGAACCAGTCACCCTCGTAACACATTAAGAACATCTCCCTAAATTTTTTGCAAACAAGTTGGTCAAATCAAAAAACCTTAAAAGCCTCAACACATTCATTTGAACATCACTTAAAATACAGGGCATTTGAACATCACTTAAAATACAGTGGAGACCTGCCAGAAAATCTGCTGCTGCTCTCTGGTCCAAAAATAAAACACAATCTAGTAACATATAGCACACAGTGATTTGTATGCCACAAGCACCCCACATTGGAGGGTCGTTGTGCTGGATCAAGAAACCATGGTCACAGAACTGCGGCCTATGTGCTGACAAGTAAGGAGAACCTCATTTCATCTTCATGGCTGAAAGGAGGTATGCCACAGCTGCACAGAGGGGTTTACTACATGCAACCACTCATCTTCTCACCGATGCAACAGCAAGAGCAAAGTGATAGCATGCTGGAGATGGCATACAGAAATAACTGAGTATTATGACGTGCCTCCTAGGCTGCTACTTCCACCCTTTCATTCCTCAAAATGCCCATGTGCCCTGGTACCCAATGGAAAGATACCTCCTTCTCCAGCTGCAGTAACTGGAGGAGGCTGTCCTGGGTATTCTGAATTACTTTATATGGTGAGTAAAAGCGTTGCAGAGAGTGAAGAGTACTCAGAAAATTGGAAAAGATAAGGAATTTAGCACTTGAAGCAGATCTCATCTGCTCTAGTGCCACAAGACCGCATATAATTCCAGGTCACAGACAATAAGCTCTCAAGGAAGTTGGAACTTGAGGGCCCAATCAGAGAAAAAAAACAGAGTAACCAAGAGTCTGCCCCCCCCCCTTTGACCCTGTAGAGTTGTGTCGCTCATTTAAAACGTCATAAAATAATGAGTTAAAAACATATGCAGGCATGCAACCTCTCCTGCACTGACAAAATCTAAAATAAATCTGGACCTGTGCAGTAACCATGGTGGCAGGCTGCTGAAACCCTTGATTTTAGGTTGCATGTTCTTCACACCAAGCTGACACCAGCACATGCTGAACATTTATCCCAAACGGCATTGTTGCTTATGGACGATTGGAGAAAAGGCATTCCCGAGCTGGACGAGCAACAGTATGGTCAGCGAGGGATGTTGGAGCTGTGAGGAACTTACATGCCTGATGCACAATAAGGAGTTGCCGCAGGATGGCGAGTGGTGGTTTCCCACCCTCAGCACAGAGACTGGGTATGGGGCTGGTCCTGTAAGCACCAATGGACAGCCTAATATCCTCATAGTGGATAGCAACTATAATCTTCAGGTAAGAAGGCCTTGTTGACCCATACACTGTGCATCCATAGTCTAGCCATGAATACACAATAGCCCTATGAAACTGGAACAAACACACCCTTTCTGCTCCCTAAGACGTGTGGATAAGGCACTTTAAAATATTCAGTGCCTTCCGGGTTGTGGCTTTTAAGTCGCTCAGATGTGGTAACCAAGGTAGTTTCTAGTAAAAAATTAGGCCAAGAAACCTCACTGAGTTTTTAAAATGCAGAATGGTGTACCTCTTATGCAAGTCAGATAAATTAAAAATATGACAAGAACAATTAAAATGGACACACACACACACACACACACACACACACACACACACACACACAATTATCTGGAAAAAACTGAAAACACATCTTTGCAGCCCACTCCTCTAACCTTTGCACTGTAAGTTGTAACTGATGAGTCACAGTTGCAACACTGGAAGAGGTACAGAAAACAGCAAAATCGTCCACAAATAAGAAACACCGTACACAACTCCATACAGTAGATGTGATACTGTTTATGGCTATGGCTAACAGGGTAACACTTAAAACACTGCCCTGAGGAACACCATTCTCCTGCTAAAAATGACCCGACTGCACATCACCAACTCAAGACCTAAAAATGTGCTTAGACAGGAAGAACTGTATGAGATAAGGAGATGGCCACAAAAGTTCTACTGATGGAGTTGCACGAAAATATTGTGTTTCCAAGTAGTTCTTATGTCTTACTGATATCAAATAATATGCTGAGAGAGGTTTACGTCGGAAAACCTGCTGAATAGCCAACTCTAGTAGGGTCTGGTTGTTGACAGTGGACCGAAGTCTCTGGAATCCACATTGACATGAGCTAAGGAAATGTCGCTGTCTAATATTGAAAAAGCTGTAATTACAAATAGGCCCAAGACTGATGTGGTTTCTCGACCTGATTACCTGTATTTTGTCACTGTCTGCGAGATAAAACAAAATAGGCCTTTATAATACTGCAGCGATTGTAACACACACCAAATAAACGAGACTGTTTTGGCTGAAATGGTCATTTTTATAACACAGCAGAATATAATTCACAAAGTACCAATATCAAATACCTATTAGGCCTACTACAAGCAAAAAGCTTTACATTAGGAAATAGTTTTATACTTCATTCATATGCTCCAGTTTCTCAAGCATGAGATCGAAAAGTAGTAGTGCGAAATTTTTATATAAATTTGGAATCGTCATATTCTTCCATAATTTAAGTGATGTCACCGTTTCTTCTCCTTCCTCGTTCTAACAAAAAATGTTGTCATCACTACTTCTGTATCTATTCCTGCCTGTGTCAAAGCTTATTCACCGGTTAACTTGGCTAACTCTGCCAGAATCACGAGTTTAGTTATCTCGCGATTATTCTCGGGTTTGGCGTTATTATGTGTTCGTGCAACACATTTTCCACACTACTTCCAGAACAGACCTTAAAGCGGCTGCTAGCTGGAGACTGTACAACTGGCCCTTGCTAGTATATCGATCTGGCCAAAAATTTTTTGTCAAAATTTCATTTTTTTGGACACACTGAGAAGATAATATGTAATCTTTCTTACCTGTTATTCCTGTTAGTCGTTTATTCGCACTCTGGTAGTCTGAATCTATGGATTTCACTGGTAATCATAACAACGCTCATCATTCGCAAACCCAATCAACCACTTAATCAGACAGTGGTTGGCTTTCTTTCGTTCGGCTATACTCTGCTCAGCTCGTATAGCCCCTTTTGTCTGCAGGAAAGTTTATTTCTAGATGTGACTAGGATTCCACTGACAGAGACATCACGTATACTATGCATGCATTCACAAATCAACTTATCATTCATTCAGAAATCAACTTAGAATGTGTTCAACAATGTTCAAAAACCGACAGGGACACGTTTCAAACTCATACGAATAATCGATAGATCAATGTGCGCTGGATGCTAGGCGCTTTGTGAAACAAGGTTTTTTCCTCAAGAATACGAATTGCCGCCCCCCGTCCCCCCACTCCTAGATGCAGGGCTGCTGCGCTATCTGGCAGCTTGGGCGCGCCAGTAAAATTTTTCCCGGTAACACCTAGCTGCCTTCTTTTTTTTTTTTTTTTTTTTTTTTTTTTTTTTTTTTTTTTTTTTTTTTGCTGCAACTGCTGACACAGCCAACACCCATGTTTCTGTAGACACAAGCGGAAGAAGGAACAACGCAACTGCGCATGCGCATGATCCCACTCATAACTGCTAAAACAAATCTAATGTTAACAGTTGAGACATCATGCTCGTTGGAGGCAATTTGCTGTTATGAAGCATTGCATAGTCTTCCTAAAGCCTTTGACACATTTTGCTGTTGGCAGACACTTGTATGAGCACTGTGTTTAGTTGCTGTATATGGCGGTTGCAATTTAAGATTTATTTCAGTTTTTTCTCTCATTCATGTTTTATTTGTTGTTGTTGTTGTTGTGGTCTTCAGTCCTGAGACTGGTTTGATGCAGCTCTCCATGCTACTCTATCCTGTGCAAGCTGCTTCATCTCCCAGTACCTACTGCAACCTACATCCTTCTGAATCTGCTTAGTGTATTCATCTCTTGGTCTCCCTCTACGATTTTTGCCCTTCACGCTGCCCTCCAATACTAAATTGGTGATCCCTTGATGCCTCAGAACATGACCTACCAACCGATCCCTTCTTCTGGTCAAGTTGTGCCACAAACTTCTCTTCTCCCCAATCCTATTCAATACTTCCTCATTAGTTATGTGATCTACCCATCTAATCTTCAGCATTCTTCTGTAGCACCACATTTCGAAAGCTTCTATTCTCTTCTTGTCCAAACTATTTATCGTCCATGTTTCACTTCCATACATGGCTACACTCCATACAAATACTTTCAGAAAAGACTTCCTGACACTTAAATCTATACTCGATGTTAACAAATTTCTCTTCTTCAGAAACGCTTTCCATGCCATTGCCAGTCTACATTTTATATCCTCTCTACTTCGACCATCATCAGTTATTTTGCTCCCCAAATAGCAAAACTCCTTTACTACTTTAAGTGTCTCATTTCCTAATCTAATTCCCTCAGCATCACACGACTTAATTCGACTACATTCCATTATCCTATTTTTGCTTTAGTTGATGTTCATATTATATCCTCCTTTCAAGACGCTATCCATTCCGTTCAACTGCTCTTCCAAGTCCTTTGCTGTCTCTGACAGAATTACAATGTCATCGGCGAACCTAAAAGTTTTTATTTCTTCTCCATGGATTTTAATACCTACTCCGAATTTTTATTTTGTTTCCTTTACTGCTTGCTCAATATACAGATTGAATAACATCGGGGAGAGGCTACAACCTTGTCTTACTCCCTTCCCAACAACTGCTTCCCTTTCATGTCCCCCGACTATTATAACTGCCATCTGGTTTCTGTACAAATTGTAAATAGCTTTCTCTAAGTCTACAAATGCTAGAAACGTAGGTTTGCCTTTCCTTAATCTTTCTTCTAAGATAAGTCGTAAGGTCAGTATTGCCTCACGTGTTCCAGTATTTCTACGGAATCCAAACTGATCTTCCCCGAGGTCGGCTTCTACTGGTTTTTCCATTCGTCTGTAAAGAATTCGTGTTAGCATTTTGCAGCTGTGGCTTATTAAACTGACTGTTCGGTAATTTTCACATCTGTCAACACCTGCTTTCTTTGGGATTGGAATTATTATATTCTTCTTGAAGTCTGAGGGTATTTTGCCTGTTTCATACATCTTGCTCACCAGATGGTAGAGTTTTGTCAGGACTGGCTCTCTCAAGGCCGTCAGTAGTTCCAATGGAATGTTGTCTACTCCGGGGGGCCTTGTTTCGACTCAGGTCTTTCAGTGCTCTGTCAAACTCTTCACGCAGTATCGTATCTCCCATTTCATCTTCATCCACATCCTCTTCCATTTCCATAATATTGTCCTCAAGTGCATCACCCTTGTATAGACCCTCTATAGACTCCTTCCACCTTTCTGCTTTCCCTTCTTTGCTTACAACTGGGTTTCCATCTGAGCTCTTGATGTTCATACAAGTGGTTCTCTTATCTCCAAAGGTCTCTTTAATTTTCCTGTAGGCAGTATTTATCTTACCCCTAGTGAGATAAGCCTCTACATCCTTACATTTGTCCTCTAGCCATCCCTGCTTAGCCATTTTGCACTTCCTGTCGATCTTATTTTTGAGACATTTGTATTCCTTTTTGCCTGCTTCATTTACTGCATTTTTATATTTTCTCCATTCATCAATTAAATTCAATATTTCTTCTGTTACCCAAGGATTTTTACTAGCCCTTGTCTTTTTACCTACTTGATCCTCTGCTGCCTTCACTACTTCATCCCTCAAATCTACACTTCTTCTTCTACTGCATTTCTTCCCCCCATTCCTGTCAATTGTTCCCTTATGCTCTCCCCGAAACTCTGTACTACCTCTGGTTCTTTCAGTTTATCCAGGTCCCATCTCCTTAACTTCCCACTTTTTTGCAGTTTCTTCAGTTTTAATCTACAGGTCATAACCAATAGACTGTGGTCAGAGTCCACATCTGCCCCTGGAAATGTCTTACAATTTAAAACCTGGTTCCTAAATCTCTGTCTTACCATTATATAATCTATCTGATACCTTTTAGTATCTCCAGGGTTCTTCCATGTATACAACCTTCTTTCATGATTCTTAAACCAAGTGTTAGCTATGATTAAGTTATGCTCTGTGCAAAATTCTACCAGACGGCTTCCTCTTTCATTTCTCTCCCCCAATCCATATTCACCCACTACGTTTCCTTCTATCCCTTTTCCTACTCTAGAATTCCAGTCACGCATGACCACTAAATTTTCGTCACCCTTCACTATCTGAATAATTTCTTTTATCTCATCATACATTTCTTCAATTTCTTCGTCATCTGCAGAGCTAGTTGGCATATAGACTTGTACTACTGTCGTAGGTGTGGGCTTCGTATCTATCTTGGCCACAATAATGCGTTCACTATGCTGTTTGTAGTAGCTTACCCGCATTCCTATTTTCCTATTCATTATTAAACCTACTCCTGCATTACCCCTATTTGATTTTGTGTTTATAACCCTGTAGTCACCTGACCAGAAGTCTTGTTCCTCCTGCCACCGAACTTCACTAATTCCCACTATATCTAACTTTAACGTATCCATTTCCCTTTTTACATTTTCTAACCTACCTGCCCGATTAAGTGATCTGACATTCCACGCTCCGATCCGTAGAACGCCAGTTTTCTTTCTCCTGATAACGACATCCTCTTGAGTAGTCCCCGCCCGGAGATCCGAATGGGGGACTATTTTACCTCTGGAATATTTTACCCAAGAGGACGCCATCATCATGTAATCATACAGTAAAGCTGTATGCCCTCGGGAAAAATTACGGCTGTAGTTTCCCCTTGCTTTCAGCCGTTCGCAGTACCGGCACGGCAATGCCGTTTTGGTTATTGTTACAAGGCCAGATCAGTCAATCATCCAGACTGTTGCCCTTGCAACTACTGAAAAGGCTGCTGCCCCTCTTCAGGAACCACACGTTTGTCTGGCCTCTCAACAGATAACCCTCCGTTGTGGTTGCACCTACGGTACGGCTATCTGTATCGCAGAGGCACGCAAGCCGCCCCACCAACGGCAAGGTCCATAGTTAATGGGGGTTCATGTTTTATTACTGCAGTATTATTCTGCAGTAGCAGGCTACAGTAATATCCTTTGTTAGAGCATTGGTTCTTACTAGTCAAAATTACAAAAATTTAACCGAGAACAAAAACAATGAAAAATTCCCAGAATTCAAAAAAAATTCCCGGGTTTTTCCTGGTTTTCTCCCAGATGAAAAAATTCCCGGGTTTTTCCCGGATCTCCCGGGTCGTAGACACCCTGATTATGTAGGCAAGAGCATTACTCCACTGGGACCGCAAATGTGTCCGTTCTTTGCTGCATGACAAATATACTTAAATCAAACTTTGATAGCCTTCCCTGCACGCTAGTAAGTAGTGGCGTGTAGCTGGATCATCATTGTTGGACAGAGGTTTGGTATAATCATTGCAGTTTGATTCCACTGTATAGCCAGTGTGTCCTAAAGCACTCTTCCTTCTGTGGTTTCCCTACACTTGGGTATTAACTCACCATAGGTTATTGTTCATACTTCAGGTCATACCTCCAAACCCCAGAACAAGGGACCAAAATTGGCTATTGGGAAGGTACTAGTTCAGACATCACCCCTCCTCAGGCCTGCCATTTACCAGAAGGTGTGTGCATGCCCCACCTGTTGATCCAGGTGCTGGGGATGACACATTACACAGCCAGTCTATGTGTGTCAAACCACCTTCAGTAGAGCACAAAGAGTAAGAAACGCAAAATCGGGACCTCAAATGCTGAAACTGAGGAAAAACACTGTAAATCAGTGAGAAAGAAAGGGAAGACAGCCTGTGCATAAACAGAATATGTTGAAGTGCCAGGAATTATCAATAAGGACTTAGTGGTAAAGGTGAAGACTAAAGATAGAACTTAGCATCTGGAAGGGAAAGCAATGACTGTGTCATGGCTGGGGAGCAATTGGGTACAAACTATTTGCTCATCAGAAGGCATGAGCCAAATGGGGATGGGGATGGGGATGGGGATGGGCGGGGGGGGATAGTAGATGGGTAACTTGCAGCCATTTTTGCGAACCATGTACTCACGTAACAGCTGTCACTTCCAACGCAGTCTCTACAAGATTTTTGGTTATCAGCTTCACACAGTATCCTTAATGCTAATTTTTGTAAAGGGTTTTGGTATTAATGTATGCCCAACAGTTCTTACTGAATACAACAAACTAAGTAGCTAATAGGGAACATAAATATGATCCCTAAAGCAATGTGCGCAGCAATATTTGTGCACTTTTAGATGAACTGTGTTCATTTCAGAGACGTGTACAAACTCGTGAGGCAGTACTGACCCTACAACCTCTCATAGAAGATAGGTTAAAGAAAGGCAAACATATGTTTATAGCATCTGTAGACTTAGAGGAAGTTTTTGACAATGTTGACTGGAATACTCTCTTTCAAATTATAAAGGTTGAGGGGTAAAATACAGGGAGCAAAAGGCTATTTACAATTTGTGCAGAAACCAGAGGGCAGTTATGAGTTGAGGGGCATGAAAGAGAAGGTATGGTTGAGAAGGGAGTGAGACAGGGTTGTAGCCTAGCCCCGATGTTACTCAATCTGTCTACTGAACCAGCAATAAAGGAAACAAAAGAAAAATTTGGGGTAGAAATTGAAGTCCAGGAAGAAGAAATAGAAACTTTGAAGTTTGCTGATGACATTGCAAATTTTGGCAAGGACAGCAAGGGACTTGGAAGAGCAGTTGAACGGAATGGGCAGTATCTTGAAAGGAGGATATAAGATGAACAACATCACCAAAAGCAAAACAAAGCTAATGGAATGTAGTCTAATTAAATCAGGTGATGCTGAGGGAATTGGATTAGAAAATGAGACACTTAAAAGTGGTAAATGAGTTCAGATATTTGGGAAGGAAAACAACTGATGATGGTCGAATTAGGGAGGAAATAAAATGCAGACTGGCAATGGCAAGAAAAACGTTTCTGAAAAAGAAAAATTTGTTAACGTCGAATACAGATTTAAATGCCAGGAACTCCTTTCTGAAAGTATTTGTGTGAAATGTAGTCATGTATGGACGTGAAACATGGACAATAAATAGTTTTGACAAGAAGAGAATAGAAGCTTTTGAAATGTGGTGCCACAGAAGAATGCTGAAGATTCGATCGGTAGATCATGTAACTAACGAGGAGGTATTGAATAGAATTGGGGAGAAGAGAAATTTGTGTTACAACCTGACCAAAAGGAGAGATTGGTTGGTAGGACACATTCTGAGACATCAAGGGATCACTAAATTAGTTTTGGAGGGAAGTGTTTATGGTAAAAATTGTAGAGGGGGACCTAGAGATGAATACAGCAAGCAGATTCAGAGGGATGTGGGTTGCAGTAGTTACTTGGAGATGAAAAGGCTTGCAAAGGATAGAGAAACATGGAGAGCTGCATCAAACCAGTCTTCAGACTGAAGATCGCAACAATACATGTTAATTATCCTGGGTGGGATTATCTGCAAACAATTAAAAACCTTTGGAAATCATTTCTGCATGCTAAGGAGGAGGCCAGTCACAGCCAGTTGGCCACAGACATCTACAGGTTGACCCAAAAGTCGGTTAACATTTGAAAATACACTGATTCACACAGTAACGTAGGTAGAGAGGTAACACTTGACACATATGCCTGAAACAACATAGGGTTTTACTGAAATCCAAAACGAATGCAAAAACTGACCAAGAGATGGCATTGGACAGCAATACAGAAATGATGCCGCATGAGAATCATGTATAAAATGGGCTGTACTGAGAGAGGGAGTCAGGTCTCCACACCTCAATCCATGTGATTATTGAATGTGGGGTTACCTGAAGTCGCAGGTCTACTGCGTTCGCCCGATCTTATTAAGGATGGTAAAAGACAACATCCCATGGTTCACAGTATTGTCCCTTGACTACAGACAATGTAGATGAATGGCAGCCGAGGTTGAGCATTTGTTGTAACTGACATCGTCTTTACGAAAGTCGATTGTGATGTTAATTACTGTTTTTGTGTCTTATGAACTGGCATCCACTGGTCACTTTGTGCACATTGTTTTTGCTTTCGAAAAAGCCCGATGTCATTTCAAGCATGTGTGTCAAATTTTACCCTTCTATCTACAATATTCCAGAAAGTATTTACTTTTCAAATGTTAACTGACTTTTCTACATCTACATCTACATTTATACTCCGCAAGCCACCCAACGGTGTGTGGCGGAGGGCACTTTACGTGCCACTGTCATTACCTCCCTTTTCTGTTTCAGTCGCGTATGGTTCACGGGAAGAACGACTGTCTGAAAGCCTCCGTGTGCGCTCGAATCTCTCTAATTTTACATTCGTGATCTCGGGAGGTATAAGTAGGGGGAAGCAATATATTCGATACCTCATCCAGAAACGCACCCTCTCCAAACCTGCGAGCAAGCTACACTGCGATACTTTTGGGTCTCTCTGCATTTTGTACTGCAGGCTATCAGGACATCACTCTTTTTGGGTGACTCAATGTTATATTTGTAACTAAACAGTAAATATAAGAAGCCATGCACCCGCAGGAAATTATAACCTCCTCATAAATCATCTAGAAGCTCTATTGGCCTATACAAAGGGGGGAAAAAAAAAACGAATTTTGGTTGTCATTGGTTTAAACAAGGACTTTCTTAAAAACTCTTCCAGTCAGCGTTTATTACGGTCAGTAACATCACCATTAAATGTAATTGTTAAACTAAACTTTCCAACTAGGATTGCTACATGCTCTAAAATAGCCATTCATAACGTGTTTAGAGGCTAACAAAAGTAACACCGTCACATCACAAAACCAATAATCAATAACCTATGCAGCTTCTTGTTAGAAGTGTATATACTGAGCAGGTAAAATGCCTACTAAATCTGAGTATGTGATAAATCTACCAAAAATTGAGTATTTTAGGAAGTACTTGTTATGTGAGTAATCTATAAGTGCAGGACCTATACCAAATAAGCCTGCAAGAATTTGCATCTGCTTCTATTACTGCCTGGATCCTTCTATGAGCCATTTTTTATTCTTTCAGGAAATCAAAGTCAGTTAAGAAGAAGAGGGTAAGTTTGCCAATTTATTTCAACAACTATTCCCATGGTCTGTACACATTAATTTTGCTTCAAATTAAATTTAGTGCACCCGAACGATTCTGATACGTAAGTTTAAATTTTTTTTCACTGGGGTGCTAGTTAGTAGTAACTTCATGTGACCAATCACAGTCTTGCACACACACACACACACACACACACACACACACACACACACACACACACACACAAATGTACTTGTGTTCTTATCTACCCAAACCCTGACAGAATCCTCCTCTTCCTGTTCATGAGGCGCAAGACACTAGGATTATTGTGTTCATTCATTCCCATAACATTTTCTGTAAATCACATCATGGAAGAAAGCCTTCGGTGAGGTGGAATGAGTCAGTTATACATTACTAGGTAGAAACAGCAACCCCTAGATACTACAGCAACAACAAATTATGACTAATGCTAATCTACTCACATATAATTATAGTAATTACTTCTAAAATACTTTATGTATAAGTATGTACATTACGAAAAAACCAACTATTTTGAAAACAGCCACTGTTCATTTTCTTATACTGCTCAGCTACTCTTTTTATCTAGAATATAACGTATCACAAAAATACAGTATAACAATCATTTATAGCCTATTTCAGGTATCACCCCACCATTCATTACATATGATCTATGAAACTACAGATAAAACAGATGAGCTGTCCAGATTGTAATTTGAATATTGAAAGTGGAACTCACCTGAGATACAAGTCCAGTATCATAACGAAAGAAAACTCTGTAGGTCTCTCTAGCTACCAAATTTTATGTTTCATCTTAGACTTTACCACTTCTTGCATTGAACTGACTCATTTCAGAGTATTTAATGCACACTTGCAGTTCTTCAGTGTTACAAGACACCCAAACCTAGGTGCATTTCACAATTGCCACACCCACAAACAACCCCCTCCCCTTTCTTTTTGCAGAAAAAAACATCCAATGACAACTGTCTCTCCTAATATGACATTACCACAACAGCTAGCTTTAATTTTTCTCATTTGGCTGAATACTGGCATTTGGCACCCTTAATTATCACTAATCTGGGCAAACTTAGCATAACAAAAGTTTGGCAGACACCCCAGAGGTTGCTTGTTGAACTCTTGCTTTGAGAAGCATGTTGAAGTTTAGAAATTTCCAAAAGCATACTACATGAAAGTACATAAAAATAAAATATCAAGAGGGCTATAGGAGTGGTTAAAACTTGCTTAAAGGACATACAACCTTATGTTTACTATTAGTCTTACATGTGTATGCTTCATTTGTTCTATTTCAGTACTAACCTTTTCTTTGGAAACAATGTCTTCTACTTTCTCCAAGTATTCTTTTTCTTGCTGTTCATGTTTTATGATAGCATCAAGAATTGCTTCTTTCTCAGCCAGCTCCTGTTTTGCTAGTCGAACTGCCCGCAGTTTTGCTACTTCTACATTCCAGGCATCATTTTCCTTCATACATAAAACATGCTGCTCTCTCTCTCTTCTTAGCTCCTCCTGAGCTTGTTCACTAGCCGATGCTGATTTTTCTAGTTCTTGTTTCAGGAAAGCTCTATATTGAGGAAAAAAACTTACTATGCAGTTCAGTGTTGTTTATTAATGTGAAACATTTTACAACATAAGATAAAAGGTTGCCGGTTTTATGATAATAGATCGAAGAGGCACATTTTAACACAGAACTCGGTACACAATCAGTAGCCAGCAAAAGTGTAATTGTACTTCTGCACTGTTAACATCTATTCCCACTGTTTCTCTAATAACTGTCAACAAATTAGAGAGATGTGACAAACACACAAAAAGAAAGCGGCTAGTATGATTTAAAACATAAGCTGACAACAGTAGTAAAGGTAATATTTCTATAAGAATTATTCATTCAAATCAAATTTACAAACAGTATCTGTAGATGTGGGTCAAGACCCATGGTGCAGTTAGTGTGATGTACGTATTTTTAAGAAACTTTATGCACGCTGCCTGACAAAAATGTAAAGCATCCAGAAAAATGGTTGGATGTCAATGTAACTTAGTAGAAGTACACACCATAAGCCACGGGCATGTAAATGATTTGAGTTGCAATTCATTGTGACTGCTACCAGGGTGTATTAGTGTTGTTCACGTCTAGTGGTGTCACTAGGCCTGCTAGCATACATAAAGGGTGTGAACATTGTGCTACCAGGGTGTATTAGTGTTTTTCACGTCTAGTGGTGTCACTAGGCCTGCTGGCATACATAAAGGATGTGAACATTGTCAGATGTTGAATGATCACTGAACAACACAGCAATGCCATGTACTCGTATGAGATAGCGTTATTAGCATATGGCAGAATTTAACAGGGGCCTCACTGTGGGTCTGCAATTGGTCAGCTGGTCAAATCAGACAATATACAGATTTGGGGGGCACTCAGATATGACAGTGGCCCAATGCTTGCCTGCATGGGAATGTGGAGGGAGGCATACTCATCGTCAAAGTTCCAGATGACCATGTTTGACCACCTTAATGGAGAATCACTGTATTGTGCACCATATACATTGTAAACCTTCACATCTGTGCCTGCTGTCCTACAACAAGCAATGGACAATATTCTGTATCACTCTGCAGCATAGATTGGAAACTAGCAGCAGCCACACAAGGAAATTTCCATCACATGAGCAAGTTGCCATTAACACTAGAACACAAATGGCTGCGTTTGGAGTGGTAACATGACTGGGAAACATGATCTGCTCATGAATGGCATTTCACTGTGTTCAGTGATGAATCATGGTTCTGCACCACCCCAGATGACCACCATTGGTGATTACTGGCCTGGGGAGAGGTCCCATTCGTTCAATGTTTTGGAGAGGTAAAGCTATCTTACTGTTGACATCAGGGTGTGGGGAGCCATCAGATACCACTTCAGGTTATGGTTTATAGTGAAGTGGAAACACTGACGGCAGAACAGTACATCACGGACATCCTGTGACCACATATGTTACCTCTCATGTGAAAGTATCGCGGTGACAATTTTCAACAGGGCAATGCTCATCCACACACGCAATGTGTGTCTGTAAACTGCCTGTGTGACGTTGAGATACTTCTGTGGCCATCAAGAGCCCCATATCTGTCCCCAGTAAAATGTGTGCAACCAGCTTAGACATCAACTTCATCTCAGTGCCAGTACACAGGATATCAAGAACCAGTTACAACAGTTGTGAGTCATCTTGCCTCAGAAGACGATGTAAGTTTTACAACACCCGCCTGAACCAAATCCAGGCATGTGTTCAGGGCAACGGAGCTAGAATGTCATACAAATAAGTGAGCTCATACTGCCAACACCTTTGTAAATTTGACCCAATTTTTGTAATCGTTGCAATAACATCACATACCCTCTAAAGCTATAAAGCTTCAGTTTCTTCTATCCTCCCCTTCTGGGTGCTGCTTTTTTTCCAGGTAGTGTACATATAATTTACATACACTCACACGACGTTTGTATAACTGACAATATAACAACATAATGTTACTGATTACATAGTAGCTTTCCCTTATTTTCTTCTAGCTTGTGTGAAAATAGGAGAGGTTACAGAAAGACTAAAATTTTCATGTAATAATGTCACACAATCTGCTGTAATACCATTGTCATTGTCTATATTTAATGAAATATATTTTCAGTTTATCAAAAAATAAGTTACTCTTGCAAAATCTCTACATACTATTTCTTTTATACTAAATCAGCATAGTCAGCTATTCTAAAAATTGCAACACCGAACTCAGACGAAGAGGAGATGCAACTGTAGGACAAGTAGCAACATCTTGTATGACCAGAAAGGTAAGTGTTATGCCAGGCAGAGTCAATGAAGAACCGCTACACGAAATGGAAACATGTGAGAAAGTGTCAGCATATTTTGTTAGTGCAAAAATGTATAATTTTGTATCCAAGTTCAAATTATGCAGAATATCAGTCTCCAGGAATTGGCTTTGTCACACTGACATTTCAGGTGATAAAGGGCCTGCTGCTATGTCTGTGTGGTTGTAAAATCAGTGGATAGAACAGGGTCACACGGGGCGACAACATAGTACTGGACCACACAAGGTGACATCGTCATAGGATTAACATATTCTTACTGACATCGCTGTTAACAAATCATAGAGCTTCATTCAGTACGGCTCGCTGCTGTGGTTGTGCAGCTGTTTTCATAAACCATTTAATGCCATCTGCTGTTGTCTGACTTGGTAGCATGCATAAATGTACTAAGTGGCAAAATACAGTGTCTACAGACAAGCTCTGCTTCCACCTATCACAAAGCTGATGGCCAATATATCTGTTGGATATTAACATGGTAACCAAAAACTGCTGGCCAAGACAGCTGAGTGTCAGACTGCATAAACTTCAAGTGTGTTGATTTGAATTGTCACTGTGAACAACATGCAGTTTCAACTACCCAGTATTAAAGATACGATGAACAGCAGTTTTAGAGCACAAGACACTGTGTCTTCTTCAGACAACTCCATTCACATCATACCTCTTGAGGACCTGTGATAAGGAATATGCATGCCTTCTCTGAGTAACAGTGGGCACTATTGTTTACCTGAATTGCATGTTACCAGTGGTACAAATCTTGGGTCTAGTTGAGTGACATCTTGTCATGGCCCTACAGAAAAAACAGTTGATGCTTTCTTGGAATAAAAATCTTGTGGAGGTGGATTGCCAAAGAACATTTTCAGACATTCTGCAGCTTGTGGGGGTTTCACAGCTTACTACAATCTCATCATGTTCAAAAACTCAATATACTCCTGTAATTCCAATAATTTCCAAACTGTACCTCTTCATACCAATGAATCAATCTGACTCTCTACAGTGATCATGTAAACTGTATTTTCTCGACTGTCTGGCCATACATATCCCTTTCTTTAATCCAGCAATGTTGCCATTGGGGAGCTGCACATTAACTTTGAATGTGTGCTACAACCAGCAAAGTCACATTAAGCAACCAAGTCTTGTCTACTTGCCTATAAGTAAACTTTCAAGATCTCATATCCAAATAGCCCACAACATTAAGTTCAAGGCGCAGGTGCTGTAAACAAAGGCAGCATTTGTAATTTGCTTGTGACAGCTATAAGAAAATAAATTATGCTGACTCAAACAGTATAGTATCCCACAAGGCTTCTGCTATCTTCATATAACAGTATGGAAGTAACTGAAGCATTCAATACTAATTTGCCATCTCACAACCAAACTGTCACCTTACAACATGACCAAGACCTCAGCCTGCAATACAGATCAATATGTCACCACAATCTATATTTTAGATACTAATACATACATACATAGAAAACTTTTGATGTTCTGTTCCCTAACTTGCATATGTATGCATGACATAACATGCCACATAATTGTGACATAACAGGACGAAGCTGACACTAGTGCAGTAGACCCACATTATGTAGGCCTACACCAAATTCTACATGTAACATGGTACTGGTGATAGGTTAAAAAACATGCACAAAACACTAAATGGTGGGTGTTCTACTACCAGGAGCCTAAAAACCTGATGTGAACTGAAATTATCATTAGGAGGTGGTAAGCAATAGAAGAGCATGGGGCAGGTCATTTCAAACTGTAGATCAGGTGAGCATTCTGGGAAAAAATAGAACAAAACGTTTGAAATGACGAACATTGGCTTGTGAAATCTACATTAGCCAGCAAAGATCTCTAACCTAGCTGCCAGTGTCTCTGATGCTGTCAGTGATATGAATAACAGTGTGACACAAAAGCAAATTAAAAAGAGTCATCCCAGCAGCTTGCAATGAACAGGAACTATATTACAGATTCTATGCTGTTGTGCCCAATAATAAAAGGAAAAATAAATAAAATAAGAATCAATACCAGCTAGTCCATTTAAACGTTAAGCAACAAGTAAAATATCAAAACACAAAACATATGTGACTTGCCTAGAAAAGCAGCAACAAAACACACGACCTTATATCACATACGAATTCACAAGGGTTGAGTTAGCTATTTAAATCCAATTAAGAATAAGCAAGGGAACACAATATAAATAGGCCTATGAGGCAAACCAATTTTGACCTATCATAACAGTTTGGCGAAACAATATCAAAATATAAGCAGACAATGGAATGATAAGATTCTAAACTTCTGGAAACTACAGAAAATGATGTAGTAACACGTTGCTCAATATACTGACTGTAAAAACAGTGAAGCAACTTTTAATAAGGATTAAAACTGTTGCTGTAAATATACATGTCATGCACAAACATAAATTACCGAATACTTTTAACGTAAGTCTTGTAATTGTTATGCAGTCGCAAAAGTTCTGAATTTTCTTCTTCTGGAAGCCGTTTTCTTTCTGGTACTCGAAACATTTTGCTTTTTGCCATAGGTAAATGTCTTGGTTTCCTCCGTGCCATACGTATACTCTCATACTGAACTGATAAATTTCGAGGTGCTGCAGATCTACACACATTAACTATTGCATTCATTGTATTTCACGGCACAAACAATACTTTAATCGTCCCAGTATAATAATGGGTAGTTAGGTTATGTAGGTCCAGACGACGCCTCTCTCTCGTGCGCAGTCGCAGACGCACAGAAATATATGCGCATGCTATGCACTAGTAGTGGATAGAACGCACGCATGCAACAACCAACGTCATGTCACGTCAACTTCAGGATGCATTGACACTGGACGTCACGTTACGTAAATTCGGTTTTCCTAGTACCAGTGAAAGTGAGATTATGAGTGACAATCCGCGATACACATGACGGAGTATAGTGTTAGGAATGAGGAAGTATCAACGATGAAGGCCAATTCACACGAGCCGTCGCATCTCACAATGCATTCACACTGGCCGCCATATCACGGCACCGTCAACGTTTCTTACGCCTAGTTCCCTGGCTTGCACCACTCGTTGCGTGAAGTGAGTTACACGCAAATGGTTACGTATATGTTCCATAGACACGCCACCATCAGTGTACATTTCAGTTTCGTGGTTTGTGAGTGCCGCATATTTTTGTTTAAAATGAAAGTTTTCACAGCTGTACGAGTTGTGACGAAGCTGATACTTCTTTGTGTGAAAACACTCCACAAGAAAAGAATTAAAAAACTTAAGAAACATGTTTGGTTTGTGAGTGGACCAAGAAAAGACGTCAGCTCGGTTGCACAGCGACCTTGCTGAAAGAAATTGTAGTGGAAGATCCAAGAAGTTATTTTAATCACGTCTGAATGTTACCAGACCAGTTCACATATCTTTTAAATACAGTGAACAACGCAATAAGGATAAAAGATGCTGTAATGCGTATCCTGGCAAGTGGCGATTCATAGTCTTCACAACAGTATGTGTCTTTTGTCCCCAAATCCACAACTGCCAAATTTGTTCCAACTGTTTGTGATGCCATTTACATGGTACTTGCAGAATACGTGAAGGTAAAGCATATCACTACTTAGTTATTTTTGTAATATTATTATTAAAGATGAAAAAATACACTTGCAGGAAGATCACACCATTACAGTTCCACGTAATTCATTGTAGCATCATAGTGTAAAGTAATGGCTTCTGACTGTGACAGCTCTTCTCTCTCACCTAGCATTTCCTAGGCTGCAACTAATAGTTCTGAGTAGTCCTGTTCTTTCTTTTGCCTTTCGTCCAAGAAATGCTTCCGCTCATGGCTAATTAGGGACTGGATTTCCTCCATCAATTCTATGTTACATTCTTGTGGAAATTTTCACATTTGCTTCATAATGCTCTTGCAAAAAGTGGATATTCCCTCCTCCTCCTCAGGGAGATTTGTAATTGACCTTAGCGCATCCACAGCAGTTTTGAGATACTGTAAAGGGTCTTCAACGCTACTTTTTTTCTACTGTGTTTTGATGCTGACTGCAAACTG
Organism: Schistocerca serialis cubense; assembly: GCF_023864345.2. Lineage (NCBI taxonomy): Eukaryota > Metazoa > Arthropoda > Insecta > Orthoptera > Acrididae > Schistocerca > Schistocerca serialis. The sequence continues at coordinate 831,914,266 of NC_064638.1, read as the reverse complement.
ATGCTGCAAGTTTGGATGCTCACGCTGTCATTGATTTTGTTTATGTTTCATATGGGTGGAGACTGTGGTTCACTTATTAGCATGTCCTCCAATGCCCGCTAATTTGCCAATTTTCATCTTCTTCATTTTCTTATTATCACCTTGGAAGGGAGAGAATGAGATTGTTATAACTTGACTTGTAGTATACATGAACATAATTTGATATCATTCTAATGAACAGTAATATTTCGCACAATAATCTTGATTACTTTTTTGCAGGTACCCCAGACTGAAGATGTATGGAGGGACACAATGAAGGACTCTGAAGTTCGATAGAATTTCTGGTGCTTTGGTGCAATAGATGGGGAAAATATAGTGATTAAATGTCCACCAAAAGTGTCTCTTGAATTCCACAATTATAAGGAAACCTTCAGTATTGTTCTCTTTGCTGTTTGCAGACGGTAATTACTGTTTCACTTATGTTAATATATGTGAAGCAGGAAGGGCGTCTGATGGTGGCATTTTCGCAAGCTGTACACTAATATGGGCAATATAATCCAGAACTCTCGGCCTGCTAGAAGATGCAGCTTTAGTTGGTGATGATGCTTTCCCACTAACACCATATTTAATTAAACCTTTTTGCAAAATATGACCCACTGAGTGTAAAAAATTCAACGACAGATTTTCGACAGCTCGCCATGTTGTAAAAATGCGTTCGGAATTCTGGTGTCAAAATTCCGTGTATCTGAAAACCCAATAACACTTCGCTCACAAATAGTGGACAAAATTGTCAGGGCTACATGTGCTATCCATAGCTGGCAGAGAAAAACAGCTCCACAACAATACTTACAGCCCCAACTGATAGACCAAGAGAACGTGGATAGTGGAGTTTACCAGCCAGGGATATGGAGAAGCCTAAATGCTGAGGGGCTGATAGACGCAAAGCTACAAGTCTGCAGCAGTAAATATTCGGAACAGGCAGCATTAAGAAGCGAATGATTTGCAAACTACTTTGCTACGGTTATAGCTGTACCATAGCAAAATTAAAGAGTTTAAAAATATGTACCAGTACTAAAAATTGTGAATGTTAAGCACTGATGTGACTTTTTAAATAAATGAATGTCGAGTAAAGAATTCAACTTACCAAATTTGTGTATTCTTCTCTCCTGTACACAGTTCCCTTAAAAACAAATCAGCCAACTCGATCCATGGGATTTTCGTCTTGTAGATGTTCTACTTGCCTGCATCTTTCGTAGTTCATTTGCACATGTACTCCTAGTTGAATGTATTTTACTCTGTAGCTCAGACATCGACAGTCCTTCAATGTTCAGACCGGGTGGGCTGGCCTCAAGTTCGGCAACACTTTGCTGCTTGTTTTTCTAGTCGGCATTACTAAAATACCACAAACACTTATGCATAGCATAGTTGTCCAAAAAGCGAAGAATTTCTTCTTCTCCCCATTTTATATTTCCATTTTTTTGCACTATAGTGACACACCTAGCCTCAAAACTTGTGCTACTAGTGTCGCCAAAGTTGGAGCGAGCTGAAATACTTAGTTTCACCAACGAGTTGCACAAACACATGTTCAGATAGTAGAGTTGCATGCAACCTAGTGTCATCGTGCAAACTAGGCCTTAAGCCATTGCACATGGACTGTGCTTTCGAACATCAATGTTGAGCCTACCGAATTCAACATGCTGGTGAATGTTCAGTAACAATGTAGCGTATGCATATGGTGGTGTGCCTTAAAGGCCAACTCATATTGGCTGTCACATCCCATACCATTCTGCAATGCATTTCAAATGGTGGCATCCGCATTGCCCATCATGTCATGTCACGCCACAGCACAAAGGAAGAAAGTTTTGATGGCTGTCATCTTCCATCCATTGTTGATCATGTGACCCCCAAGCTCTTCACCTCCTGATACACACCATGTGCAGATCGCCATATTTCGTTTCGTCATTGTTTTAATCTATTGTTTGTTGCTCATTATTTGTATAAATTGTTTCGATCCGTTATTTCCTTTGTTAAAATGTATAATTAATTTCGAAAGATCAATTGAAGCAATGCGCTAGCAGTCTGAATTGCACGACATGGGCGTACTGAATTATTTGCCCTCTACTAAATGTATAAAGTGGATTTTTATACATACCAGTGCCATATTTTATAATGGAATGGATTGCAATATTGGTGCAATTTGAAGTGAAAAAAGTGATGAGAGTAGAACAGATGGATTAGTAGGTGGGATCTATCTTAATGTTGTAGTTTTTCATAAAGAAATGGACTGAAGCCTTCAGACACTGAAATATGTGTTCCTAGCAGGCTTATTTATTGTTAAGTGACTCTCTGGATTGTGTGCAAAACAGTTTTGCAAGCATCAGTCGTCAATATTTATGTGGTTTCACTAGCCAAGTCCACTAGAAGTAAGGCACTTAACTATTAAAAGCCAAATACAATATTTAAAGATAATCTATAAATCTTGAAGGGAAAGGAACTGAGGTAGATGTGACTATTGCACTAAAATTTGCACTGGCCTAGCAACTTAACCTTAAACAGACCCGTTTTTCATGGGATATGATGGAACCTCGCAATAATGTGCTTCTTCTGGTAATCCTGGGTCCAATTTGACATAACAAATGAAAAAAACTGATGCTTGGACTTTATAAAATATGAACAGCAGATTTCTCTTCCTTGAGCTCCTTATATAGTGTTTGAAATTCCCCTTCTATAGTGCATAATGGCATTTTTCGGACCCACGCGCCTTTTCGTGTTGTTTTGCACTTCTGCCTGCCTTCTCGAATATGCAAGCTATCCCTGAAAGCTGCAAACCATTTGTGTGCCATAAATATAATTTTCGTTCAAATGTGCACTCCAGCATCCATGTATATAAGCTACTGCATTATGCATGTGCACTTTGCACGTAAATACTCTCAAAAATCATCTTGTGAAGAACGCAACTCCCTCGAAAAAAATAGTTGAGGACAGTCATGCGAGTTGAGATCATGTGACTTGAACTGACGTGTTGTGACGTTACTGGCAGTAAGAATGCACCTTCACATGACTGTTCCATGATGTGACACTGCCGTGACAGCCAGTATGATTTGGCCTTAACGTGGTATATGCGAGCACAGTGCACTCCAGTGGCTGTTCTCGTTGCATCTGGCTCGCAAATCACACTGTTGATGAAATGGACCAGTGTAAAATTCCTGCTTTAGCCCTATTAACACACATTTCTTCCATTGTTCACATGCTTGCCATTTTGTTCTGTCTGTGGTAAACATAATAAAAATTTCAATATCTATGGACATACTATAAGGCAAAAAGGAGAGTACTATAACCAGTCAGTAAGGACATTGGCTTATAAAAGTTCCATTACAAACACTGTGGAAAAAGTTACAATAGTTCTCCATATAAGATTAAAGTTATTTCATCATTCTCACTGATCAGTAAAATCCTAAGATCATTCTTACTTGATCACCATTCCTGTTCAGCAGCAGAACCTTTACAATGTGTGAAATACAAAATTTGAAACAATAAAGTGCAAGATACCTTACTGCAAGTAGTGCAAGCATCTTGTAGATCAAGTCAATTTACAAACTGAGTCCTTAAAAAGAGTGCCCTTACGTTTACATAACATTGAATATTATTGAATATACTTTTTAAATGAAAGTGGCAGAAGCTATCAGAAAACTAGAAAAACAGCATAAATATTTTTTGACACAGTGAGACACTAATGCGAGACAGACCAGCCAAAACGCTACAACTCTACTCAATGCTCTATACTGAGATGATTATTGTGGGACCAAAGTTTGCATCTTATCATCTCTTGAGAGCTTGAATGGTAGATTATTAACTGAGAGCTTTAATTGTAGCTATGTTATTAACTGATATTGAATTATAACAAACTGTGCCAAGAACATTGTATTTCTTAAGGATCCTTTGTGTGCCATTGCCTTGAAACGTCATATCTTCATAATACACAAGTTACAATAATTCTTTCAGTACCAATATGATGGTTCCCATCATTTTATTGCAACCAATCATACAATTAACGTCATCTTCTCGGGAGATCCTCAATCTGCAGATAAAATGATACATATACATATGGGCTTCAACTGAATGTCAATATGACATCTTGCGACTTTGTAATGAAGAGAGATGGCATGCTTGTAACATAGGTGGCTTTCTTTCATCTCACTGGTCAACATTCAAATGCACATTCAGGATATCTGACATGCTAAATATTACTCTACACGTTTGGAACGAATTCCCACCGTGCTTTTCCACACTATGACGTCAGAAACTTGGCACAACCGAATGCATCGTCTGTGTGGCGACAGCCGTAAAAAGAAAGTTTCGATGGATGACGCCATCGTCCATTATTAATCACGTGAACCCCAAACTCAATTCCTTCCAATACCCAGCCATGCTCTCCATCTTCAATCCTTTGTTTCAAGGTGCTTATGTTAGATGATGGTTTCCGTTGTTGATATCAGTTGTTATTCTATGTCTTTGTTATTCGTTCTTCATTACCTTTTGTTATTTGTTATAAATTGAAAACAGCTGGGAATAGCAATTTCTATTGAAATCACATGACTAGGAATTAACTTCACTTGGCAGTCAGTGTCAGTACATCATGATGTGATGGGTGGTGTGACAATCAGTGTAAACTGGCCTTAAAGCTTGTTGATGGCCAAAGTAAAGTTTGTAAGGGATATTCTTGATCAGTTTTGCATCTTAAATTGCAGATTTGCTAGCGAAAACTTATACATACCAACAGATCAAAAAATTATAAAAGAATGCATGAAGCCTGTTTATCTTATCCATTGCACTTTTTTCTATAGCAAGTAAAATCATAAACAACTGCACTTTTCTATTTAAGTAGAGCTGGCTTTTTCACCTAATAAAACGTTACTTTGTGAAAAATTGCTTCATCAATTTATGCACTTATTCATACACAGTGTAGGCATAAGTTCTGTTCTGTTATTGTAAATCATAATCATTTTTCACTTTCAAATATCTGGCCTCGTTTTCGGACGACTATTCAGAGGGAAAGATGTCAAAGTCATATCATCATGGAACATTCAGAGTTTGTCACAAAAACAAAGCAAAATCATAAAGATTGTGAAGATATAAAAGCACAAAATTTACAATTATAATAGAAGTGAGTGTGGGGAAAATAGGTTAGTTTCTGATGTTTGAAGATAACATAACGCCCCCAACCAACATCACAGTCAAAACTTTCTTTCCAAAAAATCTTGATGGCGACGTGATGTGATGTTGACGACCTGCGTGACTGTCCCCATTTGATATCCATTGTGGAATGTTTGGATGTAACTTGATCACAAGTATGTATTGGTCTTTATAAAGCAACTACACTATAAGGAACGCCATTGCGATTTGAATTTCTGCTATGAAACATGAGCTGCTGTCTTTAGCAGCAGTGGCAGTTATGGCCATTTCACATTAGGCACCATGACATATCAAAACATTCCACAATGGATTTTAAATGGTGGCATTCATACTGTCTGTCACTTTCATGGCACAGTCAAGGTTTCTCAGGAACAAAGTTTTGATGGCTGATGTCATAGTCCATTGTTAATAACAAGACCCCCAAGCTCTTTTCCTTTTGATACACAGCCATGCTCTCACCCACTGTACTTCTTTTCATTGTGCTTTCAATTGGTCTTACTTTTCATAATTGATATCAGTTATTGTACTTCTTTTTTATTCATTCTTTGTTGATTTTTTGTTCTTCGCTAAAGATTGAAAAAAACTGAGGACACTCATGTGAGTTGTGATGTGCTTTGAACTGACTTGATGTGACGTGATGGACAGCGTGAATATACCCTGAAATGACGACGCCGTTAGTTAGTGGGGCCATAATGGTCAGTGTGAATTGGTGTTTAATCTCCAATAAGTCTTGGAAAAATTAGTTGTTCTTGAAAGGTGTGGGGACGTCATTTTGCATGCACAAAACTGAGATTTTTGTCTGTTTTGCCCTTTCTGCCATGTTCTCAAAGGTAACGAGAACTACACTTTCATCCATTCATCCCTGCCTGGCGAACAATCAAATGACCCCACATCTGCAGAGCTGGCATGTGGAAAAATCGTTCTATGACTAAACCATGAGATGTTCACTGTCTGAGGTGTGTCATTGAGTGTGGAAACCTGTTAGCGCCATCAGTGGGCAAATGGTAGTAGCCGAGAATGTCACATCAAAGTCACCTGACACCACTCCTGCTATGACTTGTCCTGGCGCAGAGGTAGCATAGGCTCATTGTCATGCCAGTTGGCCCAGTGATCAGAAGACACAAAAGTCGTTGAAATTACTGGCCTCAGGCATCTTCCTCCACAACTATCCAAGAGCTTCAGCAGCTGTTACGTGATGGACCTAACCTCATTCTGCATTTGTCCATTCGACAGTGCACACCTTGAATCCTTTGCTTGTGTATGTAAATTGTTAGTGTCTTTGGCAAAAATTGCTTTATATTCAACTATGTAAATAAAAATTTTGTCAAGTGGTGAAATGTTTTTAAACTTTGTGATAGGAATCTCATTCTAGTCTTCAGCAGTCCCCTTTAACCACTGAAGAGTGTTCAAGTAATCCAGCAAAATTTACACCAATGTAATGCAGGTCTATGAAAGAAATAATGGATGGACATGCTGGAGTTCATATGCTGTAGCTACAGAAAAATCGATATTTTAAAGATATTTTCATTTCAATAATGTTATAATTAAGTGGAAGTTGAAAACTGTTTGTGCCTTCATAGATTTAAAGCCACTTTTGACCTCAAATAAAAACCAGATATAACGCAATATTGTTCTTATTGGCACAATTAATGAATCACGGCAGGTTCTAAACAACGACATAAAGTGACAACAAAGTTATTTTATCTATTTGGCGTCAGTAACCTCTCAGAACTCTGACTAAAAACTGATGGGATAAGAGCCTTTCTCTCTGAAGTGCCATTAAGGCATGTAAATAGCAGTGATCGTCTCATGTAATAACGCAGAAACTGTACTTTAAAGCATGTGGCAACATAGAATAGCGGAAGTAACAGTGCCCGCAATTGCCAGGTACCTCAGTGTTACTTGTAACGTAACAAGAGCTGGTATCATATGTATATCTAATTTCTGTGTAAAGGAAAACACAGCTTGATAATTAGTCACAATAAAGCCACACAGATCTTTATCATAGGATAACAAAATGTCTTATTATTTTCAATGATTATCACAGCACAGCTCAAAAGGAATACAAAATTAGTTTATTCATTTATAAGTGACTTAGAAACACCTCTTCATTTCATGTCGCTAACACTTTCATTAGCATGGTTGGCACCCAAAAATGATTTATGATGAATCTGTTTTCTTTATTTTGGTGATCTGTGTTCTTTTCGTTTTTGTAAGCTCTTGAGATAAATTCTCCACAACTACGTTCATCTATTGAAGAAATTATTAGACTGGTGCATTAATTCGTAGCGTTTATCTTTGCGTGTTGGTATTCCGGTTGTTGTTGGGTTATTTATAGATTGTCAGCTTTCATTCGTACTTCACTGTTGGTGTTGGAGTTTACATATTCTCATTTTATCATTTGGAGATAGTGAGTGGAGCTGTGGACGCTAGAAAATGGAGTAACAAATGAGAAATCGAAACATTTCTGACGTATTTTTCTGTTTGAGTTGAATAGATGGGTGACAGCAGCGGAGGCAGCCAGAAACATTTGTGCCATGTATGGGGATAATGCCACTGGACAGAGTATGGCTCAACTGGCTCTGAGTACTATGCGACTTAACTTCTTAGGTCATCTGTCGCCTAGAACTTAGAACTAATTAAACCTAACTAACCTAAGGACATCACACACATCCATGCCCGAGGCAGGATTCGAACCTGCGACCGTAGCGGTCGCTCGGTTCCAGACTGTAGCGCCCAGAACCGCACGGTGGACAGAGTATGATAAGAAAACGATTTCCTCATTTTTTAAGACGGATCATTTTGATATTAGTGACTCTCCATGTTCAGGAAGAACTTTGGGCTTTGATGAAGGCCGTTTAAACTCATTCAACCTAGAAATAACCAAGTCAGCGTACTTGAGAACTGGCAGATGTGATGAACTGTGACCATTCCACTATTGTTCAACATTTGCATACAATGGGGAAAGTTAAAAAGTCTGGTGTATGGTTACAGCATGCTCTAAGCCAAAATCACAAAACTCAGCGGGTGGCCATATGTGCGTCTCTGCTTGCTCATCTTCAGTTGGCTCATGAACAACACTGAACATTATGTTCTGTACTGTTACTGGTGATGAGAAATGTTGTCTTTATGCTAACTTAAAGAAAAGAAAGGAATGGTTGAGCCTAAACAAAGCAGCAACACCCACACATGTGTGCATTCACAAGAGATAATGTTATTCATTTGGTAGAACAGTCGCAGTGTGTTCTACAAATTACTTCTGTAGTGTCCGCCGCCAATGTAGTATCCTGTACCGTAGGAATCAAGGGAGAGGATGTTGTTTGGTGGCTGGTTCCTCTTTCTACAACACAACTGCATACATGGATTAACAGGGTTCTTTATTTACATGAACATGAAGCTACTATCTTTAAGAGAGTCCATGTGTTGTGGTACAAGCTCTTCCATAATAGTCCTTGTTAGTCTCACTGCTGGGGAAGTTCAAGTCACACTTTGTGATGAACAACACGTTAAACTGGAGTGCGAGTTGGTGCGTTAGTGAATGACCTAGTGTCTCAGCAACTGCTCTGGTGCTTGAGATTGAGACAGTGGCTGAGACTGAGCCCTCTGGTCAGTGGTACCGATCTAGATACTTGCAGTGAGGGCAAGAGGGCGTTGGCGGCGCGTTGCTTGTGAGTCTGTCTTTGGGCTCTGTCCTGATAGACGCATTTGATTCAGCACCTACTATCGATCATCTTGCTACAAATTTGCTGACCTCTGTGCGGCGAGAACTTGCGCCAGCAATTTCCCCACCCCCCCCCCCCACCCCCACCCCCACCCGAAATGCCGCACAATTGTTATGTAAGGAGGATGCAGACGACAACAGGGAGGGAGGCAAGATGCTCGACGTTGAGATGAGCGGGGACCTGTGACTGTGGAGAACAGTGTACTCCTGACCATACACCGCCATCTGGCTTGCGAGACAACAAGATCATCCTCCAGAAAACTGCTGACAGGGCAAATGTCCTGGTCTGAGGGCGAGTCCTGGGGCGATGACGGCGACGGCGATGGCGGGTCCAGCTCCATTGGGAGACGGGGGGGGGGGGGGGGGCAATGGCGCATCATTCATCCCCTCCTCCTGGGGTGTCCTGGAGGCACCAGTGAGCGGTGCGAAAGGCGCACGGTCCCGTGAGGCAGTGAATCTGGGGTAAGCAAAGCAGCAAAATCACAGGACAAATGACGGCACGAATTTGGTTCTGGTGGCAGTGCTGCAAACCATCGGGACCTGCAATCAAGTACATATGAGAGCTAATGAATTCCTGGATCACGCCTCTTTCCCAGCGTTCACAGTTGCCATAAACACTGAAAATAACAAGATCGCGCGGCGCAAAGCGATACTTGCGGACCATTGGCGGTGCCGGATGCTGCGGTGGGTGCAGCCAAGTGTAGCAGCATCCGAAGGCGGCGGTCATGCAGAAGTTCCATCGGTAATGGTCCGTCTCGTGGGTGGGAGCGATAGGAGGCGAGAAAGAGTTGTAGTGACTGTTCTCGTGTGTGGGTAGCGCGAAGTTTCGACTTGTGTTGCTTCAAAATGCGTACGAAGTGTTCTGCCTCTCTGTTGGGCTGCGGGGGAAACGGAGCACTTGTTAGATGACAAATGCCATACCGTTCACAAAACTGTTCAAAGACACGTGAAGTGAACTGTGGCCCGCTGTCCGACACAATTTCTTCTGGCAGACCTGTGGGAAATATGGAGGACAACGCTTGAATGGTGCTACATGATGTGGTAGAGTTCATAGGCACCGCAAATGGGAACTGCTAAAAGAATCTATCACTAGGAGCAAACCGAGTGTTCCGAAATGGTCATGCAAAGTCACTGTGCACTCGCTGCCATGGCAATTGAGTCTTAGGCCAAGCTGCGAATGTTAGTGGCGTAGTGGATTGTTTCTCCGTGCATGTGCGACAGTGTGAGGCAATCTGTTCAATATGAGCGTCCATGCCCTGCCAAAGTACAGTGCCGGTGCGCTATCTGTTTCGTGCGAACAATTCCCCAATGTCCTTGGTGAAGCAATCGCAACATATCCTTTTGCAATACATTGGGAATAAGCACAAGCAATTGTCCACTGTCATTATGAACTAGGATCACACCCTTTTGACCTGAAAGGATAGGCCGAGGGGCAAATTATCGGCGCACAACTGAGTTCCGGATACTGTTCAATGAACGAGGCCAACGCGTGCGAATGTAATGCAACAAAATCTTGACATTTGAGTCTGCTTCCGTGGCATGCACAATTTTTCTGTAGTTCAAGGGAAAAGATTCCAGCAATTGAGAGTTCTGTGCATCGATTTGGCAACAAGATGCGGCAGATGCATCAAAATCAGAGTCAGGGCCAACCAGAAGGCAAGATAGGGCGTCTGCATTGCCATACTTTACCGTAGGTCGGTACACAATTTCATACTGATACTGCGAAAGGAACAAAGCTTATCGCCCCTTGGTTTGAGACGCCATATCACGAATTGCCCAGAGGATCGAGTCCTCCCTCGGGCATGGGTGTGTGTGTTGTTCTTAGCATAAGTTAGTTTAAGTAATGTGTAAGTCTAGGGACCGATGACGTCTGTAGTTTGGTGCCTTAGGAATTCACACAATCGCTCAACAAAGCCCATCGATGCAATTTTTGAGCAGTGTATGTAGGAACCAGCTTTGACAGATGAAACAAGGACTCCAAAGGCCTGTGATCTGTCACTAAATAGAACTTGCGACCAAACAAATAGTGATGGATTAATAAAATTTTCTCGGGTTTCCAGCCGCGTCAGGTGGTTAAAATTCCACGAGCTTTCGACTGAGCTCTCCTCAGTCATTGTCAAGTAGTGAGAACGACTGCTGTGTCGCCGTGACCGCGTCGTTATATAGCCGCGAACCATGCATTCATACAAATAGTGATGGGATTTTGTCACACCATACACAAAAGCGAGAGCTTCTTTTTGAACCTGTGAATAATTGCACTGATTTTGAGTTAACAGTTTTGAGGCAAAAGCAATAGGTCTGTCTTGTGCACCAGTTCTGTGCTAAAGCACAGTGCCGATTCCGTAGGAAGAAGCGCCGAATGCAAAACTACTGCCTTGGCAGGGTCAAAATGCACTAAACATCCGTCACCAAGCAAAGCGGTTTTGAGATTCTGAAATGCGTCTTGACAGTCTTTGGTCCACACGTAAGGCACATTTTTGCAACGCAAGCGATAGAATGGAGCCGCGGTCTGAGTGGCATCTGATATGAATTGAAATATAGTATGTCATCTTGCCTAGTACCGACTGCAGTCCAGACACAGTGAGAGGAACAAGCAGGTTACGGTCTGCAAGAAAATGAGGCTGGAAGGGGTGCACACCCTGACTGTTTATCACAGATCTAAGTACTGTCGTTCAGTTTGAAAAAGTCACACTTTTCGAGACGACACCTGAGTCCTGCTTCTGACAACACCATTCAAAAAAGAATACGCAAATTGGTAATTTGTTTCTCTGGTGTACGAACTGAGACGACAATATCGTCAAGGTAGTTTGAACAAAATGGCGCTTTAGCATGCAGCTGTTCCGAGTAAAGTTTGAAAAATGGCGGATGCGGAAGCATTGCCGAAGGGCAAACGCAAATACTTGAACAGTCCTAAGTGCGTATTTACAACAAACGCTTTCTGTGATTCTTCATCCAGTAGAATTTGCAAGTAGGCATTACTCAAATATATCTTAGAAAAGTAACGTCCTGCACCAAGCCTGTCCATGAGTTCCTTAGGGCGAGGTGACGGATAAGTCTCAACAACTGTCTGTGGGTTGATTGTAGACTTGAAGTGAACACAAATGCGAATTCGACCAGAAGACTTAGGCAACAAAACCAATGGACTTGCCCACTGACTAGCTTGAATGGGAGCAATTACACCATTATCTTGCAATTCTCTCAATTCACTAACTACTTTGTCTCTTAAATCAATTGGAATGGGGCGGGTCCAGAAAAACTTAGGCTGTGCATTGTCTTTCACTGTAATGTCTGCTTCTGAAAATAGTTCAGAAAATTCTTTAGGCAAACTAGCTACACTGTCTTGTGGATTAAAAGTAGTCCCAGAGAGTAAATTGTCTTGGGTGCTAAATCCAAACCAATCAAAAGCGTCTAAACCAAAAATGTTCTCACTGTCTCTTGATTTCAACACGGCAAAGTTCACTGTCCTTGTGTGAGATTTGTAAATGGCAGGCAAACAACACTGTCCAAACACTGGAATTTCCTGTCCGTTGTAAACAATGAGATGCTTGCTAGATTTAGAAAGGCGTGATGAGCCTAACTACTCGTATGTGGCACGATTAAGCAAATTTACTGATACGCCTATGTCTAACTGAAAGTTCACACTACGGCCACCAATTCCTAATGAGACAAACAGTTTGTTAGAATGTCGTTGCACAACACTAGGGCGAGAAGGACGCACAACCTTCATCTTACATTTGTCAGAAGCTGTTGTAGGTTTTGAAAAGATTTCACACACATTTGAACATTTAAACTTCACTAACTTCGCAGACCTGTTTACCTGTCTACGTGGCTGTCCGCTCTGCTATGAATGCGCTCGTTGTTGAGGCTGCTTGTGGTGGTCGCAAGCAAGGGAAGACTCGACCCGACAAATCGAGGCCTGGTCAAATTTATTGGCCGCTATGGCACCCGAATCATGTTGCTCTAACATATGAGATACTTGGGGAGGTGATGGATCAGAGTACTTTAGGATCTGTTCCTGTATTCTGCTGTCTGGGACCTGAATGTTACTGCATCCCTTATCACTCAATCACTGTAAAAGTTGCCACAACTACACTTAAATTTAGACTTCCTAGGCATGCCCGTTAATTCTGTGTACCACTGACGGCACGTCTCTTCCGGTTTTTTCTGCAAGCGAAACAATGGATATCTAACTGCAGCTACTTGTACTTGCTGGTCATAATATTGAGTTAATTCAGTGATTACTTGGTCATAACTGAGTTGTTGGAAGACGTTGTTGGGAATAGTTTTTGTATTAACCTGAACACTGGAAACCCCGCAATACAAAGGAAGTATTGTAACTTTACAGTACTTTGAGCACGATGAACTTGACGATGTGCTTGGAACTGACCCAGGCTTGAAAGCCATTCTTCTTCTGTATCATTAAATTGCCGGTATACTGATCGGCGGCACATGGTGGGCTGGTTGGTTCTACAAGCTTGTGTTAGATCTATCACATCGGTCGTCTGCGGCTGATGCGCGGCGGCAGGGGATGAAGGGGGCGGGGAATTCATGGTTTACGCAATTACGTTATAGCAAAAAGCAAGCAGAGCCTCTGAAAAGAGAAATTTGATTAATTCTGCGGCACCGCTTCTGGAATACATGCAAGAACAGAACAACAACGTATAAAATACTTGAACATGATCACCCATGCAAGCTAAAACACAAGAGAAGCAACCAAAATCTTCAGTCAAGTTGCTTATCTTCAGTCTGCATTGAATTATGCTTGTAGCCACTGTAGTTTTAACCGAGTGGTCTAAGGTGCCGCAGTCATGGACTGTGCTGCTGATCCTGGCAGAGGTACGAGTCCGCCCTCGGGCATGAGTGTGTGTGTTTGTCCTTAGGATACTTTAGGTTAAGTAGTGTGTAAGCTTAGGGACTGATGACCTTAGCAGTTAAGTCCCATAAGATTTCACACACATTTGAACACACTGTAGTTTTCTCATCGTCACTGTAGTGTCTCGTACCACAGGAATCAAGGGAGAGGGTGTTCTTTGGTAGCCGTATCCTCTTTCTACAACACAATTGCATACGTGGATTAACAGAGTTCTTTATTTACATAAACAGGAAGCTACTTATCTTTAAGAGAGTCCATGTGTTGTGGTACAAGCTCTTCCATAATAGTCCTTGTTAGTCTCACTGCTGGGGAAGTTCAAGTCACACTTTGTGATGAACAACACGTTAAACTGGAGTGCAAGTTGGTGCGTCAGTGAATGACCTAGTGTCTCAGCAATTGCTCTGGTGCTTGAGATTGAGACAGTGACTGAGACTGAGCCCTCCGGTCAGCAGCGGCAATCTAAATACTTGCCGTCGAGAGAGCGTTGGCGGCGTGTTGCTTGCAAGTCTGTCTTTGGCCTCTCTCCTAATAGGCGCGCCTGATCCAGCGCCTACAATCGGTCTTCTTGCTACATCTTTGCTAGCTGATGTGCTGGCGACAGCTTACGCCAGCAAAACTTCCCTGAAGTGTAACCATAGTCACTGATTACATTTATTGTCGACAACTGAGATGGCTTGCAGACACAGTCCAAAAACAACGACCAAGAAGAGGGAGTGAAGTCGTGCTACTTCATGATAAGATCCATCTGAAGTCTGTCAGTTAATAATACTCAAAAATCAATTTATTGACACCATTTATGTTCACAAATATTAGTTCTGTGCTCTGTTAGTAGCTCAAAATAAATAAAGAAAGTGCTTTTTGAAAATAAAGGAGTAATTTCTTTGACAACTTAAAGTTGTTAGAAAACAACACAAGTAAACTCTGCAAGAGACTGTCTTCTGGAAAGTTCTCTTGCAAACGAAACAGACTATCTTCTTAGACATGAACAGCAGGCAGAAAATTAATGTCCCATCTCACGAGCAGTACAAGGAGTTCCAACATCAGAGTCCATGGCCAGAATAGTGAGTCATGTTGTGCTGTGGCCCCTGGTGACAAGGATGACATAGAGTCTGGACGGCAGCATGGTGCTGGCGATCTTCTAATTCTGCTGATGGAGGCAGAAATGCCTGCTGCTCACTCAGAGAGGGCAGCTATACCCCCGTGGTGGATGACTACCAGATACCTATTGGTCCAGCGATATGGGTTCGGATACGCTGAGGCAAATGGCACAGTGGATGCAGCAAATGGTTCATAGATGTGGCGGCCTGTTCTGCTCTTGTGCACACCCACTGAACAAGACTGGTTTCTGCATCTCAGATGAAGTTCAGCTGACTTTGGCTGGTGCGCCTGCTAATCCAGAATGATGACCCTTATCATGGTTCTATGTCTCTGGTTGGCAGCTTTGCTGGAAACTCCGGAAACAAGGTATACCTTCCCCCCTTTCCCAAGAGAAGAGGCAGAGGTATGAATCAAAGTTGAGAGCCACGTTGCTGTCGTAAGCATCGCCACAAAGCCAGGCAGGGGATGCCTGTGGTCGACATCTATCGGGATGGGGTGGAGGTGTCGACAGGCTGGATGCACCAGACTGATGAAGTAACACATCTTCAGGTGCACAGTGAGCCACTAGGAATCCAGTGAGAGCAGAGTGGCAGAGTCTGTTGGAGGCAGGGAACCATGACGGGGCAGAGTTCGTTGATGTGCTTGTGGTTCTGGGAGCCATTGAGGAGTGTGATGATCAGCTTTGCTCGGCCAAGGAGACTGGCAACCACCTGGGTTGGCCATGGACAAAATTCATAGCGCAAATCTGGGAGAAAAACGATGATGATGGGTGGATGGGAGAGAGGAAGGATGATCCAAGGGCTGGAGATTGGACAGAAACGAATGGAGGGGCCAACCATGGAGCTGCTCTGTCATAAAGGGGCTCTCCATCAGAGTAGGTTGGTATGATGTGGGGAAAAAGATGAAAAGCCCCACTGAGGGAGCGATGCTGGCATAGTTTGGACATTTGAGACTTAAGAGTCCCCATAACACACTCAGCAGTGCCATTGGAGGCAGGGTGGAAAGATGTGGTGTGGATTAATGTAGTGCAGAGAGTAGCACAGAAGATGGAAAAATCAGAGGCCCATTATCACTAATAATAGATTCAGGGAGGCCATGGAGGGCGAAATTTTTGGGTAAGGGCCAAATGGTGTGGGAAGAGAAGTGGAAGACATATGGGCTGCAAATGGCAAACTGGACCTAGCGATATGCCACACACAGCCTACGAATGGGCCAGCAAAGCGTGGATGGAGGCAGAAACAAGGAGCTGAGGTAGAAGGCCATGGGAAGTAATGCTGCAGTGGCGCTGCCTGCTGACTCTATCAGGTGGGGCAGGTGGTGACCAAATCTGTTATAGCAAAAGCCATGCACCACCACAAGACATAATGATGAGCCAGCTGCTTGGCCAGGACAGTACCCCAGGGTCCTTTTTGTAGTAACCAGAAGATGCAGTTGCAGAGAGCCACTGGAATCGCCATCCGAGTACATCCATTGTCCTGGATCAGGACGACGCCATATTTGGAAGAGAGGTTCTGTCGATGTTTCCAGAATGGCTGATGAGCTTGGCGTCCCAGAGCATTCCAGTTGGGTGGCAAGCTGTGCTGGATGTGTTGGAGGACAATACAGATGGCCAGATCGTTTACAGTTTGTCATTGGATGAGGTCCACATCCAGTGGCAGCTGTGCAGTGGCGTCTGTGGTAGTGAAGTGAAGATGGCGACAGACTTCCAGATCAGTATCGAACCCCAGATCCTGTCCTAGTGGGAGCCTGGACAGCGGATCAGCGTTGCCACAGCGAGTGGTGAGGCGAAAAATTATCTTGTAGGAATAGACAGAGAGGAACGAGGCCCAGTGCTGGAGGCAGTGGGCTGTTTTGGTAGGAGCTGATGCCGAAGTCCAGAGGGTTTGTGTTCCATATAAAGGGTAAACAGATGCTCGAAGACATAATAATGGAACTTCTTGAGCTAAAAAATAATGGCCAATGCTTTATTAAGGTAGGCTGCCATCGAGATGTTTCTGTAGTAAGTTTAATTTGCTTTAGTACAGTGAATATTTTAATTGCGTTATCCATTAGTTTATTAAACACAACAGTAATCATCAAAGAGGAATTAATCAGCAACAGTATATTCGACCACAATATGTAAAACAATATAACAATGTTAAAGTAGTTTACCAATTCTACGCCTGTAGAAAACTACGGGATCTAACAATGTCATTAAACCAGTGTAGTTTGAAGAGCATTTTCGTCTACAAATGAATTGCCTTGACGGTTGATCGATCAAGAGCGAGAAAGGTAAAAGGTTACGAGAAAATCATCAGCGGGACAAGTGCCTGAGAGATGACTTACCTATCAATACAAGTGCCTGAAAGCTGACTTGCCTATCAAGCTCCTGGATAGTTTTGTTTCTCAAATCAACAGAGTACGTTATCATGCAATAGCACACGTGATGTAGTTTTGTCGATCGATTTTCTTAACTGCGACCGAAAGGTGTCTCAATTGTTGTCAATAAATTCCAACTGTGATGGACAAACCCTTGGGGAAGAATTCGTAATGCAAAACACACATTTGGAGCTATCAGATGGAAAATATTGGGTTCACACTACTCTATGCTCGAGTTTATGTCTTTTGGTAGGGCTCAACCTTTCATTTCTTATTAGGAAGTTAACGACAAAGGCATTATAACTCATCACCAGTAACAGTATTGCGTAGGAATGCTTAATGAGCCACCTGATGACGTTCAAGCAAAACTGCAATAATAGTCACTCTGTTGATTGTTGTTATTTCGAATTAGTGCATGCAATACACCTACACCAGACTTCTGGACCTTTTCTGTTGAATGTAAATGTCTCATGAAGGTTAAATGGTAATCCGTCACTTATATTGAAACGTCCCCTTAGAAAAATTATGAATTACTGTGTTGGGAAACTTCTACGTTATTTGATACAGAGACAGCTGAGTAAAACTGAATGTACTCAGACATTTCTCTCTTTACTTATTCTGATCATCCATAAACTGACACACAATATTTTTAGCGCAACGCAATCTGACTATCAATAATCCCTACAAAAGAATGGCCCTGACTAGCAATAACCTATACCATTCATGAATCACTCATCCCACAAAAATCTTCGTTACTCGAACTACTGCAATACAGCGAGCGCCAATACTGCCAGCTAAATAAAAGATTCTAACCACTGAAGGCACTAACTACTGATAGCCTTAGTTAGCAAATGAAAGATAGAGAGCAAACAATGTATTTGCCTTAATAATGTTCAAAAGTCATCATATACATATCAGTTCATGATATGCAGTCTTAGAAATTTCCTCTTCCTGACGGACACACGTCCATATCGTCCGCTCTCAAAACTCTGGCATCTCTATCCCCACTTCCACCACTGCTGGCGGCTAAACCACCAACTGCACAACACTACATGCTGTTCACATCCAACTGCCCAACACTACAAATGCGAATATTCCGACAATACCAACCAGCCACAGACTGCACACAGCACAGTCAGTGACTTTCATACAGAGCGCTACGTGACGTTACCAACATAAAAACCTAAACAGCCTACTTACATAGTCCCCATGCTCCCCACAAAAATTTTACAAGTTGTTTTGGGCAGTGCCCAATACATATTAGTTTAAAATTTTTTATATTAACGCTAACAAATATATCAGATGCACACAATTATTGATACACTGTTGGTCAAAAGCAAAATTTGTCCACTGTCCGTAAAGACAGTCCTGATCATTCATTACAGTAGTAATTACATTGCACAACGTCTGATCAGTAAAAGAAAATGCACACAGAAGTAGTGGATTTCCATGCAGTCTTGAAGAAGTAGTGTTGTCCTTCCAACGGAAAGACAGTGCTAATTATTGACTTGCAGAAAGGTAATGGGCCATTAGAGAGCAAACCCACAGCAGAATCAGTCGAAGTTTTGAAGAATATTGGTCGGTAGGTCATCACAGAGCAGACCCACTGTAGTCCTGGTAGAGTTTATGGTATTGGTAGGCCACCAGAGGTGCAGACCCACTGTAGTCCTTGTATACATAATGGTATTGGTGGGCCACTAAAGATGCCGACCCACTGTAGTCCTTGTAGAGATGGCTAGCAGCCATCTATTATGACTGTGCGGGTGGACAGTCACTATCGAAGAGTCTTATGGATAACATAGCAAGTCCATGAACCACCACTTGTCCAATCAGAAATAAAATTTTTGAAATGTCCTTAAAACCAGCGATGCTGTTAACTAGTCTCTTGCTGAATTATCAACACACATGCGAGCACTAACAATCCCCCTTTTTTTCTCACATATTGTACATATACTATGACCAACAAAAACGTGTGCAGTGAAATGAAACTTAATTTGAAGAACTGGTGTCTATACAATTTTATGACATGACAATACTATTACAAAGGTGTGGAAAACATTATTAAAGACTATAATAATACAGATTACATTTGTAGTAATACAGGCTTTACAAAAGAATAGAAATAAACATATACATCAGTGTTGCAGGAATTATGACATAAGTAAATAAATAAAATAATGAGAATAGATTTTGAAACATTGACTTCACACATGAGCATTAAAGCAGAACAGAATAAATAATGTCTAAACATCTTTACAAAGTAAATAACATATTATTAATGCAAATTGTATTTGAGGATAACAGTATTCCTCATCATAGTGAACGAAGCTGAGTATTAGAAAAATTCTACAACATAACTCTTATCAGATAAACACATTAAGACAGGAAGAACACAAATACACAAGGGTACACAAACACATAGCAGAATAACACAAAAGGAAAGGACAGGGTTTGTTTTAAGTATGGCATTTGGTACTACAGTATTTATCGTATTTGATTTGCAAACAAAACTTTCTTTACTTCTTAGAGATCTCCCTTAGTTCATCATTATTCCCAAAATGTCCTATCTATACCTGTTGTCCCTAAACCCTACTTTTTTGTTCATTTCCTCTTTCAAAATAATTTTTCTTCATTGTACACTACTTTTTTGGCCAAACCTTTTTATTATACCTTGTCAATGCATTTCTTCCAATTCATCACAACTCATTCTCTTATATAGCCTACCCCTGCTAACTTAAATCTATTGGGCTCAGATATATATACTAGAGATGGGCAATGCAGCAGCACAAAACAATTAACACAAACAGCAATGACAAAAAAATGCAAATTGGCAAAGAAAGCAGCAGTATATCTAAATTAGCAGAGCAAATGCAACATTACAACTAATATGAGCCAATGTGTAGCAACAAGAAAGATAAATCAGTAGTAAAATTGAGTTAATACAATGTAAAATTCAGTAGAATTATGCCTGACACACAGCAGCAGCAGCAAATGCAATAACTTATACCTAAACATGGCAAATCTCAAGCAGAAAAAATGTCACAGTAAAGATAGGAAATGTCTAATACCTATGTCACATCTTAACACTAGAGTGATGCATCACAATAACTTACCTACCAAACAAGTTACCAAATCATTAAAAAAAATTAGGTATGCAACTCCTGCGAAGGGAAATGTCTATCTGTGCTCCCTTTTCTAACAAATTACATCATAAAATTAATATTTAATCCATCTGTAGAAAGAAGATAGTGATATTAGTACATCTATTAAATTTTATTTTAACCAATGCTGCAGCGCAACTAGAGACTAGATATTAAACAAAATCAGCAAATACATATATATACAAACCAAAGCATGAAACGCCATTCACTAGCCGTATGGTATTTCAGTAAATATAAGAAATTGCGAGTCCCAAAGTCTAATCATTTGTCTTCAAGTATTAGAGTGTCGTATTTGCGATGCTTTCTGCAAAGAAACGTCAATAGCGAGGTTAATGGCCTCTTTTTTCTCCACCTAATGGCTTTTTTCCATGCGACTGTCACGCAGCTGGGCGCCCACAATGCACTACGTCAAGGCACTTACCTTCCTTACCAAAATATTTATGACAGCAGTTTCCGCTACAGTGACAGTTTGATATAAACAAAATTTCACAGGTCGAAAAATTACACTAGAAATGTGTAGAAACGAAATCTCATGAACAGCTGTGATGTGATACATTCATGCATGTACACACATTTCATAACTCTTGAAATATGATTCTTGGTTTTCAACATCCTTTCCACAAATCAGAGTCCCTAACCTATACTCATTATTCATATACATATAAACACATAATCACATTCCTCGTATAGCATCATCTTATTGATCATAAACATACATCAACAGCATAATACACATCATTGTCATAATAATATATCCTTATAACACATCAATCAAATCTCAAAATAGTCGTAGCTTCCTCCAATAATCTCAAAACCTAAAAAAAAATGCTCTCTGCTCGTTTCAATAAAGTCATCTGCCTCAAACACATTACAAAAATCATGATCCCATACAAAATACATTTTTCAAAGCTCTCATAGTATCACAATGGTTCCAAAAAAATATGAACAGTTCACAAAGAACAGACAAAATACAATTTCATAAGTATGAATTAATTTAACTATGTAATTACATAAATATGTGTCACTGACATATTAAAAAAAATGTTTGTCTCTCTGTTAAATAATCAGATAGCTGTGTAATTCTGTGTTAGAGAAATATGGTACCGATGTATAAAGTTTTATAATTAAATACCATATTAGCTAGGGCTCCAAGCGCTTGCCATACGCTTAGTACACAAAGTAGGCATGTACCCCATGAGGATTAATGTAACTATAGCCTCAGGTGTTACAGACTACAGCAACGGAATTAAATGTATTACCGAAAACCTCCTTTGTATCTCTGTAATTCAAAAATCTATAAAAAATGTTTTAAGTGCAAAAATTAATCACTAAAATGCGTGTCCTGTAGCGCTAAACTGTGTGCTTTGCTGTAAGATAATTTCTGCCATTACTTGATGGTAAAAATGAGCCAAGTGTCATAGTTATCGTCCCCCGTAAGCCAAGTTCTGCAAAAGTCAATGTACTTACCTCGTCATAAACTAAAGTGAAATGCTATGCGTATAGATATTGTAGTTACTATGTTTATTGCTGTGATCAAGAAAGTACTATACTGTAACGTATTGTTGTGCTACGGAAAAGGCTGTCTCATTGTAACTATACCATAAAAGTTACTACTAAAACATGTTTTACTTTCCAGAATAATACAGAAAAACTGTGCAGATATAAAACAGATCCAGCACAAAAGCAACAATATAAATTGTGTCACTCATTAGTAGCGTCGTGATATAATCGTTTAGCTGTCAAATAAACTAACCACTGTGTCATCTGGTATCTCTCAGAAAGTACTTTAAATTCAGAATGTCTTTTCAAGTAAACCAAAATGTAGCATTAAAATCTCGTTAGCAGTATATGTTCGAAGGATTTAAGCCTTATAGTGGTTACGTAATCGTGCAAGTAACAAGCAAGAATATACACACAACAGCACTGTGTTGACTGTTCACTATAACAATGCATTAGTAATTACTGTTTAAATAATTTCCCTTGGTTCTTGCATGGATGGTTGACTTCAAAATATTGTTGCATGCTAACAGTTTCCAAGGGTGACAAAGCGTACTAGTAATGTAAATTGAAAAATTTTATGACAAAGACTAAGTTAAGAAGCAGATTATCTCTCAATAAACGGTTTTACATGTGAAATGTAGTGCAGCCCTTTACTCTTCCTAGTACGCAGAGTTTCAACGTCAACGCAATTATCATGTGGTATATGTCGGATTCTGTAAGGTCCATTGTAAATTAGAAAGAATTTGTGACTCAAGTGTTTCTTCTTATGTGACAATGAATGAGCTTTAATCAGAACTTTCTGACCAATATATAGTTTCTTCGCATTTGCTTTACCGTGTAGTTTTCTCCTTTTGTCTGCAGCAGAATTTGTATTTTTAATAGCCAAATCAATTATGTCTTTGTGTCGAAGTTTACGTGTATTCGGAAGCGGTACAAGCCCTCTGATTCTGTTTGGTGGTTCTTCAGTACAAGAATAGGTGGTAAAGCTGTGGAGTCATGCCGGCCTATGTGGCCGAGCGGTTCTAGGCGCTTCAGTCTGGAACCGCGCGATCGCTACGGTCGCAGGTTCGAATCCTGCCTCGGGCATGGATGTGTGTGATGTCCTTAGGTTAGTAAGGTTTAGGTAGTTCTAAGTTCTATGGGACTGATGACCTCAGATGTTAAGTCCCATAGTGCTCAGAGCCAGAGCTGTGGAGTCATGAGGCATTTCATTCAGCACGTTTTGAAATAAGTGTAAATATCTGTCCCAATACTGATGCTTTCTGTGACAATAAAGTCTGCAAAGCTTATTGATTTCTTTCATAATCCGTTCACATGGGTTACAGTGTGGGGAGTACAATGAAATAAAAACAGGTTTGATTTTACGATTCCGAAGCATGCGTGACAAAACAGTAGATCTGAATTGCGGTCTATTATCTGAAATGTCTTTACTAACGTGTCCAACTTCTGGTAAGAAACTTTTAAGAAAGGCGTTGGATACAGACTGTCCAGTGACTTTACGTAACGGTGTGAAAGAAGCAAATTTTGAAGTAAGTTCAACAGCGACTAAAAAGTACGAAAATCCATTCGATGTTCTGAGAAGGGGTCCCAAAAGATCAAGAGCAGCAAATTCTTTTAATTTAGGAGGAATT
Source organism: Schistocerca serialis cubense (assembly GCF_023864345.2). Lineage (NCBI taxonomy): Eukaryota > Metazoa > Arthropoda > Insecta > Orthoptera > Acrididae > Schistocerca > Schistocerca serialis. Next base: position 831,890,752 of record NC_064638.1, on the reverse strand, counting down.
ATAGGAAACAACAGAGCACGATGTGAGATAGTAGATAGTTTAGCCTTTTCACAAAGATTGCAAATAGACAAGACTCTTCGAAATCCCTTTTCCATATTGTTAAAATAACAAGTCGTCCAAAGAGTATGATAACATATGAAACGTCCCCTTAGAAAAATTATGAATTACTGTGTTGGGAAACTACTACGTTATTTGATACAGAGACAGCTGAGTAAAACTGAATGTACTCAGACATTTCTCTCTTTACTTATTCTGATCATCCATAAACTGACACACAATATTTTTAGCGCAACGTAATCTGACTTTCAATATTCCCTACAAAAGAATGGCCCTGACTAACAATAACCTATATACCTTTCATTATTCACTCACCTCACAAAAATCTTCGTTACTCGAACTACTGCAATACAGTGAGCGCCAATACTGCCGGCTAAATAAAAGATTCTAATTACTAAAGGCACTAACTACTGATAGGCTTAGTTAACAAATGGAAGATAGAGAGCAAACAATGTATTGCTGCGATTACCACTTTTTTTTAATCTCATTTTGTTCTATATTGTTCGTTGAATTTGTTCAGGGCGAATGTCTGATGACAACCGTTCAGGTGCTTTGTTGGTCCGTTCACTCAGTTTTTTTATTACAGAGGGCAGCTGACCCTCTGACCGAGCACGCTGATCTACCGTGCCGGCGCACTAGACCACGGGCTCACCCAACACAACGGCGTCACGGTAGTAGACAGCACTTGCTCCTTACACTTCCGCATCTAAAGCCGTCGGCACACGGACCGTGCATCCGAACGTTGAGCGTTGAGCGTGCCGAGTTTCTGACGTCATAGCGTGAAATAGCACGCTCGGGAGTCTTTCCGAACGTGCAGAGCAATATCTGGCATGTCAGATATTCCAAGCGTGCGTCTGAGCATTGACCAGTGACATGGCACAACGCCACCTACGTCACGCGCACGCCGTCTCCCTTCAGTACAGAGCTGTGAGGCGCAATATTGGCATTCATTTCAAGCTTATATGTATATATGCTGTTTGTGAGCACCAGCAAATTCAGAATCACTGGAAAACCCGTTGTTAACTGTGTGATTCGTTCCAATAAAATAACGAGAAACATCATGTTCATGTCAAAAGAATTATTGTAACTTGCGTATTATGAGAGTAGGCTATTTAAAGGCAGCGACACACGGAAGATCCACAAAAACGTATTGTTCTTGGTACAATTTGTTATAATTAAATTTCAGTTAGTAACATAATTATCTACGATTAACGTTTTTAGCAAGGGGTAACAAAATATGATTAAGTACGAGGATCCTGTTGTTGGTTTGGCGTAGTGAGTGATGATGAGGAACCTCAGGCTGCAGAAGAAGAAAATGTGCCATGCTGAACTGCCACCATTTGAAGGTGACAGGTGCTATATGTGTGCTGCTCCAAAAGACTGAATATCATTCCTTATTCTTTGAATGCTGTAATTTATTAATGCAATTACCCTTCGCCTTATTTATGTCATTTCATTGTAGCCATTTTTGTTACTGTTTTTGTGGAACAAAAAAAAGTTGTTAAAGCGATAAAAAAAAGTTGCGTCTCTGACCAGAAACCAGTTTCAGTTGGGGTTGTGGTTCGCGCCGTAACACTTCCAAATTTTTTTCCTAACATTCGTGTTTTTATTACGTTCTGATACTTTATTATTAGATTAATATAAATATATACTATAATATTTGATGTTATGTAAATATAAGTTCACCTTATTTTTGAGGGGTGACTTTGTTCGATTGGCTTAATCTACAGGACAGCTTGCGCTACTTGTATAAAGATATTCTGCTCCTTTTTATTTTACGCTTCGTAATTCACATATTGCAAAGATTCTGCTACTGGGTAGGAACAGCGATTAAGTAAGACTGACCTTGGGGTTTTACTAAAATGCGGAGAAGTATTCCAAATTTGTCCCGCACTGTTTGAAATGGAACTTTAATAAGCCTATGTCATTGATTGGACATGGTACTTTCCTTTTCGTGGACGATGGGGGAAATGTGCGTTTTAATAGAGCTAACGTGGGAATTTTACCCGCGGCCGTTGAGTAAACAGTGTGATTTACGAACTAGAAACATCCCTCAACTGCCGCTGGAGTGCGTTGCGATCGCGTATACCACGTTGGAGCCCACGTACCGTATGCACAAGTCGCATCCTTCCTGAGCGTTCAGCGGCACGTTGAACTTCGCACGCTCAACGTTGACGTTCGACAGCACGGTCCGTGTGCCGACGGCTTAACATTGTTGCCGGATTGTGTAGATGGCCGGACTTAGCGCTGTCAGGGGCGGTCGGTTTTATTGGCCACCCTAAGTGGACGACTCAGACTTGGTCTCTGTGGCGGCCGGCCTGTTGTCAGTTTTTATGTCTAAGACTGTACATTGATAAGCCAAAACGTTATGACCATCTGCTTAATAGGTTGTTTGTCCGTCTTTGGAACAAAATACATCACAGATACTGCGTGTCAGGGATCCGACAATTTGTTGGTAAGTCTGTGGGGCTATGTGGAATTGGATGTCTACACACAGGTCATGTAATTCGCGTACATAACGGACTACTGATTCGCGTACGCGATGATGGCGCTCGATAGCGACCCAGATGGGTTCCATAGAATTTACATAATGTGTATTTGCTCGCCGAGACATCAACGTAGGTTCATTATAATGCTCCTCAATCCACTGTAACATGTTTCTGGCTCCGAGACGTGGACGATTATACTGCCGAAAGATTACATCGCCGCCAGGGAAGACATCAAGCCTGAATGGCTGCAGGTGGTTCGGAGCTGTTTTCATGTCTTCTATTACTACCAGAGGTACCATGCAAGCGCAGGAGAATGTCTCCCATATCATAATATTGCTCTCACGAGCCTGCGTCCTTGGTGTGCCGCACGTTTCGAGCCGCTGTTCCCCCGATGGTGGCGTTCGTGTAGAGCCAATCGACCTAGCGTAGTAAAAATGTGATTCACCCGAAGAGCCGACACGTTTCCATTGATCGACGGTCGAATACAGATTGTCCCGTGACCACTGCAGTCGTAATTGAGATGTCGTTGGGACAACATGTGAACACGGTGGGGTGGTCTGTTGCGGAGCTCAGTGTTCAACCATCTACAAAGAACGGTGTGCTCCGATACACTCGTACGTGCACCAGCATTGTGCTCTATCGGCAGAGTTGCCACGGATCACCATCTGTCCTACTTTACAGAACAGACAAGCCGCCTAACCCCACGTTCTTTGAAGAGTCGTGGACGACCAACGATTTGGTAGTTTCACTGTCCTTCTACCGCATTCCGTAGACTCACGACAGTAGCACTTGAATATTCGACCAGCTTCGCTATTTTCGAGATACTCGTTCACAGGCTCTGTCCAATAATAATCTGCCCTTTCCCGAAGTCGCTTATCTCATTTGATTTCCCCACTTGCAGCCCTTGTAGTGTCTGCTCTGCTTACATACTTTTGTTACCGTGTCAAGCTCCTGCAACGTCAACAGGCGGCATCCAACGTCGCGGTGAACAGTGGTCATAATCTTTTGGTTTATCAGTGTATATTCGGATTATGATGTGCGCTCACTGAAACAGTTGCGAAAGAAAATTTATATGAAAACATACAGACGATTCATCTAAAGTGCTTTGTAGAATGGACTGAATGAACGAGATCCAAGAATCGATTCCGGTAGGTAGACATTCATCGTTGTTTTTAAATATCTACGTTAGCAGTTTTTATTAGGTACCATAGTGTCCCTTACATTTCTGTCTACCATCACTATCAAACTATGGGCGTGTCAGTGGAGCATCATGTCTGCGCATTGTGGGACAGTCGTCTGGGTTCGATCCATGTCTTTTCGAGAGTGGTCTGGTGGCCATTGTGTACATGGTTTTTAGGTGATTTTTCCAGAGTCATCTAGGCGGAAAGTGACAAAAATTAGAATCATATCTTTATTGTAGCTCTAATGTGAAGACTGATTTTATACACGTCTGTAAGCCACTCGAAATGACCACTATCTTTGTAAGGTGCGTCACATGGTCTTCGAACAGTGCACATTTAACAAAGCACTTTAGATGACTCGTCTGTGCGTTTTTATACAACTTTTCTCTCGAAAATGTTTCACAGAATGTACACCATAATTCGAAAATACACGAGTCCTGGCATAAAAATGTAGGTTCACACTAATAAAAACTTATTATACCATGAAATCAAAATGTTTTCTTGGTTTGCAAATGATATTTGCAGACCGAAGTGAGCACCATTAGTAAATGAGTAACTGTATCAGTAAAAACTAAGAAAAGCCCGATTTTCAACAGAAGGCATAAAACAGCTTCCTGCATTTTTGTCAATTAATTTTGTTCAGTACATTCTGGCACAGTGGTAATTCGAATGATTAGGTAATTTACAAATGCACACAGTATCTCTAGTTCCACAGGCGATCGACTGTTCTATTGTTTAGCAACAATAGCGCTAAAGCAGAATATATTTTATGAAAAGTTTTGAATTTTTTGAATAGTTTCCTCTTGAACTTGGCTGTAAATACCCTTGCACCGATATATATTAAATGATATAATTATCAGCTTCCACTCAGTTGCATTATTTGTCTACAGTTAAACCTAATGAAAAGAAAATAATAAAAGCTACAAGCGATCGTGATGTTCAAATCAATATATCACGTGGTTAGCATGCTAGACTTGCAAATGGGATGATGAGGGTACAAATCCGGCCATCCAGATTTAGATTTTCCGTAATTTCCCTAAATCACTCCAGGCAAATACCGGAATGGTTCCTTTGACAGAGCTACGGCCAATTTTCTTCCCCACCCTTTTTACTGTCCGAGGCCGTTCTCCGTCTCTAATGACCTCGATGTCCAAGAGAAGTTAAAGCCTAATCCTCCTTCTCTCCTTTGTTCCTTTAAATCTGTCTGTAAGCGACATGTCATAATTAAAATATAATGTTGTATTTAAAACTTGCGATTAGTCGCGGATTTAGAGTTCAATGTGCTACACATTAAACACGTGATAATTTTAGGACACTATACACAATGTCTTTAAAGCATCACAACTTGTTACTGATGTTCTCAAGGTGTAGAGGTCATTTAGCAACGAAACAAAACTTTATTACGCAGCATGCTAACTAACGAGCACACTATCCGAAAATAACAATATAACCATTACAGAAGGTCCATTGCATAATAGTATCAACTCGGAGCAGAGTCCGTCAGCAGTCTGTTATCACGAAATCGAGGCCTCATACAGCAAACTGTCCGTATAAGAAACGCAATAACCAAACACACCAATGAGCAATTAAGGAAAGGCGATGCTTCCTCTGTTCTTGCCAACCGCAGAGCATGTCGCGTCATGAATCGGTGCCCGAGCAATAGTTCTGCATCAAACTGCGACACTTGACAACACGGCGAGGGAGGATAAACAAAATTTCCTTTCTACACGGCAATCTACTACAGCTAAAATTCAAGGAATGTTATTCAGTTTGCCTCAGACGTTTTATAACTGCTTCTTGCGATAGGTGTGTCGGTAACATAAAACTGATAAATGTGGACTTGTAGCAAAGTGAACGCATGTGCTGCTGAGGACTTCAGTATAAAAATGATAGGTCCTACAACGCCTGAACCGCAAAATACTTAACCAGTCCTGAAACCTGCAGCACGTCGTCGGTAGGCAGCGTTCTGATGATGTAGGCGCCGACTGGTGCTGTGCAGGGAACTCTGTTTCAACTAGTGCCCTCGAATGCTGTCCGAGAATTCTAAGTACTGCTCGCGTTGCCGAAACAGAGAAACTCCTGGATGCACGAGGATTTATCTCCAGGAAGAGACACAGAAAAACCGCCTGAACTCACCCTGTCAGTCCAGGTGCGAAAACGCTGGGTAAGAATATGGGTCTTAAGTCGCAGAATAAAAATGGAGTATGGCCGAAGTCATGTTCCACAACGATTCCGAAAAAGGTGCCACTGAGTCGCAAGACCGTCCGATTCCAACCAAGATGAGATCCCGAATGCTCTGCGGCCGCACAGCGCAAGAGCGAAGGCAACGTTGTTCAACTCCCCACTACCCTCCAAAAGCCGCGAATCAGCATTCAGTGCTGATTCCAAAATTCCCCACACTATCTCAGAACATCATTCGCCCCAATAGCGACCGTTCCCTCCAGTTTCGTGCAGGGCTTTATGACGTCAACTGGCCTCAGTTTAAGTTAACCAATCATGGCTCTACTATTCAGCTGGGGGCGCTAAACTTGCCGTTTGATCGGCTATGAAAACAGCATGCCAAGACCACCGGCCATCTGTCGCCTGACAGTCGCACCCAGCAGCTCCCCGTCCATAAGAATTCTCAGAATCCTGAAGACGATACTGTCTGTTGGAGCCAACAGTCATCGTTCCAGACGCACCAGAACTGCAAACACACAAACTTGGCATCACTCATACAGCTCGCAGATCGTTTCGCCCTCCTTACAATAGGTGAAACTCGACGGAGGTCAGTCGCCCCGCCATGCGCTCAAACCCATTGAGTACGATCCTCTCCATATTCACGGAAGTGCATACCGCCCACGAAACGGAGTGTGTTGTGTCCTTCGGTGCTCGCCTCACAACAAGCCACACAGGGAAGTAACAGAGAAAGCTAAAACAAGACCACACACAATTCCAAACATGCAATAGCAATCAAATGAAAATTAAATTTAGCTCTCAGTACAAATACTCTCATCAGAATAACCTTATTCGGGCCGTTCCCACAATGAAATAATATAAAACATTAACAAAACTGGTGAAAATGAGAGGCGACATCTAAAAAAAGGCACGGAACCTCTCAAAACTACTACCTTGCACACCAAAGAAAACCGATTCTTTGTGACACAAACACTACATAGGTTTACAGTGGTATATGACACGAGCTGTTTACTAAGTTCATGCCTGATTGCAGTTCGGAAATTATGACATGTTTGTAAGGTGGCATCATTTTGAGCGACATTACAACTACCACTCCAGAAGTATAAACATCGAGACAGGAAACCATTAACGATACTGACGTCGGCTAGGGATCTTAATTTGTAGCAGAATATCTGCACGTTGGGCGATAGTGAAGCGGACGGAGACGGGAGGCTGGCAGGAGAACGGGAAAGAAACAAGCGTGGCGGGCAGGCCTGAGAGCTGAAGACAACAGCACCCGTAAGCTACTCTGGAAACCCCAGGCGGGTGGACCGCGGCTTAGCGGGAGCCACGTGGCCGAGGACAAGGAAAAGACACAAGGGCTCGCTCACAAAACGCGTGGCGGCGTGTGGGTGTTTTTCCCAACGGCCGGAGCGAAAGCTTCTGGAACAGTCTGGAAGCTTCAAGAAGCTTCGGTCGGTTGCAAAAATGAGATTGGTCGGCGCTCGGAAACGAACGCCTCCCAGCAACATGATTGGCCACACACATTAAAAGGGGGAAGAAAAAAAGAACAGGAGCTACGAAAAAGCGTTGCGACTGAGAAAGACTTGTTCCTGGAGCGTCGAGGAGAGAGGTTGGTCCTGGCGAGATGTGCGACCTCGTTACTGGGACACAGTACTTGTAGTGAGAGCCTGAGGATCGTCTGGTGTCCCACGGCAGCCGTGGAGGTGCCCACGGAAGCTTTTGGTGAAGTAGAATTTATGTTATCTCGTTGAGCCGAGAATTTTTGCAGCGATAAGCGTCAGATCACTGTAGTGGTCGTGCGAGGGAAGTAAAGTAAATTGCTGATCACGTGTCTTTTTCGTTCTATGCTGAGGCTTCACGTTGCTAGTCGCGAGTGTAGTTCTAAATATAATTGCAATTGCCATAGCTGATGTCAGTATTCCGCGCTTGAATTAACGACCGCGATTATATATCACAGGACAGTGCCAGACAGAGCTTTTACCAAATGTGAATAGGCAGAACTATAATGTTGCTCGTACTGTGTAATCTTGAATAGAGTGAATTGCAGAAAAGCAAAGAATTTAACACTACTGAGTGTGTCATTTCATAGCTAGTACTTTCCTTTGTCATTTTATTATGTCCTTATTTGTGTATTTCATGTTTGCAACCACCTGGTGGAGGCAGTGTTTGTAGGTCAGCACATCTGAACATTCTAGCGTATACTGAGGATATGGTTAGAAACTAATCAGATTTGCATACGACTAGTTAACGTCACATATAGAGCAAAGGATAAGCTTAGCCTTCTGGAGAGCGTATAAATGTCAGGGCGACAAATTAGCGTTATAAAATCCGCTGTGCAAAATTTTTCACTTATACGCTCGGCTCTCAGGCTTAACCATCAGCAAGAAAGAGCAAAACAGAAGCGGTAGCTTACAATTGGCTGACCCTGCCACGATAAGTATCTGCGAATCCTGAAACACAGTCAGCAAAAATTCGAAGAGAGAGCAGTTTGAAGTCTCAGTAAATAATTACTTACATATTAATCGTGATCTCAGCTTGATTGAATAAATTATGCACAGATGCATAGAACCACGCGTTATAATTGCTAGTTTAATAAGAATTGCATTTGTTGTCGCGCTATAGCGTCTGTTCGCTGGCTTCAATGTCTTAGAAGAATTTGTAGAATTACTGCTGCGCTTGAGCGTCTGCTCGTTGGTTCCATTGTTTTCAGTTGTTTGAAATAGTGACTTGTTTGAGCTTCTGCTGGCTGGTTGGAGCCGTAAGGAGTGTTTTATATATGTGTTTGTAAGTGCACTGCGCAATCACGACGTTGTGTAGGAAAATTAAGTGATTACTATGTTATTTCTTGTAGGTGTGCGTGTGACAATTTAGTTATTATTTGTGTGAGGGACAATAGTGAGTAAGCCCATGCCTCATGCTAACAAGAGCTAAAGCTACAGTTACAGAAACAAGTAGATACAATAGACAAAATTAATAGTGATATGGCGGAATAAATAGGAGTAACGAGAATCGATGGGACGAGACAGAATTGAGAAAGCTAGGTGCGCAGGGTACTGATGAGGTGAACGCGGATCACAGGGAGTTTCTGGAGGAAGATAGACTCAGCCAAGCCAGGGGACGAGAATCTGATAGCGAGGAAGATCTTGGAGAACACGTAGATGCAGTTGTTACCATCAGAAACTACGGTGTAGTTAGCCCACGTGAACACAAAAGCGACAGTAATTACTACGACCGACCACAATCAAATGCGTCAGCACGCAGCCACGCATCAGGTTATTGTAGGTACAGCAGGCAAGAGGAGGTTGATAGAACATAGTACCGGTATGTCCGCACTTGTTCAGAACCTATTGTGTCAAATAACGTGCAAGGTGTTGACGCGGTAGGAATGGCAAACATACTCGCGTTTCTTAAAAATATGAGTAACGAAATGCAAAGTATCAAGATAGAAATTCAAACTAGTATGGAAAAGGAAAGTGCAATAAAACAAGATAGAAATCCAAAGTAGTATGAAAACCGAAATTAAGGGATTTCAAACTAGTATGAAAAACGAAATCAAGGGAATCCGCAGCCGGATAGATCACGTTAGTATGGATATTAATGTGATTAAGATGGAAACGAAAGACATGAAAGACGGTGTAGCTGCGTTACAAGCCACATTGGCACGTGGGGTAGCGGAAATTAAAAGAACGGCAAACGAAGCGAAATTAATAACAAAAGGCGCGAAGCGCATGTCTCGTGCAACCAAAGAGGAAACATTGCAAACCGCGGAAGTGGGAAAGGGAGCGATACACAAACTCCAGAACCGGATAAAGAATGTCGAAGAAACACAATTACGTACCAAAGACGAATCACAGAACGGAGCACCGAATGCAGAGCTCGAACAACTAAAAATAGACGTGACTAAAGAAATGGAGCGGCTAGCAGGGGAAGTAAAGTCACTGAGCAAAAATGCAGAGATTATAGAAGACCGAAGTAACAGCCCCACAAGTACAGAGGGAACGACGAGAACAGGAGCAACTTCACTGCCAACCAGTCACACGCAAACGGCGAATAGCGAATCAGAAATTAATGTAATCCACCATGGGAACACGGAGAGGGAAATAATATGGCGAACCGTGGCATAGAACGGACAAATCCTTTGAATCCACCTGCCCCCCTAATCAACAACCGTGCGAATAGTAACATTACGGTCGACTCAAGGAATTGCAGTCCGTTAATCCGAACCACCGCACATCAACTGTATAATTCCGAATGTGCCGTTACAATGAGGAACGAAAACTGCCGGTACAGTGAACAGGAAGGAAAACAAGAAAGACGTGAGATACCGAAGTCAGAAGACGACATCGATTTTAAGCACTTTATATCAGTCCGGCGGTTCCAGCACTACGAAGACGACGGTAATCTGTTGCACCCGAAAACATTCATCGGACAATTTGACCTAAGTTTACCACCGCATTGGCCGCTCCGATATCAGCTAGACTTTGTCTGTTCACATATGGAAGGCGCCACCGCAGAGTGGATGCGAAACATTGCGAGAACTTGCAATACCTATGAAGAATTCCCTACTGCGTTCCTCAACAAGTATTGGTCGAAAGAAACGCAAGACAAAATTAAACAAGAACTCATGATGAGCCGAAATTTTGAAAGTTCAGGTTTCCGCAGCCCCGTCAAATATTTCGAAAACATGACCAAACGAAACCAGTACTTATACCAACCGTGTAGCCAAGCAGAAATAATCAGATAATGCTACATGATATTGCCGATCGCGTATCAACAAATCCTAGCTGGTAGGTGCGGCGACAACATCGAGATATTTAAAGGCACGTTAAGGGAACTCGATTTCGCTTTTAATGAGCAGCAAAACAGAGAAAGGAAAGTGCAAAAGGACATACAAAGGGCTAATTGGGAAAACCAGAACGAAAAACGGTAGAGGACAGGGCTGGCACAAGGATGGTCGTAGATCGCCTCAGCGAACTTCCAACGTGAAAATCAGACAGGGAACAATCCCAATTGGACAAACAATCGAAATAACAGGCAGCATAATGATCAGAGAGCGAATACGTGGAGGAGTAATAGCGGACAGTGGAGCAACAACAGAAACCACAACCGAACGCAGACGTATCAGAATTGGCAAGGAAACGGACGCACCGAAAACAGGCATGAAATTGAAATTCGGCCACCAAATCCGGGACGCGTACAAGCGATCGAAGTAGACAATGATAATTGACTAGGCCACAGGTCGGGCACGACACAAAGACAGCCCCAAAACAATATCGGATAAGGTCAAATGAACATGCTAGAATACGAAGATATGGGTAAACTACTATTAGAAGAAAAGGATACGAAATGTAAGGCAGAAATAGACCCTCTGGTAAAAATAAAGATAGGCGAGATCAACTGCACGGCGATAATAGACAGTGGAAGCGAGCTGTCTGCAATATCTGACTCCCTACATAATGAATGTAGAGACTCCATAAATCCACCAACGCTTGCAGTAAGGAAATCGAAAGTGAGGGGTGCGCTAATGGGGAAAGGCACTGAAATTTCGCAACAGATGCAAATTGACTTTGACTGCCAAGGACACAAACTCACAGCAAATCTGTTTGTCATTGCCAAATTAACTGCAGACATCATAATAGGGGTTGATTTTCTCTCCGCCCAAAAGGCAATAATAGATTTGGGAAGAGGCGAACTTACTATAGGGGAGAAAGAAAGAATCACAACCAGGTTTGACGAGGAAGCCATAAAGGCGAAGGTTACAGTTTACTGAACGACAGGCCGAAAACGACAGTGTTCCCCAGGAAAAGATAAACAGTAAAGAACCTTGCATGACGGAGAGAGAAGAGCTACGGGAAATTCATCAGGAAATAGACGCTAAAATGCAGGCATTAACGAACATACCTCCTAGGTCGAAACAAGAGTTAGAAGTGACGCTGCACAATAATGCAGAAGTCTTTCTACCCAAGACCGGTACAATAAAAGGATACCGATACAAATTCAATGTCAGGAAACATAGACCTTTCCGCGTCCCATCCAACATCATACCTTGGGCATACCGAGACAGAGTTTTGTCAGAATTACAAAAAATGAGGGATGATGAGTCATTGAACCGGCAACATCAGAGTACAACAGCCCATTAATAGTAGTCGAGAAGAAGGATGGCGGAATCCGGCTTGTATTAGATTCGCGTCAGATCAATACAATTATTGTCCCGGAAATGGACAGACCTGAACGATTAGAGGAACTACTCCAGAAATTCCACGGGATCACTGTATTCACCTCATTCGATATGAAGTCTAGCTTCTGGCAAATCGAGCTGGATCCAGCGTGCCGTAAGTACACTGCATTCATTGCATTTGGACAGTGCTTCCAATTCTGCAGGTTGCCATTCGGTTTAAGTATCTCGTCAGCCGCATTCATTAGAGGCTTTAGTAGTATATTAAGTGACAAACTAAAAGAAAGGATCACTTGTTACGTCGACGACGTCCTCATAGCTGAGAGCACGTGAGAACGACATAACGCGCTACTGGGGGAAATGCTGGGCAGACTGAAGCAACTTGGGGTAACGGCAAACATCAGGAAATCATGTTTTGGAAGCAGTCAGGTGCACTTTCTGGGTCACATTGTAAATAGTGAAGATATCTCTCCTGATCCCGAAAGCCTGGCGGCTATAGCCGAATTTGCCACTCCAAAAACGAGGAAGCAACTGAGGGGATTCCTCGGAATAACCAATTTCCACAAAAAATTTGTTTATGTAAGCTCTTTAGCGACGCCTCGTCTCTGTCAGTTAACGAGTAAGAAGACACCATGGGTGTGGGACGAGAATGCGGACAGGGAGTTTCGGGCGCTCAAATCAGCACTTGTTACGGCTCCCATACTGTCACACCCGGATATGTCGCAGGAATTTTGCATGGCGACGGATAGTGCGAAGACTGGATTAGGGGTGATGATATTTCAGGAGTACGAGCAGGACGGAAAACAGGTACACAAAACAATCGCGTTTGGGAGTAGAGTTTTGACGAAGAGTGAACGCAATTATTCAGTGACGGAACTCGAACCCTAGCTATAGTTTGGGGTTTTCAAAAATTCACATATTTCCTTTTTGGCAGAAAAACAAAGGTATATACCCATCACAAGGCACTTAGAGTTCCTGCTGACTGCCAAACTCACGCACGGAAGACTGGCTCGATGGATTACCGCATTACAGGAATACGAGTTCACGACAGTACACGTACCAGGGTCCATCAATGTTATTGCCGACGCGTTGTCGCGTTCACCGATAGGCATAATTGAACAGGCAGCAGAGGAGCTAGAACACGAACATTTTTCAGTGTTTTACCTCCGAAAGGTGGCGTTCGAGAATTTCATTACCGTCACTATGCAGAATATCATGACGGAACAGGACAAGGATATCACACTCCCGGAGATAAAACGGAAATGGAAGGATCGTACACAGGCAAACATACGCCAACACTACCTCCTTAGAAAGGGCATTCTCTTCTATAGAACGAATATGGATGAGTCCCTATGGGTTAATTTGGTACACCCACTTAAGTTATGCACACTTTGGTGCTCGCAAATGTTCTCTAAAATTAAAAGGGATATGTCACTTTAAAAACATGGAGAGGCGAATAAGAAAGGTGTTGGCCGCCTGCAAAAGGTACCAAAAGGCAAAGACGACAACAGTAGCGTTGAAAGCCCCGATGTACCCAATCATACCCAAGAAATTGCGCCATATCGCGGCCACTGATTTAATGGGTTCTTTGCCGGCAACGCCAAGGGGATATAGGTAGATCCTGGTAGTGTTAGAACTAACGTCTAAGTTCGTTACTGTGACACCACTACAGAGAGCCACAGCCCTCACGGTAAGCAAGGCGCTCTGCAAAGACTTCTTGACCCAGGTCGGGATGGTTGATGTAGTTCTTTCTGATAACGGCCCGCAATACAAATCAGAGATTTGGAAGAGAGTGCTACGGAGGCACAAAATAAGGCCGGTGTTCATATCAAGGTTTAAACCCAGTTCAAACCCTTCAAAGAGAACGATGAAGGACCTAGGAAATCTGTGCCGACCGTATTGTGGCAAAAGACATGCAACGTGGGATGTCTTCCTGAAAGATTTTCAGGATGCTATTAATGAACTTCCTCATAGCACCACATTGTTACCACCAATCTCTGTATTAAAGAATAGGCCGGCTCCAGATAGGATAATGGAACTAGTCGATTTCCCGCCCAGGAAACGACAACAACATGGACCCCTCGTAGCAGAGGCGCTACGTAACATTCGCATGGCAGGAGAAAAACTTAAGAAGCGAGCAGATACAAAGGCAAATGAGCGTGAATTTGTTGTTGGGCAGCGAGTGTTAGTAAAATCTCACCGTTTGTCCAACAAACAAAAGAGGCTTTCCCACAAATTCTTCGATGTCTATGACGGGCCTGTAAGGATTAGGCGATTGGCACATGCGAACGCAGTGGAACTGGAGTCCATCAAAACAGGGAAGTCACTTGGTTTACACCACGTAAGCCATATCAAGTGCTTCGTAGAGTAAAACAAGGAACGGAAAACAGACAAATGGAGAATGAGATGTACATTATGTAAATTATTGCTAAGTCTAGAGTAAGCAGATATAATAATTCTAGTATAAAATGATTAGTATTAAGCTGTGGGAAATGAACGATAGATATAACACCAGCATATGAAGGACCTGTTAATGATTTCATCTGGTCTGTACCTGAAAAGGACAGAACGATACTAATTAGTTTAGTCATAAAAAACTATATCTATTTAAACACATTCTAGTCATCTGGGTGTGTAATAACAGAATCACCTGTATAAATGGGGGCGACAGCTTTCGGAACGACAAACTGTAGAGAATATTTAATTTGCGTGAATACAATGCCACCAGTGAGTGACTTGAAAGACATTATTTACGGAAACAAATGGGTATGCCTGCTGTGTTATGTCGAAGTGTTTATATTGATGAACTGGTGGTCTGCTTTGCGTAAAGTTCGCAGAAGCGCACCGCAAAATAAAGAGGGTCGTTTGATGTATTTATAATGATAAGAGGTCAATTGGGTGGCCAGCTCTGCGAGAGCGCACCGCGAGATTATAGAGGGGGAATTCTTTTATGTTTGTTAGTGATAAAATGTATAAGGGTGGACTGATCTACGCTATGGCGTATGAACGCACTAACATCTGAGAAAAATGTGAGGGAATTTGACGTCATAATGTCAAGTACAGTTACTCGATCACATAAGACTAAATACAAGTAGGGAACACGCCAAATATAGGCACAAGAAATTCCGAAACTTGTCGCTTGAAAAAAATGGGTTAATTATAAGATCCCATTATAGTACCTGTGATACTGAGCAGTGATCACAATATCACACAAACGATTCATCTGTCTACAGGTGCCGGCCGCGGTGGTCTAGTGGTTCTAGGCGCGCAGTCCAGAACCACGGGACTGCTACGGTCGTAGGTTCGAATCCTGCCTCGGGCATGGATGTGTGTGATGTCCTTAGGTTAGTTAGGTTTAAGTAGTTCTAAGTTCTAGGGGACTGATGACCACAGAAGTTAAGTCCCATAGTGCTCAGTGCCATTTGAACCATTTTTTTGTCTACAGGTACCAAACAAAGACGCAACCAGCTGTGATCTCAACAAGAAAAAACAAAATTTCCAACAGAGAAAGACATGACTAATCTTTGCGCTGTGGTGCATTCTGATCTTATGTTGACAGGGGAAGCTACACACCTTCCGTAACCAGAGAACCACGGCGCAAAAGAAGGCTTCTGAGACGATAAAAACAGGGAGTTCTTTTAGTTTAAATGTAAAGCGAGAGCTTTATAGAATACATGTAACCATCAAATTGGAATAGGATAAAATTATAAATTATAATATTTGCTGAAAAGGGGTTACTGCAGACCATCTTAGAAAGTCATTCTATGTATGTAAGATGTTTTTCTATGTGTGAAAATTCCATGTACGGGTATTGATGACTGAGACTGTGTACTTTAGTGGGTGCACGTATTCAGAGAACCGGAACGAGCACGATGAGCTGCTCACGATAACACTGGAGGAGACAGGCGCCGGGGTGGCTGAACCGCTGGCGGACGCAGTAGGGAAAACCGCTGTTGGCGAGGACTGCACGCGCAAAAGATAATGGGACAGTGGACACTGGCCGCTGCCTTCCAGGTATCAATGGGCCTGCGCAGCAAGCGCCGTAACGACTTACAAAGTGGCGGCATCGACAGCAGATGACATGGCAGATAACTGATAGGATCACAGCAACCCAACGCAGGCCTTTCACAGACGACGTTTGTGTATTGATAAAGAAAACATTATCGCTATCATTGTAGCAAAATTATTATTTAACGAGCGACTTCTACGCCGCGAATACAATAGTTTCCTGTCTTCCGACACCTTCCAACGGGAACCGAGGCTCGGATTTCCAAGCAGGAGACCTAACCCAATCCTCATAGTAATATTACCCACAAAAACCTATGTTCCTTACCTGATTACAAGAGTTTACAAGAGAAAGAAGATCACGAAGCAAGAAGATTAGGAACACAAAAACTAAAGGCCAAAGAAGAAATATATGAAGATTGAAATAGGGACAGCTACACAAACTCTTAGACAACGAAGAAGAACTATAGGTTTCTTATACCCACTACTTGCACCACATAAAAACCGGTGTACCTTCCTATCGACCAGTTATCTGTTTCGGTGAAGAAAACCCATGAAACTGCCCATCAACGCAGCACTTTGCCTTGCTGCTCACCTTGTGAACAGACATGCCATCCCCCTACGTCATTGTACATCAACGATCAGTGATAATCGACGAGAAAGCGGAGTGCCCATGGACCCTATTGCCAAGGTACTAGAGTGAATTCAGGCCAGAGACGCGCGTCAGTTCATGCCATGTCTCACACACACAGACTACAGTGCCCTCCTGTAAATAAACTAGCATCGATAGTGTCAGTGTAATGTCAAGCAGTGCCTATGTGTTATGATCATACAAACAGTAGAGCCACGTCAGATAGACTCGTACTAACACCCACAGACAAAACTTTATCGATGCCTTTTTTTTCTCCTCTTTGTTTTGTATTTTGTAAACTGTATTAATTTAAGGTGTATCTGATTAATCATGTTTACACATTTTCCTGTAAACAAACTCATTGAATACTTATATATTGTTTCTCTTTATTATATTGCGAGGTCGATCCAAAAACGGGCATTGGTAATTTCCTTTAATACAAATTGCCAAAGTAAATAACAGTATTGACTCTATTGAATTTACAAGATGTACACTAAAAGTAAGTACTGGACTTACCCAGGCAGGTTATCAATTATGTAAAGCTAACTGACTCATACACCAGAGACAGAAACACTTCCAGATCCAATTACACAGGAAATTGTATATGCGATGAATATTAGTTAGTTAAAATGAAATTGAATATCTATTTGGTAAATGAACTGATAATGACGAAACTGCCCTCTGCGAACATGAGAACTGTTAATATTGGACGACCACATATATCAAATATGTTTTTATGTTGCATTACTGTAGATTCAGTTAGGGAAGGATGAGTGGTTACGCAACAAGAACTTAATTTAAAATAAAGGGACTACCATTTGCCATAATTAAATAGATAAATCTCAATTTTAGTTTACAGTTTTCTTTTGCTGACATGCATAATCTTGCACCTGAACATTGTAATCGTCGTGCCACAATCAAGGACTATTAACAACATAAAGCACGAACGAACCAATCTATAAATAATTACCATGTCAATAATTTAAATTAAATTCAACCAAAGTTGGTAGAATCCCGAGTATAAATGTTGCAATAAAGACACATTGGTATTTATCTGTCCCACTGCCTTCGTCAAATCTGGAATGATAACAAGGGCAAATTGGTACTGCATAAGATGACACTATTAGAGTCATCTCATGCAAGTACAAAATTGCTCGGAACGGGACGGTATTGTAAGGTGGCATCATTTTGAGCGACATTACAACTACCACTCCGGAAGTATAAACATCGAGACAGGAAACCATTACCGATACTGACATCGGCTAGGGATCTTAATTTGTAGCAGAATATCTGCACGTTGGGCGATAGTGAAGCGGACAGAGACGGGAGGCTGGCAGGAGAACGGGAAAGACACAAGCGTGGCGGGCAGGCCTGAGAGCTGAAGACAACCCCTGTAAGCTACTCTGGAAACCCCAGGCGGGTGGACCGCGGCTTAGCGGGAGCCACGTGGCCGAGGACAAGGAGAAGACACAAGGGCTCGCTCACAAAACGCGTGGCGGCGTGTGGGTGTTTTTCCCAATGGCCGGAGCGAAAGCTTCTGGAACAGTCTGGAAGCTTCTAGAAGCTTCGGTCGGTTGCAAAAATGAGACTGGTCGGCGCTCGGAAACGAACGCCTCCCAGCAACATGATTGGCCACACACATTAAAAGGGGGAAGAAAAAAAGAACAGGAGCTACGAAAAAGCGTAGCCACTGAGAAAGACTTGTTCCTGGAGCGTCGAGGAGAGAGGTTGGTCCTGGCGAGGTGTGCGACCTCGTTACTGGGACAGAGTACTTGTAGTGAGAGCCTGAGGATCGTCTGGTTGGTCCTGGCGATGTGTGCGACCTCGTTACTGGGACAGAGTACTTGTAGTGAGAGCCTGAGGATCGTCTGGTTGGTCCTGGCGAGGTGTGCGACCTCGTTACTGGGACAGAGTACTTGTAGTGAGAGCCTGAGGATCGTCTGGTGTTCCACGGCAGCCATGGAGGTGCCCACGGAAGCTTTGGTGAAGTAGAATTTATGTTATCTCGCTGAGCCGAGAATTTTTGCAGCGATAAGCGTCAGATCACTGTAGTGGTCGTGCGAAGGAAGTAAAGTAAATTGCTGATCACGTGTCCTTTTCGTTCTATGCTGAGGCTTCACGTTGCTAGTCGCGAGTGTAGTTCTAAATATAATTGCAATTGCCATAGCTGATGTCAGTATACCGCGCTTGAATTAACGACCGCGATTATATATCACAGGACAGTGCAAGACAGAGAGATTACCAAATGTGAATAGGCAGAACTATAATGTTGCTCGTACTGTGTAATCTTGTATAGAGTGAATTGCAGAAGAGCAAAGAATTTAACTCTACTGAGTGTGTCATTTCATAGCTAGTACTTTCCTTTGTCATTTTATTATGTCCTTATTTGTGTGTTTCATTGAGAGGCACCCACATGCCTTGCTCATACTGTGGCATCAAGCAGTCCGGCCTGCAAGATGAGTGGTCTGCCAAGCGAGTGGATTCATTCTTATTTATCGAGTAACATGAACTCTCATACTCACAATTAAGTTACAAATTATCCTCCTATATGAATAATACGCAACGGAAACGCACAACTGACTACCAGTAATTTACAGAACTCTGACTGTTCACTACGCACTGGCAATACCACATTTTCTTTTTTTTTTTTTTATTTAATGGCTTTTATCAACACGTGGCCATCGCACTGAACATGAGTGGCGCACACATTTTAAATTCTGGACATCATGACAACATACAAGTCGAAGGAAAAGGCCACCAATCTTTTTCTTTTCACTATCTTATTTATTCCGATAAATTCTATAACCTAAACACACAAATTCTATAACCTACAACAATAACACATGAGAAATCCCGCCCAGTGGGCATGGCTTGACATTGGTGATTCTCTATCTTATGGTCTCGTAATTATTTAACGCTACAGTGCACTTTCTGGATAGGATGGTGGAGTTTTTTCTATATCTCACACTTCGACTCTCACAACCATCATCACGAAACTTTCCTCCAGACCGAGCGGTACAAAAGGAACACGCAAACACGCATAACCCACTACCTCTGAAACTACCTTGCTATTCTCCCATGCAAACCACACATACTTAAATTACATGACATACACCACACTACAACATGAAATACAACACAGGGAATAGTCACAACATTATCACTTTCAGCTTTCCCACTTCAATTAATATTTATCCCAGTTTCACACGACACTGCCCCACTTCGTAATTCTACTTTCCTACTATGAACTCTGGAGATATATGCACGTCTTCCTGTGCAATGCAAGCCAAGTGGCGTTGCTGGATAGACGGCTGACTCACCTCGCTTCTCTCTCAGAGTATGAATCAAGCGTCACACGGAAACATATCACGCAAAGTAATATTAAGAACATATTCATCACACACGCGAGTCCTCAACTGATACCATGGACGAGTACTTCTCTTTATCCTTTGTCTCATACACAGATTGAGACTCACACAGTACTCACCACGTGGAAGTACTCGTCTCTAATTTCAAGTCCTGCACACGCCATTTCTTAAATATTTCAACCTATAGTACACACGCTAGTAATTCAGCTTAACTTAAGCACACGGAAGTATTTCAACTTATTGCTACACATGGTTTCATTGTGACCATTGGTCACTTCTGAAGATTACTACGATCCCATTAATATTACCTGCCTGACATTTAATTCTCCCCACAAAAGTTCCTGAAATAGAGAAATTATTATTTCTAACTACTCTTAAGTATTCCACATGCATACCATGTCTCCACTCTTTTGTCTTTACGGAGCACACCTAAGACAGGTCTTAACAGCACAAGATCCAGCGGCAGAGTGCTGAAACAAGGCCGTTCTTCAGGTCATCTCGCACCTCTGTTGAGGTGGGGGAAGACCATGCTACCGTATTGGTCAGCCACATTTCAGGTGCTCAAAGCTCCGGTAAGTTTCATCACTTTGGTTCCACCAAAGGTGGCCAAAGGATCGTCTCAAAGATGATCATATATTCACATTCACTATCTGCGGTTAGCAGACGACCAAACATTCATTCATTTCACAGATCTCACCAAACTGGATGTAGGGATTTATTTTGTGGGAGTGCAGATGTGATCAATTAAATAAATAAATTGTCATTCTTTCCCACACTGGTATCCGGCTTCGCTGTATTAATTGAAATTGAGTTATTATTAGAAAAAATATGTTGTTCTGACAAGAATAATGAAGAATGTTGTACCTATTTTCAATGTCGGGCGGTACTGTACCCTTTCATCATGTTTGCAACCACCTGGTGGAGGCGGTGTTTGTAGGTCAGCACATCTAAACATTCTAGCGTATACTGAGGATATGGTTAGAAACTAATCAGATTTGCATACGACTAGTTAACGTCACATATAGAGCAAAGGATAAGCTTAGCCTTCTGGAGAGCGTATAACTGTCAGGGTGACAAATTAGCGTGATAAAATCCATTGTGCAAAATGTTTCACTTATACGTTCGGCTCTCAGGCTTAACCATCAGCAGAAAAGAGCAAAACAGAAGTGGTAGCTTACATGTTCACAACAGCCCTATAAAATGACCGACGACAGCCGAAAAGGCATACGAAGAAACAGTGACATCTTAGGAGGAAATAAACACTACGATCAGTAGCCAGAGGAGACGTAACGGTCTCACTGCAGTTTTACCACCGCCCATTGGTAACCTTCCTCTTGTACATGGAAGTCATGGTCCGATGTTAGGTTGTATTGCTCATGTGCAGGATAGTATTGCCGTTTCGCCTTGACGTCACACATCTGGAAGCCTCTTCTCATCACTAATACGGTGTGTATATGTAGTATCAGTCTACTCTGCTCACCAGAATACGCAATTTGATTTTGCGCGGTGCTCTTTTCATTGTATTTGTCTCTAATTTTCTGTATTCTCAGTCAGTAATTTTATTAGGTTTTCGCGATTTTACATATTTCATGGTATTTCTTAAATTTTTACATGTCTCACGTCTACTTTTCGTGATTATACCAGGTTTTCTTCGAATTTTACCGATTTTATGTCATCTTTCATATTCTTTCGTGCGGTAGCGTTCTCGCTTCCGACGCTCGGGTTCTCGGGTTCGATTCCCGGCGGGGTCAGGGATTTTCTCTGCCTCGTGATGGCTGGGTGTTGTGTGCTGTCCTTAGGTTAGTTAGGTTTAAGTAGTTCTAAGTTCTAGGGGACTGATGACCATAGCTGTTAAGTCCCATAGTGCTCAGAGCCATTTGAACCAATCATATTCTTCCACAGTTTTCCATATGTATATGGTCATGTTACTGACATACCCATGTGTTGTTTGATTTGCTACGAGAATATCTGCGCTTTTGATACACTAACCTACTAAAAAATTCTGACTTGCCCTCTCCCCGATGATCCACTTGCGTCCATGAAGGATAGGACGAACATGAAAAGTATAGTAACAGTCGTTTCGTACCTATGTGAAACTGAAGACTCGATTTGCGTCCAAGACGTGGCAGAGAAATGGTCTTCTTCACATACATCTTCGTTCGTTTAGAGGAGGATGCCCAAACAGGTTTTCCATCGATGGACGTGTTTCATCACACATCACTTGGAAGTCCTCTGATGACTGTGGTTCAGAGAAGTTTGCTGTTAACGACCACATGTAGATAGTGCTCTAAGCAGCACACAGAACACGCAGTTGTATACTAGTCGATCGCAGATTATACCACACAACTGATGCACCCCAAGAGAACAACGGAAAAAATGGTTAAATGCGTGATAAATGACCTGCAGCAACGTCTTCCTCTCTCCCTCTCAACTGATCGCTCCATCTGCTCCGTACCATACTTTAAATCAGTTCCATGTAAGTTTAGAGGCAGATGGCTCTCTTTTCCAGAACACCAAAGACAGCAGTCATCTTGCATGTATCGCTATTACGTCAATAGACATACAGAAGAATGTTGCCATACAGCAACTGCTTGTTGCCTGACACCGCAAGGTTGTGACTGACGGCGAGTACAGAGAAGCACATTGTAAATACTGTTTGTTAGGGCTTAAAACTCCTAAATAGTCCTGCGCAGGGTCAAACACGCAATCCATTCTGTACTTGTATTCTTCAGTCACCCCAGCCGGTAATACAATGCTCTTTAGCTAAGGACACTTTACAAAAAATTTTAAGGCGTTTGCCAATAACTTCGAGGTTGCACGTGGGCTTGTGATCCGACAAATATAAATTTATTACTCTAAATTTGGTGGTCATCCACATTAAACATTCTATTCCAAACATCTTATCGCTGTCGACGAAAAATGATTGTTTCCTGGTTGTCGGAGCTTCCATGTCAACGTTTTCTCGTATTCCTCTTACTGTCGCATACTCATTCCCATTACAAGAATTGTCTTGCACCAAGCAGAAGACATGCAAGTACTCCTTCAATTTGCCCCCCTTTCGGCGTATTTTCCCTCACTTCACACGTAATTTTCATAATTTTTTGAAATTTTATCGATTTTATGTCACTTCTGCCCATGCGATCATGACATCACTTCTCGTTCCATATTCTAAATTTGATTGTAAATGTAGTACATAAGCGCAACACCTAGCGGACGGCAGAGTATAGCACTGTACTCGAATCCAGTCATCTCCTACCACATATTCAACAGCTGCAGGTTGTTTTCTCTGTTTCCTGTATATCGCTCCTTCTGCAATCAAAATCAAATGTCTGTTCTCAATAGTGTCCCTCGAAAATAACTTCGTCTTCCCTCCAGGGATTCCATTAGAACTATCTGGTGAGTGTAATCCGACAATTGAGAAAAACATACTCGCCATGCAAAACGACTCTAACGATCAATTTAATTAAATAGCCTATCAGTCTGATATTAGTGGCATGCAAGCTCGTGGGTGGAGGCAATGGCTAGGACACCACAGATATGATTCTTGACTTGACGGCGATGTCTTTTAACGATATTTAAATCTCTCACCTACACAAGGAGAGATGGACATCGTAACAAAATCAAATGTATTACCAAATTTATAGTGATCGTAGCATAAACCTAGTATTTACAACAGCTTGGTACTGTTACCTAAAGAGAGAGACTGAAAGTGAGGAGGCATCCTGTAACAGTAGTAGATCTTAGCACTCCATCATGAGCCAAAGCTGAGCTTAATATTCTAGTCCTGTGATGCAGGACAGGACAGATAAGAAAAGATATGCTTCTATCTGAAGGAATATAGACTGTGCTATAGTCCTGTACAGAATTTTCATTACAAGTAACGATACTTTAGCGATGTGGAAACACGTGTATTGTCCGATATCTTCTATCTTCGAAAATAACTCGTGTAAAGGGGAGGAATCTACATTTCTCGTAAGAAATTCGGGGTGTATGGTAACAACATGGCTGCCTCAGATTGGACAAAGTGGATTTTTTAAACTGGTGGGTCTATGTCTGCGTGGAATAGTTTAGAACTACATTATACGTCCACGCTGTAGCTGCTTGTTTC
Organism: Schistocerca serialis cubense; assembly: GCF_023864345.2. NCBI lineage: Eukaryota > Metazoa > Arthropoda > Insecta > Orthoptera > Acrididae > Schistocerca > Schistocerca serialis. The sequence continues at coordinate 831,866,557 of NC_064638.1, read as the reverse complement.
GCAGTGCACCGAGGCTGGCTGCAGCAGCGGTCACAAGGAGTCGGCAACTGGCAGAAACGGAATAGCTCAACCTGGGTGCCTTTCTGTATCTTTCCGCCATTGTGCCGATCGTTTCGGTACTCAAGAACACCGAACGGTCTAGTACTCGAATTAGAGCCCCTGCATTATTCAGTATGCATTTCGGTAGCAATACCGTTCAGGTCTAGAGAACCGAAGCGCTGTTGTCGGTTCGCTTCGGGCAAGCCAATCATAAGCAAGCAGCCGCGGATCCGCGCATGCGCACTGCAGCGCGCACAGCGCCACGAACACAAAGCGGCTAGCAGACGACACAGGCGCGCTATTCTTCCAAGTACCGAAAATTGCGTTTACGTTGCCATAACGCATTACGCCGCATTCCATCGAGCTGACGTGCCAGCCTTCATCGCTCTTGCCTCCTCCTTAACAGTATCAGGCGCAGTATATCCATTTCCATGATTCTCAGCTGAAATGCATAGAAATTTTTAGTTTCCCTGCCCACATGTTTCCATGCTAATGATAGCGTATTTGACTGTATTCTGCAGATTGTCGTAAATGCCGCATTATATTAATTTATTCTCATTCACACTGAGATCGTGTTTTGGTTTTTACGTTTCGGAAAAATGAGTTAGGAATAGTGTGTAGTACCATAGTGTACTAATACATCTATAAAACACCCGAAAAATTGATTCTGAGAGTTTCAAAGAATAAGAAGATAAACAGAATGTGGTTATAACTCGCTCCTAGAGATCCACTTCCCTATATGATACATCAACGATTTGGGTCTTAAATACAAAATTGAAAAAACGCATTTTCGAGAGCTCCTGCAGTTCGTCGAAGTTTATAATATGCATCTCATGAATGAAAATGTTCCGTATATGGTGCTACAGTCTAAAAATATTACGGCTGAAATCTTTTATCTCTGTCTACTGTTGTTGAGGATTCAATCGCAGATAAACAGCTGTGACAAGCAAGACTATGAAGATGACTGCTGCTAGTTACATTCCCAGTAATTTAAGTTGTGCTCTTAGATTCCTGTCTAACCGCAAACGGAAATCGCTACATATTCGAAAAAAACGGTGAATTATTTCCGACAAGAAAAAACATAAAGGTCACTGTCGGTTGTTTCACTCACAGCAATTTCACCTCCAGCAATTTTTTTCATATTTCGTTTTTTAAACACACAGAAATCACGAAATCAATACTGAGGAAGTGCACTCTTACATGTAAGTAATTTCGAATATTGCAGAAAAATCTTAACTTACACGAATAACAATGTCTCAGAACGTGTCCGTGTCCTTTTGATTGGCATTCGGTGCTGCGTAAGTCAGAAATGCGTGATAGTTTGGAAGGTTTCCAATATCAGGCTTCACATAATTGCTTTCCATTGTTACTTGAAAGTTGTAACACGTTTCGATAATTATTAACTAAACCATTTGTGGGAAAAAGTACACAAAGTCACTAGTAAGGTCAGTTCACAGTCATATAATATACGTAAGCAGAGCCAATGTCTTGATATTTAATGATCTTAAAGCGCTTATTTGCATTAAAAAACACGTATTTTGAGAGAATATCGACCGGAAACGTTTTTTTATGTAATCATTCACAGTAACAATCTAACCTAAATATTTCTAACAAAGGAAAATAGTCTATTATGAAATCACTTTCCGACCGAATGAGTCCTCTGGTGATTCTTTAGTAACACAATCACTAAATCCAAAGCTAAAACCGCTAAATATGTTTAAAATAACAAATTACATGTGTACATAAACCACAGCTCACTGATCGACAGGGCCACACCGAAATCCAAAACTTCTCGGTACAATTGTCGTAAAATCGGTGGGAAGACCGTTTGGTAACAGGTCTCAGAAGCTTACTGAATAGGATATTTCGTTAAAGAACCGAAAATGACGTCACTACCGATCGGTATGAAACGATACAGAATAGGGCCCCTGGGCCGGATACAAAGAACGCGCCGACCTGTCTGATCTTGCCAACGGCAGCGAGGGCTGGTAAAGTGACCAGTGTGCTGGGTTAGCGTGACAGAAGCGGACATGTGTGTGTTCCACGAGAGAAGATGCAAAATGATTGACGTTTGTGCTGGACGTATGGATAATATCCGAATTCCTACCACTCCAGTCATCCCCATATGCTCTCCATGGCCAGGGGTGGCGCACTCTGGCACACACACGCGTGTCCACAACTGTGGCTGCGATCACTGTGGTAGTTTCCTCCCGTCTCTGAACGTCGGCGCTGGTGGTGTATGAGGGGATGGGCCTGCTGTGTGTGGACGTCTGGGAGGTGACTGCACAGAATGTGCGAGTGTTTCAGTAATCTCCAGGATCTACCCACGGCTACCACTGCTATGGACTGGATTGTGGTTAAACCATGTCCTGTTTAGTGCTTCTCAATACATTGCAGTGGACTCTGTCTTGCAGTGGTATTTGTTGTTGTCTCTATCCTATCACGCAGTAGAGCTTTCCTTCTTCTGACTTAAGGGAAGAGAACCAATTTAGGAATTCTATAGTGCCTTAAAAACCCAATCGCGACGTCAGATTCCCGACCGATATCGATCTCTGACATCTAGCCATGGCAACTTATTACTACAGATTGGATAGTGGTTTAAATGTGTGTCACATTTAGTTTTTCTCATTACACTGCAGTGGTTATGTTTTGCATGGGTATTTGTTGTTGTTGTTGCTACTATCCCCTCACGTGGTCGACCCTTTCCTCCCTCCTCCTTCATCCTGGCGTAGTGGATAGAACTAGTCAACTTAGGAATTCTATAGCATTTTAAAAAAAGAAAATACACTTAACATACCGTAACGGTATAAATTCACGTCGAAATTTGAAATTCCAACTGTGATTTCATACATCACCGCTTCCAATCGTGACGTCAAATAATAATAGGTTTGTATTATTTAATGAAATTTCTTGTCCAAAACATAACACCGTTGTTGATCCACGCAAACTACTGTGCAGTGTCGATCTTTTTTTATTTCTAGTAGTTTTAAACTGTGTGAAGCAAATTGTTTTAACACTTGTATTAATTAATTAATGTTTCAAGTGGTACGTCTTCTGAAACAACACTTGTGACATCTTCAAGGTGTGATATTCCGCACCAGATTTAGTAACTCCTGAAGCAGTTTGTGAAACGGAACACAAGAAAGTGCGCCAGGAAGGCTGTGGCAGTTTATCCCATGCTAGTTCAGATGTCATCTGCAGTGCAAACTACAGCTGCCACCCCCCCCCCCCCCCCACTCTCTGTCTCACTCTCTTTGTATGGAACGATCTTTTATTAAAGTGTATTTCGAGTCAGCCTGCTACTAGCTTTGTGACATCGTCAACCTGTGTGCGTGAAGTAGCTACCACATCTGACTTACATCCCCTACAACACGATCATGTGATTTGGAATTAATTATTTATTAAATTCAGCAGTATTTCTGGATCGATTCCCAGTCAGGCATCTGGTTTGGAACGAAGGCGTCTCTCGCGTGCGCCATCATCGACAGGTTGTTCATGCATGCAGACTACGCGATCGGAATGAAAAACCGCCGCATTATCTCACACACTACAATAGATTTCCTGACAAATTCTTTAAATAAACTGTGTTCCATACACCACTGTGTACTCCTATAATATTTTTAAATAACAAATATTTCACACGTTGAATTGTTTAAACATTATTCCACACACTGTAATCAATCAATCAATATTTACAGAAGTGGGAAGGAGGCAAGGAAAACTGAGGGGTATCGATTTAATTAATTAACTAATTAGTCAGTGAAATTGATACAGTGGTAGGGGGTGCTATTCGAATAACCTGAAGCAGCTCCTAAGTACGAAAGTGGTAAAATTGAGCTATCTTCCCGCTAATTTTTCAGTCAATTTAATTAATTATCAATTAATTTGACATCAGAAGTGTTGCCGGGTTACTGAGAGGTTGGGTGCAAAGGACTGTGAAGAATGAAAATCAATAAAAAGTTCACTTACCTTTGATGAATCATGGGTTTTGATGTACAAGTCAATCCCAGTGTAGATTATGAAGTGGATAAACTCTTTGAATAAAGGTGATGGACTTCTGACGATGGCAGGGCTGGACACTTCTAACAGTGAATACTATGTACTACTGTGGCAACCATGTGCAACGAAACTAACGCAATATGCTGTCAACAGTGGGAATTGTGACATTTGAAATGTGAAAGTGGTTAAACATAGGGGCAATGAACTGTATATAAACTACAAATAAAACAACTACCATCGAAGGAAACCTGTAAATTGTGCTTGTGATGGTGAATTCAGTGTACTTGGACACAAATTAACGACAGACATGACAATTTCTATAAGTAAATAGCTGTGCAATTTTGCTATGTAACTAATAGAAAGTAAAATTTTAATAAATGTAATAATAATAACGAGCATGCAATGAAATTCCTCAGTGGAAAAACATGCATCAAGGAGAATAAAATTAGAAATATAAAACAAATACTTTGAAATATTGGGAACTAAGAAAGCGATGTACTAATGATATTGTCCTTCTTTCCTCATTAGAATAAGTCATGTTTGATAGAAAACTGATACTGTTGTGTGAATATTTCATGTATTCAACTATCGGGAATGGCATCTCAACATGAAGCAGAACCAACTGTCACTCTGTGACTTGAGCTGAACCGTGACTGCAGCATGTGGCAACAAACGTGAGATCAATCTGGTCAACTAGCGGCGCGATGTCACAGTGGTGCATTTACACACAACACTGATACTCAACGATATTTTTTACCACTGACGAAAAAATACTATTTGTGAAAGATTACTCATCTAAAAACTGAACTGAACATTAAAACTACGTTAATTCATGCTGTTGCTGTTGTGGTCTTCAGTCTGAAAACTAGTTTGATGCAGCTCTCCATGCTATTCTACCCTTTGCGAGCCTCTTCAACTCCAGTAACCTACATCCCTCTGAATCTGCTTGCTGCATACATCTCTTGGTCTCTCTCTACGATTTTTACCCCACACACTTCCCTCCAATACTAACTTGTTGATCCCTTCTTATCTCTGAATATGTTCAATCAACCAATCCTGCGTTTAGTCAAGTTGTGGTGCAAACTTCTTGTCTCCCCAGTTGTATTCAGTACCTTCTCATTAATTATGTGATCAACCCATGTAATCTGAAACATTCTTTTCTATCGTAACGTTTCGAAAGCATCTATTCTATTTTTGATTAAACTGTTTATCGTCCATGTTTCACTTTTGTACATGGTAACACTCCATACAAATACCTTCAGAAAAACTTTCTAACGCTTAAATCTGTATTCGATCTTAACAAATTTTTCTTCTTCATAAATGCTTTTCTTGCCTTTGCAAGCCTACATTTTATATCCTCTCTGCTTCGACCATCATTAGTTATTTTGCTGTGCAAACAATAAAACTCACCTACTACATTAGGTGTCTCGTTTCCTAATCTAATTCCATTAGCATCTCATGATTTAATTCGACTACATTCCATTACTCTTGTTTTGCTTTTGTTGATGTTCATCTTATAGTTCCCTTTCAAGACACTGTCCATTCTGTTCAACTGCTCTTCCAAGTCCTTTGCTGTCACTGGCATAATTACAGTCTCATCAGTAAACCTCATAGCTTTTATTTCTTCTCTCTGGACTTAAATTCCTACTCCAAATTTTTCTTTTGTTTCTTTCCCAGTTTGTTCAATGTACAAATTGAAAAATATCAGGGATAGGCTACAACTCTGTCTCACTCCCTTCTCAACCACTGCTTCCTTTTCATATGCCTCGGCTCTTACAACTGCCATCTGGTTTCTGTACAGGCTGTAAAGAGCATTTCGATCCCCGTATTTTAGCCCTGTTACTTTCAGAATTTTAAAGAGAGTGTTCCAGTCAACTTTCTCAAAAGCTTCCACCAAGTCAAAAAATGCTATATACGTGGGTTTGTCTTTTCCTTAACCTATATTCTAAGATAAGTCGTATAGTCAGCATTGCCTCGCACATTCTTACATTTCTACTGAATCCAGACTGATCTTCCCTGAGGTCAGCTTTCACCAGTTCTTCCTTTCTTCCCTAAAGGATTCGTGTTAGTATTTTGCAACCATGACTTATTAAACAGATAGTTCGGCAAGTTTCACACCTGTCAGCAACTACTTTCTTTGGAATTGAAATTACTACTTTCTTCTGAATTCTGAGAATATTTCGCGTGTTCTTACATCTTGCACACCAAATGGAAGGCCAGCCGCTGTGACCGAGTGATTCTGGCACTTCAGTCCAGAACTGCACTGCTGCTACGGTTGCAGGTTCGAATCCTACCTCGGGCATGGATGTGTGTGATGTCCTTAGGTTAAATAGATTTAAGTAGTTCTAAGTCTAGGGGACTGATGACCTCAGATGTTAAGTCCCATAGTGCTTAGAGCCATTTGAACCAGATGGAAGAGTTTCTTCATGGCCGGTTCTCCCATGGCTATTAGTAGTTCTGGCAGAATATCGTCTTCCCCAAGGCCTTGTATCCTATTAAAAGTAAATTATTCTTGAACTATTTCGTTGTAATACAAAACACATTTTGAAAGTATAGCGAACTTGTTAGTCACGTAATAGCTAAATATAAATTCACTATGACCTCTCGAACAATGGTAATTACAGTATTGTTATACAACTAAGTTAATGGCTTTTGCTATTTCATCTAATGAGCAGGGGTTTCACTACTGCAACAGCAACTAAAGAAATATTTTATTATATTGTTATGGTATGTTAATATACCAATTATCAGCGACGTTTTGTAAAAAGATTACTGTAATTCTGGGAGTCTGCCATACATACTGAGTTTTTGTGCTCTGTTTCCTTGATATCGCACTTGAATGGGTGAAAGCATTAAAAAATGTTATCGGAAAATAGTTTAATGAAAATAAATTTCAAACTGCCCAAGTATGTCAGTTAAAAGTTCGAACGTATGCTCTAAAGTGACAACTTGTCGACTTATAAAACAGGTGCACAACAAGAACTAAATGTAATTTCAGTTCAACTGAATGAACCCGTTTATATAGGTTGGGTTGTTTGGGGGAAGAGACCAAACAGCGAGGTCATCGGTCTCATCGGATAAGGGAAGGATGGGGAAGGAAGTCGGCCGTGCCCTTTCGAAGGAACCATCCCAGCATTTCCCTGGAGCGATTTAGGGAAATCACGGAGAACCTAAATCGGGATGGCCGGAACCATCGTCCTCCAGAATGCGAGTCCAGTGTGCTACCACTGCGCCACCTCGCTCAGTCTGTTTATATAGGTTCTCATGGCTGAATCCTGGAAGCGAGGCCATGCCTTCCAGGATTCGGGGGGCGGGGGAAGGGGCAATCAAGTGTAAGAAATAAAATGATTTGAAATTTCTTTAATTTATCCACATCATTTTAATAAAATATACACCCACCCAACAATAAGATATAAACAGACTAGGCACTCCAATAAGAATAAAATACTAAACATTTTTATATAAGTGAATAAATTCAGATAAATGTATTGATCTATAAAAAACCATTTTTCAGTTGCTAAACAGTAGAAGTTTCTTGAGGGAAGAAGTTGCTTCCAGCTAATCACTTTCACTGGTATCGGTTTACAAATAACATGTAGGTACGGGTAACTGGCATATCTTGTACTTTATATTGTTCTGAATATTTATCAAGATGTTTTCTGTTAATGTAATCACCTATAGATTCCTCATTTACATTTTTGTGCCATGTATTTTCTGTTTCAGAGATGGTGCGTCAGGAAGGGCAATCCACATTGTTTGAAAGCAATGAGTCCGATCACAGATTGTGTCTTGCTGGTGGGGCATTGTATTCTGAATAGAGTCTGTATCTTTAAATATGAAGTCCAATTCAGTTTTAGTACCACTATTTAAAGGGGAATTAAATCAGAATTTTTCATGGTCAGTCTGTTTATCGAACAATGGTATGTTCACCATGACCCAGGGCCTGATACACTCACCAGCCAGTAAACAATAGTGATTTCATTTTTCCTACAAGAATTCACATTAATCCTCAATGACATAATTAATGTATTCAAATACATCATGCTGTCGCTTCTGGGACGTGTCCTGACAGCAAAACTGTAATCCATCCATTACATACTACTGAGCAGATTCATTTAACATTATCATTTTCATACTTTCTCCCTGTTGACTGACGATGGGTACAGTACACGGTTAATAATGTCTAAACACATATGGGTGACTTCTGTTGCAGTTTCATCATTTGTAAGGAAGAATCCCTTAGTCATTAACACTACAAAACACACCCAGCTACAAGGAGCAACACCATTCAAAGCACAAATATATAGGCCCTACCCATTCCATGACAAGATGTAATATAGTTAAATATCAGTTCTGTCAAAAGCTGCTAACACTGAGTTCTCCATTAAGTGTGAGAAAGTACAAAACACGGCTGTCGGGTAGAATACGGCAATATACTTGTAATGCATTTAAAACAAGCAGTTTATACGTGGATTCGTAGGTAGGAACAAATGTCCATAAACATTAAGTGACAAAAGCAACTTTTGTTTTAATTGAAACAAAAACAAAATGGAATCATTCACTGTGCCCAATATCATGGATACATGTAAAAATAAAGTATACACTATGTGATCAAAAGTATCCGGACACGCCCAAAGACATAATTTTTTGTTATAAGGCCCATTGTGCTGCCACCTACTGCCAGGTACTCCATATCAGCGACCTCAGTAGTCATTAGACATCGTGAGAGAGCACTACTGGGTGCTCCGCGGAATTCACAGACATCGAACGTGGTTAGGTGATTGGATGTGACTTATGTCATAGTCTGTAAACGAGATTTCCACACTCCTAAACATCCCTAGGTCCACTCTTTCCGATGTGACAGTGAAGTGGAAACGTGAAGGGACACGTACAGCACAAACGCTTGCAGACCGACCTCGTCTGTTGACTGACAGAGACCGCCGGCATTTGAAGAGTGTCATAATGTGTAATAGGCAGACATCTATCCAGACCATCACACAGGAATTCCAAACTGCATCAGGATCAACTGCACGTACTATGCCAGTTAGGTGGGAGGTGAGAAAACTTGGATTTCATGGTCGAGCTGCTGCTCATAAGCCACACATCACGCCGGTAAATGCCAAACGACGCCTCGACTGCTGTAAGGAGAGTAAACATTGGACGATCGAACAGTGGAAAAACGTGGTGTGGAGTGACAAACCACGGTACACAACGTGACGATCCGATGGCAGGGTGTGGGTATGGCGAATGCCCGGTGTACGTAATTTGCCAGCGTGTGTAGTGCCAACAGTAAAATTCGGAGGCGGTGGTGTTATGATGTGATCGCGTTTTTCTTGGAGGGGGGCTTGCACCCTTTGTTGCTTTGCGTGACACTATACAGCACAGGCCTACATTGATGTTTTAAGCACATTTCTGCTTCCCATTGTCGAAGAACAATTCGGAGATGGCGATTGCATCTTTCAACACGATCGAGCACCTGTTTATAATGCACAGCCTGTGGCAGAGTGGTTACATGACAGTAACATCCCTGTAATGGAATGTCCTGCGCGGAGTCCTGACCTGAATCCTTTAGAACACCTTTGGGATGTTGGAACGCCGACTTCGTGCCAGGCCTCACCAACTGACATCGATACCTCTCCTCAGTGAAGCACTCCGTGAAGAATGGACTGCCTTTCCCCAAGAAACCGTCCGGCACCTGACTGAAGGTGTCATGGAGGCTAAGGGTGGGCCAACACCTTACTGAATTCCAGCATTACCGATGGAGGGCACCACAAACTTGTAAGTCATTTTCAGCCAGGTGTCCGGATACTTTCGATCACATAGTGTAATACAAGCAACATATTAACAAAGCAATTGAGATATTACAGTACACACAAAAAATTTAATCAGGAACACTGCAGTGTAACCAGCTTCTGTGTCATATAAGATAATTTTTACCTATTTGATGCGTGCCAAGGCGCACTTTTTTCTACTTGATAATAGCCACATGGTCGAAATTGTGACAGTGGGTTTTACAAATAAATAAGTTTAAAGTCGCAAAGGTGACCATAACGTCATTTACAAAATTTTGCATGACTGTGAATCCTAGCTATGAGAAGTTAATCCTTGTTCTTGAGTGAGATTTTTCGAACGTATTACTTTCCATCTTTCAAGTTTCCAAGAACGCCCTTTACTACCAGACTACGAGGCCCATCCACGAAGAATAAATGAAAAATAACCTCATCTAAATCGCATATTTTGAATTAAAAATATGGATTTTCACGCCATATTTTCTCATATACGAAGTTCACTGCCAGGCAATAAGGAGCTCTAGTGTCACTCTCTGTTTCTGTACCATAGCAGGGGCATTCTACTTCTGATATTTTGGTGTTCTGTGGTCATACGCCTATTGAAACAGCTACTTCCGTCAGCCAGTCAGTCATTCTTCATATAGTGAACAAATAATAATACATAGTACAAAACTTTATACGGGGAGTGGCATCGAAGGCATACAGTCTCTGTACAAAAAAATTATAAGGAATCAGCGACTGTTGCACAATAGGTATAAAACACAGCATAGATAAATGCTAAATGAAATACATTTGGCTGTCAGTTACATGAAACTGTTAATGATTACTGGAACAGAATGTTATTGAAAGACTTCTTAAAAACTCTATAAAAGTTCTGTTCACGTGTGAAAGTTATCAGTGGCATCAAATTTAGTGTCCAGGTACTCATGGTTGACGAAGGAACTGAGAATGTGGATAGCATAACAAAATCAGAACTGCTGAATTCCTTTTCAAATTTCTACACACTTGATAGTGGTTTTCAGAGTATAGACGATGATTTAGATTCTGGTTTCATTCGTTCAGCACCACAGAATTTGTCTTTAATTAAACAAGTATACACTTTTTAAATAGGTAAAATATTCCTGCACACTGTGACAGGAATCTCATTCTATCCTTCCGCAATTATTTCTTTTAATCACTAGTTACAGTTGATATTGCTGTATACCTGTCAGTATCTTCAAAGTATTTGGATTTTTAAGTCTAATAAAAATGTTTTTTTATTTTTTCATTGAGTGTAAATATTACAAGAAAGTGGAAAAAAATTATTTGTGCCTTCGGAGGTTGACAGCTACTATAGACATGAGATAAAATGCTGTTCTAATACAATAGTGTCTTATTGGCACAGTTAATGACTGATGACTGGTTCTGCACAATACTAAAAAGTTTGGTTACAAAATTCGGTACAGCACCTGTGTCCACTCCGAATCCTGACTAAGTTTTTCAAAAAAAAAGAACAAATTAGAACTGATGAGATAAGAACCTTACTTTCAAGTGTACCACAGTGTATTGTAAATGGCATTCAGAATTTCACATTGAAATTTAGAAATAGTATTGATAGGAATTTAGTAAACATTCTAAAATGAAAGTAAAGCGTGTCTTGGTCAGTATCTCGGTGTCACTTCTGACGTAATATGAGCTAGCATGCCACCTAGTGTACATATATCTCAGTTCTCAACAAAGCGGGAAACACAGCTAAAAAGGAAATCAAAATTAGTTTTACTTATTCGAAAATGACTTTCAAACGATCAAACGATGCTTTATCCTCTATAACTATATCATTATTTTGGAAACCATATATAACGTGTATGATAGAGGCTATTTCCTATTGTACCACTTATTAGGCGTTCTCCTCATTCTGTTCGTGTAGGGAGCATGAGAAGACTGATTACTGAAATGCCCTGTACACACTGTAATTAGTCTAATCTTTTCTTTATGATAACCATGGGAACGAGATGCACAAGGATGTAACGTGTTATTAGATTGCTCACTTAAAAATAGTTCTTGAATCTATTGTAAGTCGATTTTCATGGGATAGTTCTGGATATCAGAAGTAAATTATCGTAAATACAAAAGTGACGATTGTAGGTTTTTATCATGTAAGGTTTGTTTAAGTCATACCTTCTTAAGGGAAGACTATTGCATGTTTGCATTGCACTATTGCAGAAGCGAAATTCAGTAATGTGATACAATCATATGTACAAGCAGAACCGAGTGGTAAACTATGATAAACGATCATGCGACAATTGAGCAGAATGTAAGCCTCTATGCTCCTTATCGTATTGGCTGTTATGATGGTTTACCTCTCTGTGATACATTACTTCTGTATTGTTATTCACATTGCTAAATATGTGCAGCATTTTATAATGGACTCAAGGAATAAAATGGATTCGATTAGTGGCAGAAGTAAAATCATCATGGAATTAGCGCTAAATTTACTGTGGGTAACCAAACGTGTAAGTACGAGGGTTGTCCAGAAAGCAAGTTCGTATCGGTCGCGAAATGGAACCACAGTGAAAACCCAATGAAGCTTTGCACAGATGTGTTGGGTAGTGTCTCTACTATGACCGTCGATCGCATCAAGACGCTCTTTTCAGTTGTGAGCGCACTGTGAGCCAGTAAAAGTGCCTAGAACAACGATGTCTCCCACCAAGTAGGAGGGGCCTCCTGAGAGGCTTACAAGACATATAAACATAAATACGAAAAGAAATGGACAACAAACTATTGTAATAAGCACCTTGACAGTATTTTTTTACGTGTAAATAAAAACAGCTTCACAAATATATTCCGGAGAGGTAACATTTTTTAACTGCATCCCCTCTCTCCATAATATTACACAGAAATTTTCATAAAGGCAAAGTACATGTGCAGACTGACGAGAAAGCATACAAAAAGGAAGCCTCTTCATAACTGTGTACTTGACGTACTTTACAGGCAGCAAAATGCGAGCGCAGTAGCTGCTTTATCCTCTCCTGTCCTGATGACAGTTTACCCCTGACATCCAAGGTTTGAGTCTATGTTCAAGTGTGTGTCTCTTCAAATTTTTCAGCATTTCCATGATGCTCATCCATATGTCAAATAAACCTATGAAAGAATTCATGCTGCTCTGCTTTTAATATTTTCATCATTCTTCATTAGTTGTATTTGGTACAGATCTCACACATTTGAACAAAATTCTAGGATAGGATACGCAAGTGTTTTGTCGATACTTTTCTTTGTGGACTGACCGTATTCCACAGTAGCCTGTCAATGAATCAGCGTCTGCTCCTGATTTACGATCATTTGAGCCTATGTCATCATTACATTTCAAATCCACGAAAAGTGTATGTTTTGGCTGATTACAGATACTTCTTTTCTGTGTTTTTTTAAATGCACAAGTTTACATTACTTCACATTTAAACCATGTAACAAATATTTGCGTCACTTTGAATCCTATCAAAATCTTCCTGGACATTTGTGCAGTTTTTTAGATAACTGCATCAACTGCAAAAAGTCTGAGATTACTGTTAATATTCTCTGCCAGTTTATTAACTAATATCATGAGCCACAGTGGTTCCTATACACTTATCTGAGAAATGCCTGAAGTTACTTCTACATCTGTTGAAGGTGCTCCATCTAAGACAACTTGCTGCTTTCTTCCTACCAATAAATCCTCAATCCAGTGACAAATTTCATTTGATATCCTACACAACTGTACTTTTGTTAATAAGTGTTGGTGTGATACTAAGTGGAATGCTTTTTGGAAGTCAAGAAATACTGATCCGCCTGATTGCCTGGGTCCAAGGCATTAGGGATACAGAGTGAGAGAAGTGTGAGTTGGGTTTTGTATTGTCGATGTCTTCAGAATCCATACTGGTTGGGGTGGAGGTCAGTTTGTTCCAGATACATCTTAAAGCTTGAGCGCAGAAAATTTTCGAAGATGTTATGATAGATGGATGCAGAATTTATCGGACGATAGTTTTGTAGGTCACTTGCAGGTATCCTTCTTGTAGATGCGTGGGACCTGTGATTTCATTTGATTTTCATTTGGGACTGTTAAATTAGATTCTTTACAAAGATTATACTGTAATGTAGAACGCATCAGGGAATACAATAAGCCTATTACACAGATAAAAAGAGAGAAAAAGAACAGTAGGCCTTCCGCAAACAGTAAACATACAAAGCATATAATTTACATACATAGCACACAATTTTAGAATATAATTCATAATATGATACATCTGTTACATAGCTTACAGCTCTAGAAAATCATTTAAATTGTGTGCAGTATGGCTTATGAGGAATTCTCCCACTCTCCTCTTGAATACAGAGTTTAGAAAAAGTGTTCCATACTTTGAGAGGTGATAGTACGGACCAAAACTAAACAAAACTGTCCACTATGCATAGGCTCTAAAATGCTTACCTTAAGTTGTTCATGTCCAGCACAGTGAAACACATATTTTCTATTACAGCTCTTTGCTATTATGAATGACCTGCAGCAACGATTGGCTAAAATTAGGAAGCTACAACTAGTGTTCAGTGTTCAGCTGGTGTTTGGGTCACATTAAATCCCTCGCTCTCAGCTGTCCCATTTACAGAAACACTCTTAACGATTTGATCACAGTTAAATGTTTGTGACAAAAAGAACTTGCAGCAATTTAAGTTGTTGTTCTGGGTTCCTGCCTAACACTACCTCCGAAATTGTGACATATTCGGAATAAACAAAAAAGTATTAGTGAACAGCAAGAATATAAATGCCATTACTGCTCGTTTCACTCGCTGTGATTTAAACTGTACTCTTGGGTTCCTGTCTAATCACATCCATGTAAATCGCAACATATTAGGGAAAAGTGGCCGAATATTTGTGACAAGCGACAAGACAAACGTCATTGCTTGTTCTTTCATTCACAAGAATTTCACTTTTTTAAAATCGGACTAAAGTAACAAAATCGGAAGAGATCCTGAGTGACCACGTTGTTATATGTAAATAACTACGAATATTGAGAAAAATGATTGTATTACATGAATAAGAAAGAACCAGACAATGTTACAAACGTGAAGATGAAAAAAACATTTGCGTGTAGCAGGACGCAAACCTACTCCCTGTGACTCTGTAGCTGCACTTCTGTAACCACAAGACCACGAAGAATATATACGACTGCAAGTATTATTATTGTCTCCTAAACGCTTTTTCTACTGATGTACTGTTAGCGATTGCGATAAATCTTCACTGCACCATTGCCTTGAAACGTCATACTGTCATAACACGCTAGTTACAATACAGACACAGCTAAATACTATGAAATCCTATATAACATCAAAAGGTAGCAAACGAAGAACGCCACATGATCCGACCTGATCGCCAGTTGTAACATGCTCATTTTAGTTACTCGTCTTTCAGAAACAGAATGCTGTAATCTAATGAGGACACGTTCCACTTATGTTGTTCATGGATGCAGCATGCTGTAAACGCCTGTTAGTGTTGCTGCTGTAAACCATATTCACAGTTCTGGATAAGTGGAGATCATACATTAGTTCTAGTGCAACAAGTTTGTGTTTTGATAAGTTTAGCAAGTGCTTTTACACTGTACTTTTATCTTTGCGCTTACCAGCATAATGGAAGACTCTTATTCCACACGCGAAATGGTAGGCAACATCTTTTGGTATGGTTTGGCAAATGGAAGCAACTGTTGAGCTCATGTCCTCTATGCTGAAAAATTCTCAGAATGCAATGTACAATCTGCACAGTTATTCAGCTGTCTTTTCCAGCGACTGTTAGACTCTGGCTGCATAGCCCCAACTTTCTTTAATGATGGCTCACAAGTGCAGGTTGTATGTAATAGCAAGCAGGTTGCATTAGAAGCTCTGCTGTTTCACAGTAACAGAATGATATGCTCTTATTTCCTTACTCATTCGAGAACTGAGTTCTGTCGGTCGTTCGTAATAGCAAAGACATTTTTGCAGTAGAAGAGATGTGGTTCCCAATAGTGAAGATCAACAAGTGCTTCTAACTCTTAAGGTACGCATTTTAAATCCAATAACTACTGGACGTTTTTGACTTTTTTGGTCCATACTATAACCTCTCAACAAATGGAATACTTTTTTAACACACTGTATATTAGGGTCTTCACTGTACTTTTTACATTCAATGGAAGCTAAACCATGGTCGTCAAAGTGCGGCCCGCGAGCCACTTGCAGCCCAAATTAAGTACTCATGCAGCCTTCGCTTCTCAACCATAGGTCCTAATAATATGTATCTAGTAATTAAGACCTTTATCCATAAACATCGACTAGTATTATTTTCTTTACAGTGTAGTTTTCCTGGTCAGTAACAAACAAAAATAATTACATGCAGAGGGTCGTACACTACGGGCTTGAGTGCATGATGGGGCAACGGACCCCGGTCGAGTTTCGCCTATTGTATGGAGGCCGAAATGACCTGCGAGCCGTCTGAGTGTCGCCACGGTTTATGTGTTTACCGTTCTGGTGTATCTGGAAAGAAGACTGCTGGCGCCAACTGACTGTATTGTCTTCATGATTCTGAGTATCCTTGTGGATGGTGCTGAGTGCAACTGTCTGGCGCCAGATGGCCCGTGGTCTTGGTATGCTGTTTTTGTAGCTGGTCAAATGGCAAGTACAGTGCCCAAGCTAAATAGCAGAGGTATGATTGTTCAACTTAAACTGAGGCCAGTTGACGTCAAAAAACACTGCACGAAATTAGAGGGAACCGTCGCTATTGGCGCGAATGATGTTCTGAGACGGTGTGAGGGAATTTTGGAATCAGCACTGAATGCTGATTCGCGGCTTTTCGAGGGTAGCGTGGCGTTGAATAATGTTGGCTTCGCTTTTGCGTTGCGCGGCTGCAGAGTATTCGGACTCTGATCTTGATCGGAATCGGAAGGTCTTGCGACTTGGTCGCACGTTTTCGGAATCGTTGCGGAGCATGACTTTGGTCACACTCCAGTTTTATTCTGCGATTTAAGAACCTTATTCTTACTCTCCGTTTTCGCACCTGTACCGACAGGGCGAGTTTAGGCAGTTTTGCTATGTCTCTTCCTGGAGATACATCCTCGTGCATCCAGGAGTTTCCCTGCTTTGGTCACACAAGCAGAACAGAATTCTCGCACAGCATTCAAGGCCACGAGTTGAAAAAGGATTGCTGCACGGCAGGAGTCGGCGCTTGCATCATCAGAACGCTGCCTACCGACGACGTGCTGCAGGTTTCAGGACTGGTAAAGTATTTTGTGGTTCTGGCATTGTAATACCTATCATTTATATTGAAGTCCTCAACAGCACACTTGATCACTTTGCTACAAGACCACCTTGTTTGTTTCTCCATGTGTTCCCATTTGAGCTCTCACTGCTAACCACGATACTGTATTACAGTTGGGGGAGTAATATTGACCTCCAGGCATTATCGTCAATTTATTGTATCACAGAGAGTAGGAGCCCCTTTTTCTCGAGCCAACTCTTATTCTCATAATAGCTCAGTATACTCTATCCTTTAGCCTACTATTTGTATCGACAATGAAGTACCTTTCTGTTATTATTTATAATAAATCTCATTGTAATATTTCATCAGAATAGATGTGGAATCCGATTTCCTGTCGTTTATTATGATAAAATTCCCCTTATCTTCTGAGTATTACAATTTTTATTAAATTATTGTGAGTGTGCACTCCTTATTTTACCAACTATCAGGGTCGACTATCAATTCCTTTCGTTACCGTTGTGCACATAATTAATTAGGTGGTAAGAAAGGAGGTCTAGTTCTCATGCAACATTCGCCAGAATTGAAAAGATACAATCTCTTCTCCACTCTAGCACCTCACAAAATGTGGTACTTATTTGTAACAAGGAACATTATATTTATTATGTTGTTGTTGTTGTGATCCTCAGTCCTGAGACTGGTTTGATGCAGCTCTCCATGCTACTCTATCCTGTGCAAGCTTCTTCAACTCCCAGTCCTTACTGCAACCTACATGCTTCTGAATCTGCTTAGTGTATTCATCTCTTGGTCTCCCTCTACGGTTTTTACCCTCCACGCAGCCCCCCAATGCTTAATTTGTGATCACTTGATGCCTCAGAACATGTCCTGCCAACCGGTCCCTTCTTCTTGTCAAGTTGTGCCACAGACTCCTCTTCTCCCCAATTCTATTCAATACCTCCTCATTAGTTATGTGATCTACCCATCTAATCTAAAAGCGTTCTTCTGCAGCACCACATTTCACAAACTTCTATTGTCTTCTTGTCCAAACTATTTATCGTCCATGTTTCACTTCCATACATGGCTACACTCCATACAAATACTTTCAGAAACGACTTCCTGAAACATCTATACTTGATGTTAACAAATTTCTCTTCTTCAGAAACGCTTTCCTTGCCATTGCCAGTCTACGTTTTATATCCTCTCTACTTCGACCATCATCAGTTACTTTGCTCCCCAAATAGCAAAACTCCTTTACTACTCTAAGTGTCTCATTTCCTAATCTAATTCCCTCAGCATCATCCGACTTAATTCGACTACAGTCCATTATCTTCGTTTTGGTTTTGTTGATGTTCATCTTATATCCTCCTTTCAAGACACTGTCCATTCCATTCAACTGCTCTTCCAAGTCCTTTGCTGTCTCTGACAGAATTACAATGTCATCGGCGAACCTCAACATTTTTATTTTTTCTCCATGGATTTTAATACCTACACCGAATTTTTCTTTCGTTTCCTTTACTGCTTGCTCAATATAAAGATTGAATAACATCGGGGAGAGGCTACAACCCTGTCTCACTCCCTTCCTAACCACTACTTCCATTTCATGCCCCATGACTCTTATAACTGCCATCTGGTTTCTGTGCAAATTGTAAATAGCCTTTTGCTCCCTGTATTTTACCCCTACCACCTTTATAATTTGAAGGAGAGTATTCCAGTCAACATTGTCAAAAGCTTTCTCTAAGTCTACAAACGCTAGAATCGTAGGTTTGTCTTTTCTTAATCTTTCCTCTAAGATAAGTCGTAAGGTCAGTATTGCCTCACGTGTTCCAATATTTCTACGGAACCCAAACTGATCGTCCCCGAGGTTGGCTTCTACCAGTTTATCCATTCGCCTGTAAAGAATTCGCGTTAGTATTTTGCAGCTGTGACTTATTAAACTGATAGTCAACACCTCCTTTCTTTGGGATTGTTGTTATTATATTCTTCTTGAAGTCTGAGGGAATTTCGCCTGTTTCATACATCTTGCTCACCAGATGGTAGAGTTTTGTAAGGACTGGCTCTCCCAAGGCCGTCAGTAGTTCTAATGGAATGTGGTCTACTCCCAGGGCCTTGTTTTGACTCTCTTTCAGTGCTCTGTCAAACTCTTCATGCAGTGTCGTATCTCCCATTTCATCTTCATCTACCTCCTCTTCCATTTCAATAACATTGTCCTCAAGTACATCGTCCTTGTATAGACCCTCTATATACTCCTTCCACCTTTCTATTTCCCTTCTTTGCTTATAACTGGGTTTCCATCTGAGCTCTTGATATTCATACAAGTGGTTCTCTTTTCTCCAAAGGTCTCTTTAATTTTCCTGTAGGCAGTATCTATCTTACCCCTAGTGAGATAAGCCTCGACATCCTTACATTTGGCCTCTATCCATCCCTGCTTTTAGCCCTTTTGCACTTCCTGTCGATCTCATTTTTGAGACGTTTGTATTCCTTTTTGCCTGCTTCATTTATTGCATTTTTATATTTTCTCCATTCATCAATTAAATTCAATATTTCTTCTGTTACCCAGGATTTCCACTAGCCCTCGTCTTTTTACCTACTCGATTCTCTGCTGCCTTCACTATTTCATCCCTCAAGGCTACCCATTCTTCTTCTACTGTATTTCGTTCCCCCATTCCTGTCAATTGTTCCCTTATGCTCTCCCTGAAACTCTGTACAACCTCTGGTTTAGTCAGTTTATCCAGGTCCCATCTCTAAATCCACACCTTTTTGCAGTTTCTTCAGTTTTAATCTAAAGTTTATAACCAATAGATTGTGGTCAGAGTCCACATCTGCCCCTGGAAATGTCTTACAATTTAAAACGTTGTACCTAAATCTCTGTCTTACCATTATATAATCTATCTGATACCGTCTAGTATCTCCAGAATTCTTCCATGTATACAACCTTCTTTTATGTTTCTTGAACCAAGTGTTAGCTATGATTAAGTTATGCTCTGTGCAAAATTCTATCAGATGGCTTCCTCTTTCATTTCTTAGCCCCAATCCATATTTATCTGCTATGTTTCCTTCTCTCCCTTATCCTACTCTCGAATTCCAGTCTCCCATGACAATTAAATTTTCGTCTCCCTTCACTACCTGAATAATTTCGTTTATCTCCTCATACATTTCATCAATTTCTTCATCATCTGCAGAGCTAGTTGGCATACAAACTTGTACTCCTGTAGTAGGTGTGGGCTTCGTGTCTATCTTGGCCACAATAATGCATTCACTATACTGTTTGTAGTAGCTTACCTGCACTCCTGTTTTTTTATTCATTATTAAACCTATTCCTGCATTACCCCTATTTGATTTTGTATTTATAACCCTGTATTCACCTGACCAAAAGTCTTGTTCCTCCTGCCACCGAACTTCACTAATTCCCACTATATCTAACTTTCACCTATCCATTTCCCTTTTTAAATTTTCTAACCTACCTGCCCGATTATAGGATCTGACATTCCATGCTTCGATCTGTAGAACGCCAGTTTTCTTTCTCCTAATAACGACGTCCTCTTGTGTAGTCTCCACCCGGAGATCCGAATGGGGGATATTTTACCCAAGAAGACGCCATCATCATTTAACCATACAGTAAAGCTGCATGCCCTTGGAAAAAATTACAGCTGTAGTTTCCCCTTGCTTTCAGCCGTTTGCAGCACCAGCACAGCAAGGCCGTTTTGGTTAGTGTTACAAGGCCAGATCAGTCAATCATCCAGACTGTTGGCCCTGCAACTACTGAAAAGGCTGCTGCCCCTCTTCAGGAACCACTCGTTTGTCTGCCTCTCAACAGATATCTCTCCACTGTGGTTGCACCTACGGTATGGCCATCTGTATCGCTGAGGCACGCAAGCCTCCCCACCAACGGCAAGGTCCATGGTTCATGGGGGGGGGGGGGGGTACATTGTTTAAGGATGTCGTAATACAATGCAGTGAGTAGAGGAAAAATGACAATTAAAACATTTAGCAAACATCTGTGATTGTATCTCGTATTGCAAAATGTAATTTGTCTGGCAGTTACAGTATCATAACTCTGGGTTCTATGATGGTGCCAGTTATGTAAAACAGACAACAATCGACACAATGTGTTCCTGATGTGCCGGTTCTGAACGATACTTCTGGGTTGGTGGCCGAGTTAACGGGAGCTTACTACAAGTAGGCTATTGGTATCTTGTAACACACTAATTTATGTAGGTTGCCAACTGATAATAAGATCAGTACATATGCAGCCCGAGGTGCTGCAGAGTCAATAATGGCTTTTGAGCAAAGAAGCTTGATGACCACTGGTCTAAACCCTTATTCAATACTGGATAATTCCGTTTTGCTCTGTACTGAGATTTACTGAGTCTTTGTAAAGGCTTTGATCTGATTTGTGTCATGATAGTGAATGTCACAGGAGGTCTGGAAAATATTTTTGTTATTGATTACAATTATCATCAGTAATCAGATATACACACTTAGAGAGTCAGTATCTGAAGTGTCTTGAATAGCTGCCGACAGTATGTCCAGTTTGTAACACTACAGATGAACTTCACAGCTCTTTTTTGTAGTGTAAAAGGTTTTTCTACTTTTGCAGCATTTTCCCTGAATATTACATCATATGAGAGCAGAGGGAGGAAATATGTGAAATACGACATCATCAATATTTCCCTATCAACACAGGGTGGAACGGCTCTCAGGATAAAGCCAGCTAAGCTTAGTTTGTTGAAGAGATGATCAATATGTTCATTCCATCTTAACTGATTATTCATTTGTATGCCTAGAAATCTTATACCTGGAGTTATATTAATTTCCTAACCATTGATATCTACTACAAGAACTTGTGCCTTATTGTTTGCTGTCTGAAATTGCATTAGATTTTTTCTTCGAAGGTTTAATGACATTATACTTATTGTGTACCATTTGTGTACTTCGTGTGTTACTCTTTCAACTGTAATCCATGGTAAAAATTTTATGACTGTCAACATGATACTTGTATCATCAGAAAACATTACTATATTTGCCCTATTACTTATTGACACTGGTATGTAAATGTCACTAAGATGGTCAGTACTCCAAGGACTGAATCCTTGAGAACACTGTATTTAATAATGCCCCATTTTGATTTTATTGTTTCACTCATTGCTCTTAGGGCAACTCTTTGTTTCCTACTATCTATTTACTGTCCCCATCGTTCCAACCACTCGCTTCCATCATGAAGTGTCAACAATATTTGAGGTTGAAGCATATGCGACACCTGAAATGAGTTGTGACTAAAAGTTTACTTGGAGACACAGGATATGGTGGTAGAAGTCTGGATGCATCAGTCATCCTCGTGAAATCACATGTAGTTAGTGTCTCAGAGTTAATTGTTGTTCTTCATTGGGTGTGAATCTCAACTGGGATAAAGGCTGGCTTAAATATGTCAGAAGAGCCATTGAAGTCAGCGTCAAACATGGTATGATGTTGTGTCAAAACTATACATGAGCCACTGTATGATGGTTGGAGAGCTATACGAATAGCGTTGTGTCAGAAAAAAAAACCTGTTTGCAGGACAGTAAGTCACAGAAACCAAATAGTCGCTGGATCGAACATTCTTCAGAAACAGCTGGACAGGATCTGCAAGTGTGCTAGCACAGATGTTGTGCAAAGTTTGTGACTTCAATAACGTTGTTTCACAAGTCAATAAAAATTCTTTGGGCAATTCAAAAAGTGTCCATACACTAATTTAGCCATTGTCATGCTGAAGCGACCGTTCTGGCACTTCATTGGGAAATTTAGAGTCATCTCAAATGTCAAGAAATTACAATTTGTTCGACAAAATATGCAATAGTTAATTACACTGCGTAGTTACTTGCTGCACAGAACCTCTATACGTCATTCACTTGTTCGGACTACAGAGCTATTCGAAGACCTAGCTATTTGATCATATGCACATGATCTCATTTGGACGCAAAGTAAATAGTGTAAGCTCAGTTAAATATGTAAATATATGTAAAGAAATATATGAGTCACTAGGATTTTACGCTTCACATTCTACACTACTGCGCCAAAAATGAACACTGTAGCATCAGTATAATTCACTAAAAACATCAAAAAGTTTGTAGCACAAGAAACCACATCTTCAGCACATGGTGGCTGCTCTTTTGCAACTCCGTCAAATAATTTCTATAGGAAATCCATTTTTGCAACCACTATTTGTGAAGCAATTTTCTTTTCATTAACGTTTCTGTTATCTCTTGACTTAATATCTGCATCACTGCATTTAAGCCTGCATGATCTATTTCAGTTGGCGCCACCTTGGAATGTGTGTGCTGCGCCAATAGAAATTCAGGTCACCTGAGTTGCAACGCTTCTGAACGCTATGGATGGAGGTTGTATGTGCAACTGTTCACCATTACAATTGTATACACATTAGCGTCTTCACTCATCGAAGCTGGAAATGCTACTTATACGATTTTCAAGTTGGTGAAGAGTGAAATTATTTGTATGGGGGTTTAACAGCTCTCAGCCAAAGATCTTATAGTAACGTTGATGAACAAAAATCTGGCACAAAAATGCTGGGTATGTAAATGGACATCTCGTAGCAACTGAGTGGTAACATCCAGTATGTTAGTAAGGGAGTTATCTCTCAAGGATGACGTTTCACTCCAAAGTCATTTTCGAATGAGTAAAATCAATTTTAAAATCTTGTCGACCCACATTTCTGCCTGTGTAAAAAAGCATGATTTATGTATGTAACATGCTGTGCCAGCTACAGGTAACATTAAAATATCTGGCAACTGGAGTCACTGCAATATTGCATTTCGGAGAGCAGTGTTTCTAAAATTTTATGTCATCAATAACGCACTGGAAGTACATCAGAAAGCAAGGTTTCTGTCACAACAGTTAAGTGTTGGGTGTTTCAGGTTTCTGATAGGTCACAGACGCTGTATATATATGTTTGTTTCACCACTGCAGTACTTAATTTTGTAAACAAACTTTGTACCACTGTGCAGAACACTCATTATTCAGTGAAAGCGCCAATACAAACACTATTATATTTGCATAGGATTTTAATCGTGGTCAAGAATAGTTTTAAATGTCTAAAGCCACCAATAAATTTGCATTTCACTGTAATATTTACACCCAATGACTAAAGCAAAAGTTACTATGGTTAGATTGAAACAAAAAAGAAACTTTACAGTATTGACTGTTCTGTTGTAATATGAACATCAGCAAGGTCGCACTCTCTGTTTTAATACTTCTAATCCATTTCGTCGTTGCAAACGATAATGTGTTACTCTGTTACAAATAAGTTGCTGAATGCTAGAATGATATTCCTATCGCACTGTTTAAGAACATTTTGCCACTTTAGAAAGTATTTATTTACTTAGTTGAAGAATAAGCCCGTTATTTTGGCACAACGTTAACTTTCCACAGACATAAACGATTCTAGACATGTGCTGTGGAACGAACCAGAGCAGACTGAAGCATTTCCACGTATCGGCAGTTGCAGAAACTCGTACACAAAGGTGGGGGCAGCCGCATCGTGCAAGAAAGTAGAGCCCCTTTCATCTCTTGTCACTTACGCATAAGTTGGCATGACAGTATACAAGCAGGGTGCTTCCACATATAAGCTGTCTTACACTAGTGGTGGTGAGGGTTACACGTTTAGGAAATTCATGCCTGTAAAAGCCAAGCTTTAAGGCCAATTCAAACTGGCCACCACGTTCCTTCAAAACGCGTGGCAATGCATTTCAGATGGCAACATCTACACTGATCGTCCCGTCACGTCACGTCACAGCACCATCAAGGTTTCTCGGGGAGAAAATTTGTCGACTGCCGTCATCCGTCCGATGTTGATCACGTGATCTCCAACCTTATTTCCTCTCGATATACGGCCATGCTCAGATCTCCGTACTTAATTTCACTGTGGTTTTCGTGGTTAATATCAGATGTTTTTCGTTCGTTATTTGTTATAAATTGTTTCATTTCGTTATTTCTTTTGTTAAAATTTATAACAAATGACAAAAGATTAATTGAAGTTGTAAGGCATCAGTCTGAATTGTATGACATGAGTGTGCTAAATTACTTGCCCTCTAAATGTTGAAGGGATAGATATCGAGGGAGATACGACTATTGCACAAAAATGTGCACTACACTAGCAGCGAAACTCTTAAGCGTTAATTATTTTCTGTGTCTTGTAATATGTTATGGAAGGTGTTTTTATATATATTCCATGTTCCATGCAATAATGCTGAAATAGTTACTCCATGTCAGTTTGTTTTCTTATCCTAGCATGCCGTAGTGCTGTACGTAAGTGAATGATATATTAATGTGTTCTCTTTTATATACCACAAAATAGTTACTTATCTTTAAAACAAGAATTTATCAAGAGCTTATGGACCCAGAACGAATCTATAAGCTTGCCCAGATAAATGCAAGTACAAAACTGGATATGTAACTATTCGTCTGTTATTTTTAAAGGAGTGCACAAACAGGTCAGTGACGCATTGCATATCAGTAAATAGTCTGAAGTAGCGCCAATCGGCAAATTAGTGTCACGAAAATTAAAGTCGCGAAAACTTTGTTAATCGTCAAAGTACAGTCAGAACAGTCAGTTACGTGTATTAACTTCGCAGACAGTAGAGTTCTTACCTGTTACCAATGAATTCTATCAAGACACAATTTGAGGAGGATGACCACGGAAATGGTAACCACATGTAATGGCGATTTAAACTAGATTTAACATTAAAGTCAAAGAAATTGTATTTGGTAGCAACCTGACAGGAAATTAAACCAACAGGAGGAGAAAGTGATCAACATGTAAAAGCTTTGGTTGAGAAAGATCTTCAAGCACAAATTTTTATAGGTTTTAATTTAGTAGCAACATAGCCAGGAAAATACCAAACTGCAAGTGTGCTAGTCAAATGCTTCAAAAATTGGAACCGCTATATGGCAAGAAATCGGATTTGACAATTGAAGGTTTGTAGAGAAATTTCTTCAGTTACAAATACGATATGAGTAAGTATGCTATTCAAAACTATATGCATATTCAAGAATAAGCAGAAGATTTAACAGCGGAAGGTGAAGCCATGAAAGAGAGCTGGGATATGTCGCGAATTCTTGGGATGTTACCGCCAAAACTTCACCAGTTCCGTACTGCATGGGATAATGTAGCAGCAGCGGACAAAAATCTCGACACATTGTTTAAACGTTTGGGTCTGGAGGAAGAAAGGTTAAGCACGTCCTACACTAATAATTTTATCTCAAAACAAGGTAAATAATTTGTCAAAGCAGGTCAGCAGGAAACGTCCACAGTTCAATATTTCAAATGCGGCAAAAATGGGTATTTAAAGAAACACTGCAGAAATAAACCGTGTGCCAAATATTTAGTATACTGTAGAGAGAATTATTCATGTAACAACTGCAAACAAAAGGGTCATTTTGCCAGGGAATGTCCAAGTCCAAAGTCAGAGAGAAACAAGACAAGTGGTAACTTGACAGTAAAGAATCAAAAGGTTACAAACATAAAGCACTGATCAATGTTGGATTATCTATTGCCAATATAAATGAAATAAATTTACAGTCAGGTCAAGAGAACATTTGGTACCAAGACTGTGATGCCATGCAACATATGACATTTAGAAGGGACTGGTTAATAAATTATGTCAAGTTAAATCACTGTACGAAGGTGTTAATTGGTGATGCAACCGAATTAGAAGGAATTGGAGTAGGAGATGTCGAATTAGAGGCTTTCGATGGAGAACAGTGGTATGATGTAGTTCTGGAGAATGTTCTATATGTACTGAACATAAACTTTAATTTACTTTCTGTTACTCAAGTCTTAGACAAAGGTTATGTTCAGACTGCAAATGCAGATCTCTCAGTTTTCAAAACCGCTGACAATCTGGAAACCATAGCAATAGGTCGACGCGAACGAGAGCTGTACAAAATGTTGTTTTGTACAAAAGAATTTAACAAATGTGTGACAACTATCTCAATTAAAATGTGGCATGAAAAGTTAGTACATAAAAATGTCACACATGTCAGGGATGTACTAAAAAGAAACGGTATCGATTATATTGATGACTGGAGTGAATATGTGTGTGTTGGTTGTATCTATGGCAAGCAACATAACAAATCTCATCTGAAAAATACGAAAGTTGCTGAAAATACTTTGGATGTAATTCATGTTGACTTGCGTGAAATGAATCTCAAGTCGTTAGGAGGAGCAAGATATTTCTTTCTGTTTAAAGATGATTTTTCTCATTTCCGAACTATTTATTTTCTCAAGACGAAAGATGAAGCTGTTTCCAAATTAGAAGCTTTCATGAAAATGGTAGAAAGGCAGTTTAGGAAGAAAGTAAAATGTTCAAAGTCAGACAACAGGACCGAAATGAAGAATGGACTCACTAAAAGGCTTCTAGATGAGCTTGGTGTATTTCACATCACGACGAACACGTACACACCTCGGCAAAATGGGAGAATTGAAAGAGAAATGTGCACAGTTGTCGAGTCAGCACGATCGGCAATACATGCACGAAATCTGAATGAGAATCTTTGGGCTGAAGCGATAAATTACGTTGTCTTTACGCTAAATCAAACTGTTAGAAGTTCAGTAAAAGGAAAAAGTCCTCCTGAATTGTGGTTTGGACGAAAAATGGATTTTGGTAAGTTGAGAAATTTTGGATGTGACTGCTATGTTCTGACTGAAGGTCACAAACGAAGAAAGACTGAAAAGAAATCAAAGAAATGAACCTTTGTCGGGTATGATTTGGATTCACCCTGCTACAGAATCTATTTACCTGATGAAAAGGACGTAGTTACCTCAGATAATGTCATATTTGACAAAAGAATAGAAGATAGAAAGGGAGCTAGTGTAATTAAATCTTTCACAGGAGAAGAGAATGAATTAAAATATCCAGAAGAAACATATCTATCTAATGATTGTTTCTCTTATATCTCTGAAGATTGTAACATGTCATCTAATAACATAAAAAAAATGAAGTCTCACCGCCGAAATTACGTGACTGACGAAACTTTAGGCAACCTGTCAGATTTACAGACTACGCAATGGATCACATACAACAAAATAATAATGCAAACATTGGCATGATTGGCGAAGTTGATGACATTTCTGTTTCAAAAGCCTTGAAAAATAAGAACTGGTATAAAGCAATGTCTGAAGAATACTAATCGATAGTAAAATTAAAAACTTGGAGTCTCGTAGAACTTCCAAAGAATGCAAAACCTTTAACCTGTCACTGGGTATTGCATAAAAATCAAGATGGGTGTTATAAAGCCAGACTAGTTGCTAGAGGTTTTGAGCAAGAAGAAGGATTGGATTATTCAGAAACTTTTAGTCCTGTAGCACGACTTGAATCAATTAGACTATTGCTTAGTATTGCGGCTACAAATAAAATGAAAATAGCAACACTTGATGCGAGGACAGCAATTCTGTACAGTGATTTGCAAGAGGAAATCTACATGAATCAACCTGATGGATTCAACATGGTACAAATAGAGTACAAATAAGAGTTTATATGGCCTAAAACAATCCCCAAAGAACTGGAACGAGAAATTCTCAAATTATCTGATGACATTAGGATTTGAAAATACAGATGATGACCCTTGTATCTATTACAATGATGACAAGCATCATTATAGCACTGTTTGTTGATGATGGACTACTTATTGGGAGGATGACAGACAACATCACTGAAGTTTTGAACAAATTTAATCAGATGTTTTCCGGCCGGAGTGGCCGAGCGCTTCTACACGCTTCAGTCTGGAGCCGCACGACCGCTACGGTCACAGGTGCAAATCCTGCCCCGGGCATGGATGTGTGTGATGTCCTTAGGTAAGTTAGGTTTAAGTAGTTCTAAGTTCTGGGGGACTGATGACCTCAGGTGTTAAGTCCTATAGTGCTCAGAGCCATTTGAACCATTTGAATTTAATCAGATATTTGAAATAACATTTGACAGGAAAATGTGAAATCAAATGACAGATCTTGGAATGAAAATTAAAATAAGTTTGCAAGGAATCTTTGTACATCAATCTACATATACATAGAAAATCTTAAGACAATTTAAGTTCGATGATTTAAATTCAGTTGCCACACCTATGGAGCGTGGAATGATGACAGATGAAGTAAATCTTGTCAACGATGAACCATTAGAAAGGACTGAATCTTATAGAGAAACTACAGGCTGTCTACTGCATCTTGCAACAATATCACGTCCGGATATTAGTTTTGCTGTTAATTACATAAGCAGATTCAGTAATAAACCAATGGTTAGTCACTGGAAAATGGTGCAATAAATTTTTCAGTATCCAAAAGGAGCTATGAAGTATGGCATAGTATTTGATGAAGGCTCAACATTGCTTGCTTATACTGATTCTGATTATGGTGGTGATATTGCAACCAGATGCTCCACCAGCAGAGTTTTTATTATGCGAAGAGGGCCCATTGTCTGGTATGCTCGAAAGTAATGTCTTGTGGCAACTTCAACTGCTGAAGCAGAATACCGAACTGCTGTCTCTTCAATCGATGATATATGTTGGATACAACACCTTGGACAATAACCTAGAATGTCAGGCTTGAATTAACCAACAGAACTCTGAGCTGATAATCAAGCTGCAATATATATATGTTGAAGAATACTTTTGAAGGAAAAATGGGTCTAGTTTAGCAGGGGATACAACCCGTCGGCTTTGAACAATGACGTCACAAGTCGCCAGAGAGCATGTATTACAAAGATGAAAGAGCTGAGGAGAATGTTGAGAAACAAAGGAATGTGAGAGAGATAAACTTTATTTCACATATGTAAGGGCCAGTAGTATTTTCATGTTAACGATATCGCGTGTTTGTATCTTAGTATTTCTCCGCAAAATACAATGGAAAGAAATGAATGAAATTACTAGCAAAGAATACATCACGTTAAATGTACGTCAGTTGTATCTCGAAAGTCTTTCGAACTGTATTGCTTAAGTGCCGTACGGTATACAAGTTCAGCGTAGTCGATTTCTTAGTTTCAACTAGCATTGCTGTCCTGTTGTTCACTTGAACTATGTATCCCCTGCTTCACTAAACCGCAAATGAAACCCGATAAAAATTAAAAGCTCATTCGAAGTCTGTTGCTTAAGTACAGTCCGGAATATGAGTTTGTCGTAAGGCGATTTCTTCGTTTTCACTAGCATTACTGTCCTGTTCTTCACCTGAACGATGTATCCTCCGCTTCAGTAAACCCTAAGTGGAACATGGGATACAAATTGTAGATGTGCTGTTTATTGGAACACAGCCATAGGATGAAAGTGAAAGAACTTGGTGCCCCCAGACCCGATCTAACGATCAATCAAGAACAGAGGTGGGTGGGTGTGAGTCGGAACTCCCGCACCCATTAGAAGATACAGATGCTTCAGTAGCTGATAAGTGTTTTTTGGCTTTTTT
This sequence comes from Schistocerca serialis cubense, assembly GCF_023864345.2. Classification (NCBI taxonomy): domain Eukaryota; kingdom Metazoa; phylum Arthropoda; class Insecta; order Orthoptera; family Acrididae; genus Schistocerca; species Schistocerca serialis. The sequence continues at coordinate 831,836,070 of NC_064638.1, read as the reverse complement.
TAAAAAAAATCTCATGAGATAGAATAAACTGATCCTAAGATACAGATGCTTCAGTAGCTGATAAGTGTTTTTTGGCTTTTAAAAAAAAAAAATCTCACGAGATAGAATAAACTGATCCTACTTACGAATAGGTGGAAATACATGTACGCTACATTTGCAACCTCTGAATAAGAAACAAACAATTAACTTAATTAAATCACACGTTTAATGATTTAGCGAATATCAAGCGATTGCTTTTAGATTCACATTCAATTATTTTAATGATAGCGCTTATTAGAACACAGAACTGCTTTATTATCTATGCCTCAAAGTGAAGACATTGCTATCTATGACTAAGGAATGACGTCATTGTTCAAAGCCGACGGGTTGTATCCCCTGCTTCACTAGACCCAAAACTTGGAACACAGCCATAGGATGAAAGTGAAAGAACTTGGTGCCCCCAGACCCGATCTAACGATCAATCAAGAACAGAGTTGGTTGGGTGTGAGTCGTAACTCCTGCACCCATTAGAAGATACAGATGCTTCAGTAGCTGATAAGTGTTTTTTGGCTTTTTTTAAAAAAAATCTCACGAGATAGAATAAACTGATCCTAAGATGCAGATGCTTCAGTAGCTGATAAGTGTTTTTTGGCTTTTTAAAAAAAAAATCTCACGAGATAGAATAAACTGATCCTAAGATACAGATGCTTCAGCAGCTGATAAGTGTTTTTTTGGCTTTTAAAAAAAAATCTCACGAGATAGAATAAACTGATTCTAAGATACAGATGCTTCGGTAGCTGATAAGTGTTATTTGGCTTTTTTTAAAAAAAAATCTCACGAGATAGAATAAACTGGTCATACTTACGAATAGGTGGAAATACACGTACGTTACATTTGCAACCTCTGAATAAGAAACAAACAATTAACTTAATTAAATCACACGTTTAATGTTTTAGCGAATATCAAGCGATCGCTTTTAGATTCACATTCAATTATTTAAATGATAGCGCTTATTAGAACACAGAACTGTTTTATTGTCTATGCCTCGAACGTGCGTCTCGCGGGCCCCCGAGGAATCGCTTCATGACGTCATCAGTAAGGCTGAAAGCGTGACAGCGCTGCCTGGTGACTAGACCTGTAAACAACTCTGTTGACGTAAGTGACGTCACACGTTGGCCACAGCGTTTGTACAGACTTGCCATCAGCTATTGTTTTGGAACGTCAAATCAATCCAGATTGTTTGAATGAAGCTTCCATTAACAGAATTAACTGTAGAAAGAAGGTTTGAATGCGAATAATCTGGATTATGGTGACATAATAATCCGCAGCGTAGTCAAAGTTACACATTAGAGTCTTACGTGATTGATTGAAGCCAATTGATAAAAAATTATTGGTCGAAAGGCAGAGTGATTTATAGCATAACACATATTACGTACTGAGGACAATGTGTACAAATGTTTTTAACGCATTAACTGCTGCTTACCAACGTAGGCTAACTACCACTGAGACGTCTGCAGCACGAATTTGTCTTTGAACCCATACCAGCAGTAGCAAATGCGGAAAAACAAATCAAATATGGTAAAGGATACGTAGTGGAACGCCCATTGCATTTTTTCCAGTTTGTGTACGATATCTGTAAATAATATGCATCAAAACACGTCAGATGATTGTTCATTTTCTAATATATGTTTTTTGGGGATGACCCAGTAGTTTTATTTTTTTATTATGAGAAATGCATTAAATGTGGGAAAGTGCATTTAAATACGCCGCAAACAAATATTAGGCAAAGCCACACGTCTGTCTGTTATCACAACTGTTATTTCTCATTCGCTGTGTTCCACAACTGTCGACGAAATTATCGCTTTTCAACCTAATGTAGACCTCAGACTATGCTACAAATAGTTATTACTCCAGCCAAGGTTTCTAGGGAAAGGGGGGGAAGGGGGCGAAATCCAGTATAGTGCTCTAGCCCAGATATGTGCTCTTGCCCAGTGTGTGTTACCAATATGCTTAAATTTTGATCGCTGTTTTTCTGTAAACAAACAGCTATATGCCAATCACATCTCCCTGTATGTAGTTTCTCAAAAATCCAGTTTATGTGATCTTAAGATAAAAAGAGCTCAATGAGGGAATATTAATAGATCCAAGCAGTAAGCCTACTGACATCTCCAAATTGTAAGACTGCTATAAATGCAAGTCACTGATTGTCAGAGTATATCAGTGGGACAAAACATTTGAAGTAAATCACAAAGCTTAGGTTAGTTCAACTATTACTTCTTAATGTAGTAGGCAGTCACAATTTTCTTCCGTATTTTGATGTACATACATACTACACAAGCAACCAAATGGTACCTGGTGGAGGGTACCTTGTACCACTACAAATCATTTTCTTTCCTGTTCCACTCGCAAACAGAGAGAGGGAAGAAAGGCTACCTACCATCTGAACCCAGATTTCTCATGCCTTCTAAATTTTCTCAATAGTGTCGTACAAAAAGAACATTATTTTCCCTCCAGGGATTCTCATTATACTCACACATAGTTTGAAACTACTGGTAACCTATATAGCATCCAGACTCTGAGTTGCTTCAATGTGTTGCTTAAATCTGACCTGGATCTCAAACATTGGAGCAGTACTCATGAATGTGTCACATAATTGTTCTATATGGGTGGTGTAAGTGATCTTCCCCTCATTTCCAGTCACAAACTATATTCATCTTCCCAGAGGAAAGAAGTAACAACCCTGAAAGCTAGAAAGGTTTTTTTTTTAAGTGCTGTTTTTCTCTCATACTTTATACAAGTCATTTCATAATTTTACAATGAGTACTGTCAGCTGTTCATATAATGGTAACATTAAAATCCTGTTAATTTGAACCTTAGTGTTAACATTAACTAGCAATTGCATTCGTGAGTCGAAACATTATGTTTAATTATAGTTATAGAAGGAGAAGCTAATAAAATATTTTTTTACTTTGTATTTTTTTATTACCTTAGGATTTTCAGTTTTCTGCCTAATGTCTAGCAGCAACCTGTTAAAGACTTTCAATCAGAATGTGATATTCCATGTATAGCCTACATTGACATTGTTTTTACTTCCAGTATTTTGCAAGTTCATTTCACTGAACAGAGTAAAATTACCCCTATTATGAACAACAAATACTTTTAGGGAGTAAATATGTTACATGTAAGTGAAAGACTCCGAAGGGCTCTGAAAAGACTTCTGTAAGAAGCTGCGCTATCAATTTTACACAATAATTTTACTCACATGGATAAAAAGTTTTGTTAACTTGCCACATCAGATTTGAATAAAATCTCAAGCTTTTCATAGCAGCCTCCATCACCGTCACCAGTAATGGTACTGGTGTGGTGTACTGTAGCAGCACATTAAAAGTGATACTTCCTGGCAGATTAAAACTGTGTGCCCGACCGAGACTCGAACTCGGGACCTTTGCCTTTCGCGGGCAAGTGCTCTACCATCTGAGCTACCGAAGAACGACTCACGCTCGGTACTCACAGCTTTACTTCTGCCAGTATCTCGTCTCCTACCTTCCAAACTTTACAGAAGCTCTCCTGCGAACCTTGCAGAACTAGCACTCCTGAAAGAAAGGATATAGCGGAGACATGGCTTAGCCACAGCCTGGGGGATGTTTCTCATTCTGGAAACATTAAAAGTGTTTCAATTGAATTGATTCTGCATTATTTCTCTTCCTCATGTCCTTGACATTAATGCTACCAAGTTGTGTTCTTGTACAGTAATTAGTTTCCATGTAATAACATGTTAAATATAGAAAGTTTAACTGTAACCAAGCAGTAGTTTTCTTTGATATCAGTTCCAGTGCACAACTGAATTTCAAAATCTGTCTTGTGGGGTGAAAATCCATTACTGCTGCTATCTTGTGCTGACAATGAGATGACTTTCATAGAAATACTGAATTATTTCATTTGTAATACAGTTTCATAGTTTTTGTAGTTGCTCATGACCTTTACACTTGCATGCAATAGATGTAGCATTAGCATACAGAACTATCCTTGAATTTGGGGAGCAGTATTTTGTCATTTACATAAATCGACAAAAGAAAGTATCCCAGTACAAAGTCCTGGGTACCCTGTATTACATGTCAGTAATTTTAGATCAGTGTAGCCACTCGCCATTCTTAAGAGTGAAAACTGATTTGTGTTAGATAAGGTTTTATTAAACTGTGAACAATTATCAGCATTATTACCCAGCCGTTTTCCCAGAGTATTTACTATCTCTCTCTACAAGCAATTGATAGAGATTAGATTTCCCATCTATAGCTTATCACAGAAAGTTCAGTAACACCTTCAACATGTAAGGAATTGAGCACCAACTATTGGCACTTTTGCAACATCACCATAAGGTTTGATAACCCTACTGAAAGACGAGCAGAAATTTTTTGTTAATTGGTGCATAATAAGGTTCTTTTTTGGTATACCAGTGCTCAGTAATAACTGAAACATCTGGTTTATTAAAACATGCTATTATGTCCAAATCATTGTGCTTACTTCCTAGGCTCGTAAAGTTTTGGAAGATGATCTTTGTTAGCAGGAGGCTCGTAAAGTTTTGGAAGATGATCTTTGGTCGCGGGTTGCATTGTCACCACATGTTTTTTCTTTTTTTTTGTTTGTAACTATAAATATCCTCATTAAGTAAATCAGATGTACTTGTCAAACTGGGAAGAGGGCACAAAAAGGTCACACATGTACAAAATAATAATAAAAGGAAAGATTCAAAACGAGTTTCTTACAGCAAAATGTAAAACTTAATTGTTTTTGGATATATTACTTACTTATATCCTTCATTCAAAAACTTAAGAAGGCTGTTAGTTTAGTGTCTTCAAGGCATAATGCTGTTTCACTGAGCATCGCAACAATCAAGCCTGAGATAGTAGCGTACTATGATACTACCTATGAAGAAATTGATGCACTGGATGCGAAGTGCACTGTTTAGGTTACCCAGCAGGTGTTCCAGAAGATGGCCCTGCACTATTCTATAGCATCATGAATATTTGTGTGGTATATACATTAGTGATATATTCATCACTGACAGAAAATTTAATAATCACAATTTTCCTTCAAGTTTCTGAAATGGCAGTTGATGAGATCATATCTGAAGAGACAGCTATCAACCCACACTTTCAGCATGAAGTAGGACTACAATTACCAGAATTCTGAAATGTGGATCTAGTAAACCTAGAGTTGCTCTAGGAAAATAAGTAAGATATGACATGTGTCCCAGATCAAAGATGAGAAAATGAAAGGTTGCTGCATTAGTTATAGCACACAAATTGCAGTGACTAAGAAGTGTGAAATGACTGTGTTCAAAGCTATGTAGACTTGTTTAATTCCTGGTTTAAGTCATTCACATTATTTCATTGCTGTGTTTCCTGCTGCCATCCATTAATACCAGAATGTCAACAACTACTTTGTTACTTCAAAATCTTCAACATGTTCACTGTGGCTGACACAAAGGTCAATAAGAGCTTTTAAGTGTCAGCTGCAGTGAATGTGCAAAACAAGAAAATTTTTGCTATTTAATTTAAAGTCCTATTCAGCTTCCTTTTTCAGGCGTGTTTATTTTTAAATATTAAAACTGATGAGAGTTTCATTACAAGACCCCTAATTTTGAAATCTGGATGACATCATCCCAGCACTGCAACAAAATATGCACCATACACAACAGGTTCAATGTAATCTCTCCTCTCCACAAATTTGCACCTCAGATGTGTTATATGTCATATATATGTTATACATCATATAATACTACAGTTAATTTTCCATATATCTGAGCAAAACGAGTTATTGTGTGTCCATATTTATCTCATCTGGGCATTGCATCTTTCCCTTAACTTCAGTGTGCTTTACAATAAAATTTGTATGAAAAGTTTTCTGTGTAAATTACCTATTCTACAGCTAATGCTTGTGTAACCCAATGTGCGATTCAAGTGGGTTTACTGGTGTGTCAATATAATTGTCAGGTTTGGATTGAAAGGGGTTCTTGAAATATACTCCCACATAAATTTTTATCTATTCTCGGTTGCAAAATATATTACACACTGTCAGTGCCATTTCAATACAAAGATTTTAAATCATGCTGGGGAATATACCAATAACACAGTTGCAGCATACCTCAGAAATTTAATTTTAGTTGCTTCAACCAATGACAATTACGGACCAAGTCTTGCACTGCCCTGTTTTGTGTATTAACCCGTTGGCTGGCATGAAGGTGCCGGTGGTCACAGCAGATTGCTCTGCTGGGGCCAGCACTGATCCTATGGTAACAACCAGGTATCAGCAATTTTACACTTTAATCTTACCGAGGAAAAATATTTACTTATATTTGATATCCCTTACCATTTCAGGACAATTTTTCGGTTTGCGGTATTTTTATTTAAATGACTACAAAGTTATTCATGAATTCAGTTTGAGATACATATTTAACATAATATATTTAATTGTGTAAATAATAATTCCTGAAACAGTAATTAGCATTCTAGCTGTATCTTTTTAGCCAAGGCTGTACAGATGCATATACTTCACACTAGTTCCTAAACGACTGCTTAACACATTGACTACCATGCTGCTGACAGCAGAGCAGCACACTTAATGCTGTATTCCAGACCCAATCATGTCAGGGCCAAGAAATGCAGAAGATAATCTCTCAGGGAGTACTAAAATCTAATAATGTAAACTTATAACTAAAAAGGCCATTTCCAATTATGTCTACCAAGCAAATTATGCTTTGAGTCAGTGATTTCTTTTGCCATAACTGGCTAGTGAACACGCATGCCATAGGATGGTGAATATTTATACTTTGCCTGTGAGAAGCAGCTATGCACACAGTCCAATTTATGTTGAAATTATCACCTGGGTATTTTAATTAAATTTGGTCTACTATAAGCAACATGATAAAGGAATCAAAAGAAAGACACACACAGATTTAATTTCTTTATTAACAATGCTCGGATTTCCACATCACAATGGAGGTACCAAGCTGGATGCGTTACTCGTTTTTTTACATGACGAGTTTCCCAGTAGGCCTATAAACCATGAAACAGACAAAAAAGCTACTTCTCGTTGTCTTCTCTTCCTTGGATTTTCACTTCAGAAACTCTGAAACATCCATTACAAAAACACATTACACCACGCACAAACCTGGATTCAGTCACTGCAATTCATATCTATTTTACTGTCAAAAATACTGACTATGAACAATGATTAATTGTGAACATTCAAAAGTTTTCAAATGTGCAGGTTACTGTTAGAATACAGTTACTACACAATTTTTGATCAGGAAAAAGTTACGATGATTGCAACTTAAATACCGAAGCCATTTGTTATGAGAATACGCCGTTACCACAAATAATCCACATAGATGCATTGAAAGAAACTTTACTGAGTAACATAATGCATCAGAATACTATAGGCACAAGGAATGAAATTTCTGTAGATTTACCATACATTTTAGTTTTCTTGCGCGTGATAAGATTACTAACGGAAGTTACTTACCGCCCATTGTCTGGAATATAAACTATCCTTTCTCGTCTGCAAACACGTGCTTTTGCGGCAAGTATTATCAATTTTTTTCCGTGATTGAAAAGCTTTAACGCACACAAATCCCGCCATCATACACAAATCCACAAGGCATCAGCATGCCATGTTCAAAGAATATCCGCGTTTCGAAAACTACCAGCGATATTGGCTTGCATGAGAGACGACGTCATGCCATGATATGACGTCATGATTCCTCGGGGCCCGCGAGACGCTTCTATGCCTCGAAGTGAAGACATTACTATCTATGACTAAGGAATGACGTCATTGTTCAAAGCCGGTGGCATGTATCCCCTGCTTCACTAGACCCGGAAAAATAACAAGAGGCAAGAAATACATTGAAATTTCACGAAAGTTTATTCAACAACACATGGGAACGACTGTCAAACTTAAACATGTGGACAGTTCAAGTCAACTTGCTGAAATACTCACTAACTCACAGACTGTAAACGTGTTTCAAGAATTAAGAAGAAAAATAAATAAAGAGGAGAGTTAAGTGTTAATTATTTTCTGTGTCTTGCAATATGTTATGCAAGGTGTTTTTATATAAGTTCCATGTTCCATGCAATAATGCTGAAATAGTTACTCCATGTCAGTCTGTTGTTTTCTTATCCAAGCATGCTGTAGTGCTGTACATAAGTGAATGATATATTTAAGTGTTCTCCTTTATATGCCACAAAATAGTTACTTATCTTTAAAACAAGAATTTATGAAGAGAAACTTAACCTCAAACAAACCAGTTTTTGCCGGCCGCGGTGGTCTAGCGGTTCAGGCGCTCAGTCCGGAACCGCGCGACTGCTACGGTCGCAGGTTCGAATCCTGCCTCGGGCATGGATGTGTGTGATGTCCTTAGGTTAGTTAGGTTTAAATAGTTCTAAGTTCTAGGGGACTGATGACCACAGATGTTAAGTCCCATAGTGCTCAGAACCATTTTTATTAAAAAAAAAAAAAAACCAAACCAGTTTTTCGTGGGATGCGATGGCAACACATAAAACTGTGTTCATTTTAGCAAAACAACAGAAAAGGAAATGATGCTTCGACTTCCAAAAATATGAAATGAATATTCCTCTTCTTCGAGCTCCTTGTGCAGTGTGTGAAATTCCCCTTCTGTATCTCTTAATGACATTTTTCGGATCCAACTCTTTTTTGTGTAGTTTTGCACTTCTGTCTTCTCTCTGTAATTTCCGTCCAATAAATGTCAATTTCGTAGAAACGTGGACACCAGCATCCACGAACATGAGGTACCATGATGTGTATGTCCACTTCGCGCGTATAAAAGGTGGAAAACCATCTTGCGAAGATCGAACCCCCGCGAAAGAGACAGTTGAGGACAGCCATTCGACCAAAGTAAATGCTCCTCGACGTGACGTGGCCGCGCCGTGACGCTTAGGGTGAATTGGCCTTTATAGTGATTTGTTGCCCTACGTTTGGCATGTCAAGTGGAAGTATTTCCAAATTCCAAAGACAATCGGTTGCTGAGCGCCGAGTGGTATGAGGCGTCTGTAGAAATTACTGTTTGTTTAGTGTGTACTGTGTATTAACCACTTTATTGTTATTATCCAACCCATCAAAAGGTTAAAGTGACTAAAATGTCATACCAGCTTTATAGGAATACAACATTAGGGAATACGTTGCAAGAAAGTCTGGACGAACTGATACAGGTTAGTAGTTTTAATGTAAATGTACGTAATATTGCGACGGACAGTGTCTTTGGAAACGATATCGTTATTTGAGATCGGGTAGTAAAAATCTAGAATTAATTCTGATTGTGAACGACTTAGCGCGATTAATATTAGCTGTAATTACTTGTTTCCATCCTTTATATAATTAGTCCGCAGTTGCTGCTTTTTTGCGAGTGTTTACGTTTTGATTTATATATTTTCGCAGTAAAATAACATTTACGGAAGAACAGTATATAGGAACATACATTTTACTCTATTCAATATGTTCCCGACAATTTACAAAAGCATACTACATCAGCCATGTAACACGAAACTAGTTTGGTGATGTAAGAATACATGTAAGTATTTACATAGTATATGACCGGCCGGCATACACAAAAAAATTTTTGTTCGCCAGATCCCAACCTGCAACTTTGAACAAATATTTTTATGTGCTTCAATCTTGTCGAACACCACACCATCTCAGAGCACAATGCGTTGCACTTTGTGATTAAATCATAAATTTAACCAATTTCTGGAATTTTTATGTCCTGAGAGACTTGGTCAGTAAATTAGAAAACATTTTTCGTGGTATCTTTTTGTTTTAGGTGGTACCCAGTGAAATTATGCCAATTTCAATGTACTTGGATCGCACACTTGTTTGGTTCTGAGCTAACTTGTTAGCGCTGGTCGGCTCAATAATCATATGCGGCCTAATTTTACCTATTTAAGAGTCCTTATCCATAACTCTTATTGAAAGGTTAAAATGCCATATACTTGGCAAATACAATATCTGGCTCGGAAGTTTGACCTAAATATTAGAGAAGTCCTTTTGTCTCCAAGTAGGATACTTACTTTTTCCTCATTTCATCTTCTTCTGCTACTGACAACTTCACACCCTGTTCTAGCACTGTGGAAACTGGCTTACAGATATTCATGCCATATTTTTGTAGGATTCTCATTGTGTACATTGGTTGTTCAATCAACAATTCTCTTTTGTCACTTTTTATGATCTTCATATCTGGATATTGTTACTCTTCATCTAACATCAAAATCAGATTGAAGTTGTTTCTTGGAACTGTTCATCGAACTTTCATTTTGTGTCAAAATAGAAATATCATCAACCACATGGCCAAAATTACAGTTTCTTCTATGATATGTATTGGACCAGCTACTGATCGGCTCATGTTCATCTTTGTTAATGCTTTACGTAAGCACTGAGTCCAACAGTAAGCACTCTGTTTAAGACCATGCATGCCACTTTTCAGAAGCCAAGTTTTACTCTTTTCTTGAAGAGTTTTCTGGTGAAATCACAAAAATTGCTACTCAGTTTGTCATTGATAAATATGGTCTTCACATCCATGTAGTGAATTAAAAATTTTCTTTTATGGCAGCGGATAGGAGGTATCTTAAATGAGCATATTCTTCTACATATGAGAATGTTTCTTTGTAGTCTGTGTCCTCTAGCCGAGAGAAGCCTTTGATTACCAAATAAGCTTCAAAATTTGTATTGCATCTTCAGGATTTTTACTACTAAAGACACATCTCCCATTAGGAGACTGGGAGCTGTTCACAAAAAAGTTTGACTCCCTATGGGTCGACAGAAGTGTCCGATCCCACGTGTCGGCTTTGACCCGTGATGTAAGGGTGTTGTCGTGTGCGACGTCATGACGGCGCGGAGTTTGGTTTGAGTGTGGCTGTCTCCAGTTCTGTTTTATCTTATTTTATTTACTTTTCTGATCTGTTCGTTCTATCTCGTGAGGTTTTTTTTTTATTTAAGGACACTTATTACTTATTTTAATTATCTGTTTCCTCGAATTTCTATTTTAGTTTATTATATTTATCTTTCTGATCTGTTCGTTCTATCTTGTGAGATTTTTTTTTTTTTTTTTAAAAAAGACAAAAACCACCAATCAGCTACTGAAGCATCTTATCTTCTATGGGTTGCAGGGGTTACGACCCCTGGGGAGGTGGGTGGGTATTCATGCATGGCTGTCTTCACTTACATGTTGTAGCTATGCAAGGCGTCTAAATTTGTTTATATTTAGTTTACCCCCCACCCAAAACACCCCATTTCCCGCGCTTGTCCTGTTAGTGTCATTAGGCTTCTTGTGGAAAGTGTGTGTGTTTGTTTTTGTTTCTGCCATATTTGTGACGTCATGGGTCAAAGCAGACGGTTGGGATCGGACGCTTTCGTATTTCCTTCCCTATTATGCTGTTTGCCAGACAAAAAGAATAAATTGTTAATCTGTGGTGATTTCAATGTAAATTTTCTAAGTAATTCTGATAGGAAAAGTGAACTAGAAGTATTATTAACTACATATAACTTAGAATCAGTGATCAATTTCCCTATACATACAGCTCAAAACAGTAGCATATTAATAGATAATGTATTTGTACAGAAAGAGGATGTAAAACAAACACATGCTTTCCTTATGGTAAATGGGTTGTCGGACCATCATACACAACTGATTAACTTACAAAACCTAACAGGGTGTACAGTTCGGAAACCATTCTACATCTGCAATCCACCATACAGTGCATGGCGGAGGGTACCTCGTACCACAACTAGCATCTTCTCTCCCTGTTCCACTCTCAAACAGAACGAGGGAAAAATGGTTGCCTATATGCGTCTGTACGAGCCCTAATCTATCTTATCTTATCTTTGTGGTCTTTCCGCGAAATGTAAGTTGGCGGCAGTAAAATTTTACTGCAGTCATCCTCAAATGCTGGTTCTCTAAATTTCCTCAGCAGCGATTTACAAAAAGAACGCCTCCTTTCCTCTAGATACTCCCACCCGAGTTCCTGAAGGATTTCCGTAACTCTCGCGTGATGATCAAACCTACCAGTAACAAATCTAGCAGCCCGTCTCTGAATTGCTTCTATGTACTCCCTCAATCCGACCTAATAGGGATCCCAAACGCTCAAGCATTACTCAAGAATAGGTCGCACTAGCGTTCTACAAGCGGTCTCCTTTACAGATGAACCACATCTTCCCAAAATTCTACCAATGAACCGAAGACGACCATCCGCCCTCCCCATAACTGCCATTACATGCTTGTCCCACTTCATATAGCTCTGCAATGTTATGCATTAAGTAAAAGTGTGAGGTCACTCAATCCAGTATCTATACAGCAATTCAGAGAAAGCTTAAGAATTGTTAATCAGGGAGATGTATATTATGAGCCAAATGTTAATGATAAGTGCAACATATTTCTTGATAAATTTATATCCCTCTTTGAACATTGTTTCCTAAAGAAAATTACCAAGTGTAACACCACACACTTTTCCAAGAAACCTTGGATTATTACAGGTGTTAAAGTCTCTTCAGAAAGAAAAAGAAAACTGTATCAGACAGCAAAAACTATTAAAGATCCAGAAGTAGTTTTGCACTATAACAATTATTGTAACATACTGAGAAAAGTTGTAAGGAAATCAAGATATATGTATGTTAGAGAAGAAATTAACAACTCCGGCAATAAAATAAAATCAGAATTGAATGTTGTTAGAAGGCAGACAGGAAAAGTAACCACTGGGGTAGGTGGTATTACTATTAAAGAGAATGAGACCATCCTAACCAACAGTACACAAGTAGCTAATGTATTCAGTGACCATTTCGTAAGTGTAGGAGAAAAAATTGGTGAGAACAGTTCAAAAGAAAAAGCCAGACAGTACATGGAAGGAATTTAGTCAGATTAAGTTTCACCTAACAATCTCTTGTGATATAAGTAAAATTATTAAATCTCTGAAAAATAAATGTTCTGTTGGAGTAGATGACATCTCTAATAAGATATTAAAACAATGTGGAGCAATTACAGCTGATGTTCTGAGTCACATACATAATTCATCACTAACTCAAGGTTAAAATATGCCATTGTCAGGCCTCTCTACAAAAAGAGGGACACCACAGATGTCAATAATTATCGGCCAGTATCCTTGCTTCAGCATTTTCAAAAACCTTCAAGAAAGTAATGTACTCAATAGTGGTTAGCCATCTCAACAGTAATGGGATACTTAGTAAATCCCAGTTTGGATTTCAAAAATGATGTTCCACTGAGACAGCAATATACAATTTCACTGTCCACATAATAGAGTCTTTAAATAGTAAAATGTCACCAATAGGAATTTCATGTAACTTGTCCAAAGCATTTGATTGTGTGAACCACGACATTATGTTACAGAAGTACAATTCTATGGTATAAATGGAATAGCATACGAGTGGTTTAAGTCATACCTACAGAAAAGGAAGCAAAAAGTTTCGTTATATGGGTCAAGTGATTTAAATAAGTTTGCCTCTTCATTTAATTGGGGTGAAATTACATTGGGTGTTCCACAGAGTTCAATCATGGGTCCCCTTCTGTTCTTGATATATGTGAATGACCTCCATTTTTATCTGAAACAGGAAGCTGAACTGACACTGTTTACTGATGATACAAGCATCGTTATTAATCCAGTAAAAGAAAGTCCAATTGAAAACGATACAAATAAGGTCTTTGGAAAAGTCATTAATTGGTTTTCTGCAAATGGGCTTGCTCTAAACTTTGAAAAATCACACTACATCCAATTTTCTGCTGGGAAAAGTACAGTTCCTTCAATAAATGTAACACATCAGCAGAAGTCAGTAGACAGGGTAGAGTATACTAAGTTTTTGGTTGTACAGATGAGAATCTTAATTGGAAAATTCATATTTTGGATCTTCTAAATCGACTAGGTTCAGCAACTTTTCCAATCAGAATAATTTCCAATTTTGAGGATATAGAAATTAATGAGCTAACATACTTTCACTCTCTGATGTCATACGGAATAACATTTTGGTGTAACTCAACATTTAGACAAAAAGTATTCACTGCTCAAAAGAAAGTGGTTAGAATAATGTGTGGGGTTCATAGTCGCACATCTTGTAGGCATCTTTTTAAAATATGGGGAATTCGTACAACAGCCTCACAGTACATTTACTCACTAATGAAATTTGTTCTCAACAACATGGACCAGTTTAAAAACAACAGTGACATTCATGATTATAAAACCAGAAAAAAGAAAGTCTTACACTATCCTTTAATCAACCTATCTCTGGCACAGAAAGTGGTAAAATATGGTGATATAAAAATTTCCAGCAAATTAGCAGATGAAATAAGGTGTCTGACAGACAGCAGTAATAGCTTCAAAAATAAATTGAAATCATGTCTCCTTGACAACTCCTTCTATACCATAGATGAATTCTTGAATATGAATAAATAAATCTATAATTATAGTATATGCATTTTGTGCCATTTAAGGGAATGGGGTAAATAATAGAAATATTAATCTTTAACTCTGTATTGTAAGATGATGTGACTTACCAAAAGAAAGCGCTGGCAGGCCGATAGACACACAAACATACACACAAAATTCTAACTTTCGCAACCAACGGCTGCTTCGTCAGGAAAGAGGGAAGGAGAGGGAAAGACGAAAGGATATATATATATAAGTTCAATAACAGCTGCTTTCACGTATTCAACAACCATTTCGGCTAGTTCTAATAACTTTTACTTTATTTCCACTTCCGTTTTTCGTACATCACTGATCATTTTTAGCCGCTCTCCACAGGTTTTAACGTCATTATTTACAATTGTTAGCCTCATTTTCGTAATCTTTCACCACAACACCACGCCTTTTAATACATTTACACGTTTTTTCGAAATTTTCCCGAATTTCTCCGTCCTTTAACGTGTTTTAGCGGCAACACAACCACCTAACCTTCATGCACATCGCTGTCTACCAACCCAAGTTCACCACAGGATCAACTTAACCAACACTTTTTCGCATTTTTTCATACCAGATCTCCAGTTATTTTCTACTTCACCCTTATCTCTCCCCATATATTTTTATCTTTCATTTTCATTTCAACCTCATGTTACACTTTCCACCTTCTAATACCATGTCACCCTCACAACACCCCCACAACGACCCCATTAAGTTTTATTTACATTCCCTCCGCAAACATGCCTTCACCCTAGCCAGATTACGCTCGCATATTTTATTTTCTCAGGCTTGTCTGACATTTGGCATAACCCCCAAAGGCCTCACACTTAAAGTTCCCATCTCTGGCTGCAACCCTTCTTTCCATCAGCCCCTATACCAGTTCCAAACTGAACAATCCATTGCCCTCACCCACCTAATCCTTCTTCTACGCATCAGCTCAGCCAATGAACACACCCGCCAACTCCTATCCTTAATAAAAGTCCTCAATCTTTCCTCTCCCACATCCACACCGGCTATTCAGAGCATCCTCCTACAGGCCAACCGCAAATTAGAGCAGCATGCCACCCTTCACTTCAAAAAACTATCCAATCTCCTGGTTTCCCACCTCCGGAAAGGCAACTCACTCACCCTTCACAACCTTTCCAGCAGACCTCAACCACCTCTCATTGCACACAAACCCAGTCTCTCCCATCTACTCAATCTCCCACTTCCAGCTCCACTCCCTCCAAAACCTCAAAATTCCAATCAACACAATCTGGAACCACAACACCCTAATTCAGTAGTTAACCTTTCCTCCAAACCTCTCTCCCAATCCGAAACCCCTGTCCTATCCAAAGGCCTCACCTTCAGCCCCACTCTCAGATTCAACCAAACAGCCCTCGTCAAAGATTTACTGTCCTACACTCGTACTCTCTGCTGGAAATATCACTTTGCCACGAAGAAAAATGATCCTAATCCTACTCCTAATGATCCAACTCCCCAAGACACTATCCAAATTGAACCCTGCCTGGAACAGTTCCGTCCTCCGTCACAGCGGGACCCACCTCCTCTTCCTCAAAATCACCCTCTCCAAACCTTCCAGGAATTTCTGACTTCCAGCCTTGCCTCTCAATCCTTCTTAAAAAACCTTAATCCTACTCCCAACATCACCACTGCTGAAGCCCAGGCTATCCGTGATCTGAAGGCTGACCAGTCCATCATCATTCTTCCGGCAGACAAGGGTTCCACGACCGTGGTACTTGATCGTCGGGAGTGTGTGGCTGAGGGACTGCGTCAGCTTTCAGACAACACCACATACAAAGTTTGCCAAGGTAATCCCATTCCTGATGTCCAGGCGGAGCTTCAGGGAATCCTCAGAACCTTAGGCCCCCTACAAAACCTTTCACCTGACTCCATCAACCTCCTGACCCCACCGACACCCCGAACCCCTACCTTCTACCTTCTTCCTAAAATTCACAAACCCAATCATCCTGGTCGTCCCATTGTAGCTGGTTACCAAGCCCTCACAGAACGTATCTCTACCTACGTAGATCAACACCTTCAACCCATTACGTGCAGTCTCCCATCCTTCATCAAAGACACCAACCACTTTCTCGAACGCCTGGAATCCTTACCCAATCCGTTACCCCCAGAAACCATCCTTGTAACCATTGACGCCACTTCCTTATACACAAATATCCCGCACGTCCAGGGCCTCGCTGCGATGGAGCACTTCCTTTCACGCCGATCACCTGCCACCCTACCTAAAACCTCTTTCCTCAATACCTTAGCCAGCTTCATCCTGACCCACAACTTCTTCACTTTTGAAGGCCAGACATACCAACAATTAAAGGGAACAGCCATGGGTACCAGGATGGCCCCTTCGTACGCCAACCTATTCATGGGTCGCTTAGAGGAAGCCTTCTTGGTTACCCAGGCCTGCCAACCCAAAGTTTGGTACAGATTTATTGATGACATCTTCATGATCTGGACTCACAGTGAAGAAGAACTCCAGAATTTCCTCTCCAACCTCAACTCCTTTGGTTCCATCAGATTCACCTGGTCCTACTCCAAATCCCATGCCACTTTTCTTGATGTTGACCTCCACCTGTCCAATGGCCAGCTTCACACGTCCGTCCACATCAAACCCACCAACAAGCAACAGTACCTCCATTACGACAGCTGCCACCCATTCCACATCAAACGGTCCCTTCCCTACAGCCTAGGTCTTCGTGGCAAACGAATCTGCTCCAGTCCGGAATCCCTGAAGCATTACACCAACAACCTGACAACAGCTTTCGCATCCCGCAACTACCCTCCTGAGCTGGTACAGAAGCAAATAACCAGAGCCACTTCCTCATCCTCTCAAACCCAGAACCTCCCACAGAAGAACCACAAAAGTGCCCCACTTGTGACAGGATACTTTCCGGGACTGGATCAGATTCTGAATGTGGCTCTCCAGCAGGGATACGACTTCCTCAAATCCTGCCCAGAAATGAGATCAATCCTTCATGAAATCCTCCCCACTCCACCAAGAGTGTCTTTCCGCCGTCCACCTAACCTTCGTAACCTGTTAGTTCATCCCTATGAAATCCCCAAACCACCTTCCCTACCCTCTGGCTCCTACCCTTGTAACTGCCCCCGGTGTAAAACCTGTCCCATGCACCCTCCCACCACCACCTACTCCAGTCCTGTAACCCGGAAGGTGTACACGATCAAAGCAGAACCACGTGTGAAAGCACCCACGTGATCTACCAACTGACCTGCCTACACTGTGACGCATTCTATGTGGGAATGACCAGCAACAAACTGTCCATTCGCATGAATGGACATAGGCAGACAGTGTTTGTTGGTAATGAGGATCACCCTGTGGCTAAACGTGCCTTGGTGCACGGCCAGTACATCTTGGCACAGTGTTACACCGTCTGGGTTATCTGGATACTTCCCACTAACACCAACCTATCCGAACTCCGGAGATGGGAACTTGCTCTTCAATATATCCTCTCTTCCCGTTATCCACCAGGCCTCAATCTCTGCTAATTTCAAGTTGCCGCCACTCATACCTCACCTGTCATTCAACAACATCTTTGCCTCTGCACTTCTGCCTCGACTGACATCTCTGCCCAAACTCTTTGTCTTTAAATATGTCTGCTTGTGTCTGTATATGTGTGGATGGAGATATATATGTGTGTGTGTGTGTGTGTGTGTGTGTGTGTGTGTGTGTGTGTGTGTGTGTGTGCGCGCGTGAGTGTATACCCGTCCTTTTTTCCCCCTAAGGTAAGTCTTTCCGCTCCCGGGATTGGAATGACTCCTTACCCTCTCCCTTAAAACCCACATCCTTTCGTCTTTCCCTCTCCTTCCCTCTTTCCTGATGAGGCAACAGTTTGTTGCGAAAGCTTGAATTTTGTGTGTATGTTTGTGTTTGTTTGTGTGTCTGTCGACCTGCCAGCACTTTCATTTGGTAAGTCACATCATCTTTGTTTTTTAATATATATATATATATATATATATATATATTGTTTCAATGTACATTTCTTGTGCACTTGACACGTTCCACATCATAATGGCTACCGTACTGTGCGATTGATCAATGGAACACGCAACCAACTAACTAACTCACTCACTCTTACTTGTAATGGTTTCTTTCCTTGTGGTGCATCAACCCATTCATAAGTGTCATTCTTGGAGAAAGATTGTAATTCCTTTTCTACCAGTTATCTGTATTTGGACTGGTCAAGGTTTGTTCAACCATAAGATGTTCATTGTAGAATCTGTGAGCAGACATATACATCTCATAAGCTGGATACAACTTAAATTTCATTACATGTGATTAGCATTAAAAATGACATCCTATGCTACTGGAGTTTCTTACTAAATTTACTGGTGCTTTTGTATGTTTTTAGATGTCTTCTTTGAAATTAATATCTGTACGCACTTTTCATCATTTGTTTCATTTTCACCAGATTCTAAAAATGTTAGATTTCTGCTAGTTATTAACTGTCTGTTTCGGGCATCTTCGCACTAAAAATATATTTTTTGGATTTTGAGTCCCATTTTCTTATAAGTTGTTTGGGAATTTGTACCATGCCCTTACATCCAAAAACTCTTAGATCTAGACCAGGTTTCTCACCAGTCTAGACTACTTACGGGATCTTGGTTCATGCAGCTTTAGTAGGCAATCTGTTGTATAGATACACTGCAGTTCATACTGCTTTGTCCAACAACATTTTGGTAATTCTGCATCCTTTAATATGTTCCTTGCTTTCTCTAAGATTGTTCTGTTAGCCCATTCTGCTACTCCATTTTGAGCAGAACTGTAGCAAATTGTAGTTTTATGTCTAATTCCAAATTCACTCAGTTGTTGCCTAAACTGTTCATTGACGTACTTGGTAACATTGTCATCTTTCAACGATTACCCTGTCTTTCAACCATGCCATGAAAAGTAACAAATATTTATCTCAATTTGTCCTTGGTTGGTTCTAAGGAAGTAAACGTGGGTACATATTGAAAACTCATTACTCAAAGGAAGGAAATTACAACTGCCTTCTATAGTTTATTTTTCTTTATGAATGTAATTTACAGGATTGGCTAGAAAAAGTAATTGGATTTTGCCTTACAATTTTTGTTCTGGAAATTTGAATATGTTGACTTTAAGGTTCCATCCATGACATTCCAAAGGTAATCCAACTGTTGTCAAAGGTGCATAATTCTCTCAACCCATGGGCTTCCCAGTCTGTGCTATTTGGGCAGAAGCCATTTGTGCAGTTACAATATAATTGCTGTAAATTATAAACTGTTCACAGAAAATATTTAGTTTTCCACCATTCACTGGATAAACTTATTCAGTTCAATTGTTGAATTATATATCTGTGCAATAAAATAATATTGATGGAGAAACATTTCTACATTTAATGTGTTTCCATAGGTTACAAAAGCATGAGACTACACGAGGTACACAAGATAGAACATTTAGCTTAAATACCTAAGAATACACGTAATAGGTAGAGAGATCTATACATGTTAACTCACTGCTCACATACATAACAAATATTTTGTTCACAAAATCCCAACAATAACTGGACTATTTCCACATCCCTGAAACCTCTCCATCAGTATAGCATTTATGGAGTAGTCTGTGTGAGTAAATGGGTGAATTAGGCTCAGTATGTAATGTTGAAGCCAGGAAGCCAAACAGCAAATTGATAGGAAGGTCTCAAGTTTACCCACTTTTCATCCACTGGGATTTCACATGCCTTTAAAAGAATTGTGTGTCTTGCAGAGACTGGTCTTTGGAGCTTTGAAAGCTGTCAAGGATGTTCCTTTTATTGAATTGCTATATGATTAAGTGTAGATACCTAGAAGGTATCAGATAGATTATATAATGGTAAGACAGAGATTTAGGAACCAGGTTTTAAATTGAAAGACATTTCCGGGGGCAGATGTGGACTCTGACCACAATCTATTGGTTATGAACTGTAGATTAAAACTGAAGAAGCTGCAAAAAGGTGGGAATTTAAGGAGATGGGACCTGGATAAACTGACTAAACCAGAGGTTGTACAGAGTTTCAGGCAGAGCATAAGGGAACAATTGACAGGAATGGGGGAAAGAAATACAGTAGAAGAAGAATGGGTAGCTCTGAGGGATGAAGTAGTGAAGGCAGCAGAGGATCAAGTAGGTAAAAAGACGAGGGCTAGTAGGAATCCTTGGGTAACAGAAGAAATATTGAATTTAATTGTTGAAAGGAGAAAATATAAAAAAGCAGTAAATGAAGCAGGCAAAAGGGAATGCAAATGTCTCAAAAAATGAGATCGACAGGAAGTGCAAAAGGGCTAAGCAGGGATGGCTAGAGGCCAAATGTAAGGATGTCGAGGCTTATCTCACTAGGGGTAAGATAGATACTGCCTACAGGTAAATTAGAGAGACCTTTGGAGAAAAGAGAACCACTTGTATGAATATCAAGAGCTCAGATGGAAACCCAGTTCTAAGCAAAGAAGGGAAAGCAGAAAGGTGGAAGAAGTATATAGAGGGTCTATACAAGGGCGATGTACTTGCGGACAATATTATGGAAATCGAAGAGGATGTAGATGAAGATGAAATGGGAGGTATGATACTGCGTGAAGAGTTTGACAGAGCACTGAAAGACCTGAGTCGAAACAAGGCCACAGGAGTAGACAACATTCCATTAGAACTACTGACGGCCTTGGGAGAGCCAGTCCTGACAAAACTGTACTATCTGGTGAGCAAGATGTATGAGACAGGCGAAATTCCCTCAGACTTCAAGAAGAATATAATAATTCCAATCCCAAAGAAAGCAGGTGTTGACAGATGTGAAAATTACCGAACTATCAGTTTAATAAGTCACAGCTGCAAAATACTAACATGTATTCTTTACAGATGAATGGAAAAACTGGTAGAAGCCGATCTCGGTGAAGGTCAGTTTGGATTCCGCAGAAATGTTGGGACACGTGAGGCAATACTGACCCTGCGACTTATCTTAGAAAATAGATTAAGGAAAGGCAAATCTACATTTCTAGCATTTGTAGACTTACAGAAAGGTTTTGACAATGTTGACTGGAATACTCTCTTTCAAATTCTAAATGTGGCAGGGGTAAAATACATGGAGCGAAAGGCTATTTACAATTTGTACAGAAACCAGATGGTAGTTATAAAGAGTCAAGGGGCATGAAAGGGAAGCAGCGGTTGGGAAGGGAGTGAGACAGGGTTGTAGCCTGTCCCCAATGTTATTCAATCTGTATATTGAGCAAGCAGTAAAGGAGACAAAAGAAAAATTCGGAGTAGGTATTAAAGTCCATGGAGAAGAAACAAAAATGTTGAGGTTCGCCAGTGACATTGTAATTCTGTCAGAGACAGCAAAGGGCTTGGAAGAGCAGTTGAATGGAATGGACAGTGTCTTGAAAGGAGGATATAAGATGAACATCAACAAAAGCAAAACGAGGATAATGGAATGTAGTCGAATTAAGTCGGGTGATGCTGAGGGAATTAGATTAGGAAATGAGACACTTAAAGTAGTAAAGGAGTTTTGCTATTTGGGGAGCAAAATAACTGATGATGGTCGAAGTAGAGAGGATATAAAATGTAGACTGGCAATGGCAAGGAAAGCGTTTCTGAAGAAGAGAAATTTGTTAACATCAAGTATAGATGTGTCAGGAAGTCGTTTCTGAAAGTATTTGTATGGAGTGTAACCATGTATGGAAGTGAAACATGGACGATAACCAGTTTGGACAAGAAGAGAATAGAAGCTTTCGAAATGTGGTGCTACAGAAGAATGCTGAAGATTAGATGGGTAGATCACGTAACTAATGAGGAGGTATTGAATAGAATTGGGGAGAAGATGAGTTTGTGGCACAACTTGACAAGAAGAAGGGATCGGTTGGTAGGACATATTCTGAGGCATCAAGGGATCACAAATTTAGTATTGGAGAGCAGCGTGGAGGGTAAAAATCACAGAGGAAGACCAAGAGATGAATACACTAAGCAGATTCAGAAGGATGTAGGTTGCAGTAAGTACTGGGAGATGATGAAGCTTGCACGGGATAGGGTAGAATGGAGAGCTGCATCAAACCAGTCTCAGGACTGAAGACAACAACAACATATGATTAAATGAATTAATTCCATTGAGCAGTATAGTGTTATATGCTCAATTAAATTATAACCCACATGGTAATTTGCAGTATCTCTAACTGTAACTCAGTCTTAAATTTTACCTTATCACCTACAAAATATATTTTTTTGTTTTTCATTCATTGGTATCTGAGAGCTGAAGTGATTAATAACCAATTTTTTGTTTATTATGGAAATTAATATCAATTGTTGTTTGATAGATTTTTCATTAGATAACAATTGTTTGTTCTTCAGCCACTAAACTTTCTGGGAGGTGCTCGTAAACAAATAAATAAATTTTCCATCATTGTGGTATTTTTAATTTCCCATTGAGCTGAACAGAATATCTTTCCATGTCCACTGTGTTATAAATGAATGGTGGTAAGCATTTGATTTCATGCATACAAAATCTAAATTATGTAATGAACTATTGATTTACTTTCAAATTGGAAGTAACGTGATTAAGACACTTTCAGTATTTACAAAGGAAACAAATTGTTTGGTGTGAAGTTTCGGAAATATAAATAATATATCTTGAAATTTTCAGTTGACTTTAAGCAACTGAAAACGGTTGTTTGTTAGTCATTTACAGAATGCTCCTAAAGATTTATGCGACGGAGCATTATATAATGTTAACACGTTGAAACATTGTTTTGCTACATGTAATCTTGCTATTGTTGATCACGCTTATACCTCAGACAGTAAAAAAGAGGGGGGGGGGGGGGGGGGGGCAAATCAGTCCTCTTCCTGAAGGTCAGGTTGAACAACTTGATACTTTAGAGGACATGGTCCATGATACCAGTGTTTGAACAAACTCAACCAGCATGTTACAGAGGGACTTGACAGTTTAACAAATACCAGGGCAACTTTGCATTTTTTATATGTATGAAAACCACTGTCAGAGATAAAAGAACCAAAAAGCATCAGAAAAAGTCCTAAACCCAAGTGAGTATTGAGGACTGGGTTCGTAACTTGACAATTGCCTCACTCTATGAAGAATGTAAAATTCTGTGTCAGCACTAAAGTAAAATGAAGGGGAAATGTGGAGAACATTAAGACTTCTGTATGGAAAAAAAGGTGTTGACAAGAAAAGTGCTTAATGAAATGAATGAAGTGCAAACTGTTGTATATTAATGAAAGAATAAGAAATGGGTATGTGGTTAGGAGCAGCTGCATAATTCACAATTGTATAATGTATCTTGAAACTAGTGAAGAGAGTGAAGTGCACAGTTGACATAAGAATATAAATATGAAGATAAATGAGTTAAAGTGAAAAGTGTTTACAAAGTTGGATAGAGTGACACAGTAATTAAAAGGGAGATGTACATGATATGCAACCTTGAGGGCTTGGAACAGGTCCAGTGTGCAGTGGATAATATTAAATCAAAAGAAGACTCAGTGAAGAAGTGGGAAGAGATCTAATGCATACAGTTACGCAGATATCAAAAGAGAAAGAAACCAAACCTAACCTTGTATGATGTTGAAACTATCTGAGCTCTGGCATGCCATATTTCAATGCAAGCCTTAGGAAGTCATAGCTGTGGTGGGGAAACAAGTTATATAGTGAGAGGAATGTTCCTCTAGCATTTGATGTGAATAATGACCTGAGATAGCTAATACAATTTCGAAAATCTAGGCAAGAGGTAAAAAAAAAGCTTTCAAATAAGGCTGGTCTCATTATGGAACTTGTTGAATGTATGCAAATAATTTGGCAAGTATCTTTATCAGTCTGCATAGCCTCATGGGTATCCTGAAAAATATTCTTAACTCAGAAAACAGTAATCACATTAGTTAGTAATATCAGTTTGTGATTTCTGTGTATCACTGCCTAAGAATCTGTTCATTTTAAGGCTGTCATCACTCATAGGTACTTACTTTACTGAAAGCTGAATGCACCAACTGGGATAGTTCCCAATATACAACACAGATGTTCACACCAAAGTGGTAGATATTGGTAAACACCACACCTACATCCAGTATGGCAGCCATTGTCTCAGTCAAGCAGGCACAACAAACAAGAACGACAACAGTTTTGTAATAGAAAGTATATGTAAAATGATCAAATAACTAATAAGTAAATAATGAAACTTCCACAGGGATTGGACGAGAACAAACCAAATAATTTATGGCTACTTCCATCACGTCTACATCTGTAATCTGTATCTGTATTTTGCAAACGGCTGTGAAGTGCAAGGCAAAGGCTACAGCCTATTATACCAGTTATTAGGGTTTCTTTTTGTTCGGATATGGAATGCGGGAAGAATGATTGTTTGAATGCCTCTGTGTGTGTGTTGTAATTATTCTGATCCTGTTCTTACAATCCCTGTGTGAGCAATACATAGGGGGCTGTAGCATATTCCTAGAGTCATCATTTAAATCTGCTTCTTGAAACATTGTTAGTAGACTTTTCTCAGGATAGTTCATGTCTGTCTTCAAGAGTCTACTTGTTTGCTTTTTTCACCATCTCTTTGACACTCTCCTACAGATGAAACAAGCCTTTGAACATTCATGCTGCCCATCTTTGCATACTGTTGTCCTGAGAGGGAGCGTGAAGGACACATCACTTCTGCAATATGGGTCTTACCTCAGACAAATAATCGATGAGTGGAAGATTGTGTGGACTGCGTATAGAACTCTGGCCATTTGTAGATACAAGCTATAAGTGGTTCAGAGTACAGAACTGGGTGAGGATAATTAAGGAATTAGGGTAGGAGAAATTCGGAGTGCCTCCACTTGCTACATAACATTTGAAGACTCCTCTGGCAATATCTCTCAATGTAACTTATCATCAGTGGCCAATCTGCTGCTCTGAAAATGTATCTCCGTAGCAACGGTTGGTGCCAAGGCTGGTCAAGTAATCTTGAGTCCAGCAACATGTGACACAGAGACGGTGTCGACTGGAGACTGAATTGCCTTGCAGCTTCAATTTCTGTCTTGGTGGATTTGAATTTGTTGTCTACTGCTACGAATACACTGCCTCCATTTCTCATTAGCATATCCTTTCACCATATACTTACATTTTCCCCAAAAATCTCACTTCTATTAACTTCAAGTTTCAATCAGCATTTTGTACCTAGTATTATGTCAGCTTCACTGCTTTTCGGGAGTGCTTTGAACTCTGCCACTTTGTTGCGAATACTTCAACAGTTAACCTCTGGATTTTAATACTCTCACCTGTAGGAGGCATTTCTTTCGATCTTCCACTGATACTTCTGGGTTTCCTACAGCTATTGTTACCTGAATTTGATGGCGAGTCGCCTAATCTAAAAAAGGCTGGTGTGCATCCCACACAGTGCCAACTACCTGGGTAGTAACCTTTGCTGGTAGAGCACACCCGACCCAATTAGGGGGACCCCGCAGTTCTCAACTCTATGGCACAAGTTCAGAAGTTGCAGCGCAGCTTGTTATAGAATCTTCAAAATCTCTGGTTCAGTCCCTCCTCATGACTCAGAACCAAGGGGCCACAATCAATTCTGGGGACTATTCTGCAAATAGTGGGTTTTGTTGAAACTCCATGCAAAAGGCTAGTCTTCTCTCCCAGTTTCTGGAATGATCCAAGTATGACCTTGGAGCCCAGACAGCAGGCATCATTTGTTCCAACATGCACCACTCTCTGCAGCTGGTCTTTCAGTGGATGCTGGAATAGCCTCTTCACATGTTGAATGAGGCCCACAGGCATACACCCTGAGTGTACCTGGTGTCCTTTCCTGTCCATTGCTGCCAGTTCCCTAAGGGATACCATCATTCGCCATACATTAAAACTGTCTGTGACTGATGGACACCTACCCCGATGACCTAATAGATCCCTCCCCTTTTGTGTTTGCCTCCTCTTGACACAGGACAAAACAGGTTTCCCCAAAATAGATGACTTGAGTCTCTCAGGCTGAGTGTAAGGGAATGACAGCACCTAGAACTTGTTGGTTTTGGGGATTGGTATCACACTGCGATTTCTACCTGGTCCCTGTCTGCCCCGTACGGGATGCCTAGCTCTACCATCAAAATGCCGCTTACAATCAAGTACATGAGTAATGACAGATCCCGTACTTTCTACATAGGCCAAAGTCAAAAATGGATTAATCCATATTATATAAACCCTCCAAATATATCAGGAAATTGGTGTTGTCATCTTTAATTATCCTATGTAAGTAAACTCAACTTCGTGATACTAAAGAATGATCAAATAACAATTTCAAGAGAAAAATAAAGAACAAAAAAACCATTAGCTGATGGTATTGAAAAATTCACTTGACTTATACACCTAAAATGAGTATTGTGGGACGCTCACCAATGAAAAATAGTGATATCCACAAGAAGAAACACCAAAATTACTACTGTCAATAATTTCACTGAACCTGTGAAGCTAAACATAACTCCATCATCCCAACTAATGACAGAGCAGCAACTTCACCAAAAAAGAGCCACAACTGCTAGTAATGATCAATTCACTTGACCTTTGTAGTTTCAATAAAGTCCACAATACCCACCAAAAGTGACATGTAGTTATCTGAAATTTAAAAGCCATTTATGAAGTAGGATGTACATAATTATTTCCACTTTACCTATGTAGCTGAAATCATTTCCACTATATCCACAGCCACAAAAAGCCACCCTTATGTTAACAATGTACCATACGTACAATAAAAAAATGCCATCATACTAAAAATGTTGGGTTAAAAAAGGGCATGTCACTCAGACCCCAGGACAAGAGATGCTGGCCAGGTGTTCTCTGTCAGCCAGTTGTATTAAAGACACAAGTATACCTTAGAAAATTGCTTGCCTGTATTACCTTTTATTTAGAGACAATAAATTACAAAAGTTTATGATCCAGAGATGTGTGGATAGCAGAATTACAGGGAAAAAAAGGAAGAAAAACCAAAAAGAATTAAGATCGGGACACTTGTTACCAATGAGGATGAAACAGGAGGAAGTTCAGTTGAAGACTCTCCATTATAAACAAAGAAATTAAAAACAGTATAGTGGACATTGGAGGAACCTCAGATTGAATGAATAGCTCAACTTGTAAAGATTAACAGAATTAATTCCATGGGAATAGTAATTTGTTCACCCTGTTCTGTAGATTCCATCAACAAGAAGAACCTTCAGGCGTGTGGATCGGGTCAGGTTATACATTTTAAAAAAAAGACAAGCTAATAGTAGAAGATTGATCAGTATATCACTATACTGCTCAATAATATTCTGAATCAATGTGGTCTCATTTTGAAGAGGAGGTAGAAAATCATTGTGAAAAGTTGCAGGAGGTTGTAAGTGGTGTCAAATGCCTTTAAAGGATGATAAGGGAAATTTGATGCTAAAGTAGATTAATAGTGAAAGAAAAGTTCTTCAGTGCGCATCTTCAGAAATATTGAAATGACAGAACCGAGCAATATAGTGGGCAGTAAAGACCACCACCATTTTATTCTCATAAAAAAAGAGGAAGCAATTTTCTGCACTAAGAAAGGGAAGAAAACAGTGAAATTTCTACATTAGAAAAGATGTCCACTTCCGTAGTTTGCGTCATCATGAATTCTATGAAGTGCAACTCAAAAAAAATTATGCAGGTATAAATTCTGCAACTGGTGTGGCTGCAGAACTACCTGTCAAATTGGGTTGACAGTATCAGCTTGGTTCAGTCCTGTACTGTTAGGCCAATTTTATCAGGCAATTTGATGGTAGTTTTGGGAATTTCCCACATATGTCCAACTTACTGTTCAACTGAATGCCAGTCAGCATCAAAAAATAGAAGGCATGAAGTAATCCAAAAAATTAGGTCAATATCTTGTGGTGTAAGTTTGTAAGCAATGTATTCAGAGTATTGTAGATTACATCAGTCGTCTAAGTAATTTTTTAAAGTTTATTTCTTGTTTCTCCACTTTTTACAGTATTGGTCAGTAGCATTTCTTGCTGTGTTTTTATTTATATTCAACTAAACTTTCTTCAGATCATAAACTTCTGCAATTAAGAGTATGGCAAGGAAACTGTATGAGAAAAGTTGCTGGTTGGCTTCTGATGACATAAAGCAACAGACATCAAGGAAATCGACTTTTAAAGCAAAAGATAGAATAACAGCGTTGGCCAACCATTATCTACGAATGTCTCAAGGTCTTAGTTTTTATCTGTGCTAGAATAGTCTTGCTAAATTGTATGTGCAATTGGATGAAATGTGCATTCCAAGAACTATGTAAAGAAAACCATTTGTCAATAAAAGTAAACATAATTTTTGGCAGCAGTGGGAAGTAACATTATAACGTGATTATGTACAGCCATATTTCAGCTCAAAGTAGTTTGTGTGCAATGAGAAAGGTGGTTGCGGAAAATTTCTTTCCGGTTGGATGAGGTACGTTGTTATGAATGTGATTGAATTTATAGCTGGTGGAAAGGGCTGTTGATAGCATAGGCCTGTGAAAGGTTACATCTGTAAATGGAGTGCAAAATATTGAAAGAATGTAAGTGGGCTTACTTACCCAAAATATATAGTAATACACTTATTTATTACAGTGATGATATGCATAAATGTACTACTGGAGAGTTGGTTCCCCACTCCAATGAAGAATATATCTGAACCATACTTTAAGGAATTAAGCACAAGATTAAACGCATGCTGGCATGTGATTGACAAAATGTAAAGAGGACACACTACATTAGATTCACACCAAGTATTGAGTGCTATTGACAGGGGCTCTCAAATTGATTAATCATTTCTACATTTACGGAAAGTTGTTGATAAGATTCCTCACAGGTGTCTCCCAATCAAATTGCATGTCTATGAAGGATCATCACAGTTGTGCTACTAGATTCGTGATTTCAAGTCAGAAAGATCACAGTCTGAAGTAACTGACAGAAAGGCACTGAATAAAAGAGAAATGATAACCGGCGTACCGCTAGAGACGTTACAGGTCTTCTGGTGTACTTAATCTGTGTAAATGATGTAGCAGACAATCTGAGCAGCACTCTTAGATTGTCATTTACCATCTCTTAAAGCTAATGGAAGACAAAAGCAATTGCAAAATGATTCAGATGAGATATCTTTGTGGTGTAAAAAGTGACTATTATAAACAATAAAAAATGTGTGTAGTGATAGGAATCCGTCAAATTTCAGTTACACAGTAGATCAAACAAATTTAACAGCTGTCAATTCAACTAAATACCTAGGTATTACAATTACAAAATTTTTAACTGGAAGCGTCACAGAGATAATATTGTGGCGACAGCAAACCAAAGGCTGTGTTTTATTGGCAGAACATGTAGAAGATGTAAGAACCCCATTACATTACACTTGTCCATCCTCTTCTGGAATACTGCTGCATGGGGGATCGTTACCAGATAGGATTGATGGATGACATCGAAAAATTTCAAAGAAGTGCAGTTCGCTTTTTATTGTGGCAGAAAGGGGGGAAGAACATTATGGATATGACACACTAGTTGTCGCAGGAGTAATTAAAACAGAAATTTCTTACTATGGAGAGAACCTTTAAATTTCAATGACCAACTTTCCCCTAAAAATCTTACAGTATTTTGCTGGGTTCTACTATCATGTGGAGAAAAGACCATCCCAGTAAAATAAGAGAAATCAGAACTCACATGGGAAGACTTAAGTTTTTGTTTTTCTGACTACCTGTTCAAGGGAGGAACCATAGAGAAATAGTCTGAAAGTGATTCGATGAAACCTGTGCACACCATTTAAGTGTAAATTGCACAGTATTCATGTACATGTAGGTTTTTACAAAATAAATAAAGCAATGAAATTCAAACTTGCAGTGATTTATTTAGATAAGTCATAGAATAACAGATTTCAAACCATAATATGAAATGCACCATTCAGTGTTTACTTGATGCTAGATGTTCAGCATGGTACTGATCCACTTTTAATAATACTGGGCAGTATGTTTTTTATTTGTCTGTCTTTCTTGGGTGTAGTACGATAGTACTGTCATTCTGGTTTTGCCTTTTGTCTACCTTGTCAGGCAATACTAAGAAACTTTAAAACAAAAATCTGTCTAAGAGACTTCTGTTGCTTGTCCATCGCATAGTGACAAAATGAATAATAGAATGAAGATTGAAATTCTGAACTTTCATTTTACTGAACAAGATCATATTAAAGTTTCTTTTCGATGTCCGCCCAGATGCATATCTGTAAAATGTAAAAAGCAATTAAACCTATCAGCGTGGTCTCCACAGAAATTTATCCAAGAGATTGAAAGAGTCTAAAATGTCATCTTTTATGTAGTGGATTTGGTGAATTTGAAGACACATCATGCCCTAAGAACTAAATTTGACAAGAAATGAAGTATACTTACTTTTCCTTAAACAACTGACCATTATGCACTTGTATTTTTTAAGATAAATTAGTGTGGTATCCAAAAGGTATCAGTGCTTTATTGGTACATGCAAAATATGTTTTGTTTATTTTATTTTTTTATTTTAGTAATGTGATTATGAAAACCATCTTGTTTAAGCTAGTGCTCTAAAATTACATTTTCATATGATCTAAACCAAGTAGCCTGTGGTCTAGTGGCTGGCATTGCTGTCTCTGGATCATGGGGTCCCAGGTTCGACTCTTGGCCAGGTTGGAGATTTTCTCTGCCCAGGAGACTGGGTGTTTGTGTTGTCCACACCATTTCATCATTCTGGAAAGTGGCGAGACTGGACTGTGCACATATTGAGACTTTGTACGGTCACTGATAACTACGTAGTTGAGTGCCCCACAAACCAAATATCCTCATCAGGTGTATTCTACAGATTAGGAAATAAAGATAGAAAGAAAATATTCATGAAATATTTTTCTAATCGTATACCAGTAATGGTGAACTGACATTGAAAATTAAACCTCAGAAATAAAATAGTTCCAGGATGTGTCAAATTGGTTCAAGTGGCTTGCCTAACTATGCCTAAGAGAAGTACATCAAAGAAGACCAAATAGAATTGAAACACATGTATTACTGAAGAGGAACAGAACAGGAGGAAGTTCAAACAAAAGCTTTATTGTAGACAAGAAAAAAAAGGATTACAGATATTGTTGGAACCTCACACTAAATAGTAAGGCTTGTAAAGATATAAATCATTTGAACTTATTCATTCTTTCATTCAGTCAATAAACCTGTCTGCAGATCCTCTCAAGGAAAGCCTTCGGTGATATGGAACAAGTCATGGTAGCCTTAAAAAAATATTGCTTTGATAATTTTACTCACACATCGTGTTACTGTTTTAATTTTCTGCTGTTCTCTTTTTATTCGGTCTTACATAATTTGTTTCTTGTTTGTATATTATATGCAGGTTATTAATTTGTTCAGATTTAAATTCAAGCATCCAAAGAAAAGATTATTTTGACATGGAAGAGTGTTATTGTTTGTATCTTCTGTAACATGACTGGTTTTACAAAACAGTACAGTATGCCCTGTATAGAAATATAGTGCTGTGTGTTTCCTCTTTCAGTATGGACAAATATCTCCACAGCTTGCCGTTAAGGTGATGCTTCAGTTTGACAAATCAATCAACAATGCGTTAGCAACAAGAGTGAAATCAAGGCTAACTTTCAAGGTATGTTGTATCTTTCTTTGCCCTGAAGAATTGAGGAAGTTGCCTGTATTAATTGATTGGAATAGGTGTCACATATTACTTATTATTCTGAGTTCTCATTTGCACATAGGGTCTTATACTTAATACTACTATTTACTCATGTGCCTTTCATTCTGCCAAGTACTTTTGCACTTGAGTGCCTTATATAGTTGGTGCAGGGCTATCCAGGCACCACTTTTAAACTATCTGTTTACATTGTTGTTTTTATCATGTTGAAACCAGCAATAATCTTTTTGCACTTACTTACTATGTAAATTCCATATACCACATTTTACTTGTTTTGACACGTGAAATTAACAGTGGAAAACAAAAATTCAGAAAAATTTCTTGGCTTTGTGATTACAACTGCAAGCAGGTAGATACCTCTGGATGTTACTAGCTATCTGTTGTTTCAGCCAACATTGTGCACACTATTGGGGAAATGCAGCAGTCTGCCAACATGGTACTCACTGAGGAACAATTTCTTGAAGGTCGTGTTGTAAATGGGAATGAACATTAGTCTTGTTGGGCCCTTATTTTAATTTTTCTTGCTAAGACCTAACTTAGAGCATTAAAAAGTATTTTGTATATTCCTCATAATGTATTTGATGGGGTTGATCCCCGGTAAACATTCTGCTGCTTGCTCGGATGATAAAAAATGTATGCCAGCTGAAGCTATTACAGAAAGTACATGTTGAGATTAAACAATGGAAAGTCCAAGTTGGAATATCAAGAATATTATGAAAAGGATGCATTGCTACTCACCGTAAATATGACATTGAGTTGTGGACAGGTACAATGAAAAGACTGTTTACATATTGAGCTTGTAGGCCACAGCCTTCTTCAGAAATTGAAAAACACACACACACACACACACACACACACACACACACACACACACACAGAAGCAGGCATACGTCATGCATACTTCACCGCTATCTTGAGTAGGATATCCCATATTTCAGGGCACGATGAGAGAAATCAAAGCACTGATGAAGAATATGTTTCAGTTGTTCCAGTCTGGGATGATATTGGGTGACAAGGAGGGCATTTCTTTACAGCCAATTCTTGGGGTTGGTGGAGGATTTGGGATGTGTGTGGATAAGGCACAGGATATGTTAGTGGATTATTTTTTGGGGATAATGGATCATGGATACCAGTGCTGCAGCAAATAACCATTGCAAGTAACAAGGCAAGAACCACAGCAGAAATAACCAGGGAAAGGCTCCAAACTTTGGTGTGACAGGTACATATAATCTCTGACCATAGGACTTGATATCAGTCTACCACCTGGAGTGTGAACCTTCGTCAAAACCAGCCATTTGTGCTGTAGAAACATAAGAATTTTTTTAATCAGACTTCAGTTAAACACTCAAAGACAAAATCAACAGGCAAACAGGCATTAAGCCAACAGTTGGTCACGAAAGCCTCAACAGTTTTGTATGACAGTTCTGTAACAGTGTAGCAGCTCAAGATCTGTAGATGTTTAACTTTGTACAGTTTGCCTCATTACATCAGCTACGCCGTCTGAGTATGAAGCTGTAAGTTTTGAAGTCCTTGTTTTGCTTTCTAATTGTGTGAGTCCTATAGTGTATGTGTTAGTGAGCCAGTTAGTGTAAGATCCAAATGCAAATTACTATCACGATCCAGTTATTTTACTGAAATTTCACCCCTACTCTGTCATAAAGCCCACTAAACTTTGCCAGTAGGTAGTTTGTGTACCAACTTTACTGTGGAAGTCTTTTTATATCTGCTGCCATTCTTGTTAAAAAGTGCTGCATCAATAATTGGAGAATATAATTGGCAGCACAGGTCAGAATAAAATAGCCAATGTTGTTCTTGTCTGGGCACATCTCACATTTCCTCTACCATTTTGCTTCTGCGCCCCTGAATTGAAAATTATCTTGAACAGTCTATGCCCAGTCTTCTCTTGACTTTAACTCCACAAAGTTCGTGATCAAGTGGTCTGATTAATAAGCACTACTCTTGCTGTTCGTAATCATTTTGATATTTTGCTGCACTTAACAGGCTTGTATTTTTTCCTTCTGTCAGAGGGGCAATGTAATTTTGCCCAACTGCCTTAGCCTTAGAGCCTGGAGATTACGGTGTACTAGTATGTTGTAGTTCTGTAAATGTATGTGTGTTTTCTTTATCTGATGAAGGACTTATTTGAAATCTGAACATTTTTAGCATTCTTTTTCATTCTGCCTGTCTGTGCGGTGAGTAACAACATATCTTTTCCATGTTATTATTTATTACTTCTGCAATAAGATTACTAAGGTAAATGAGGACTTCTGAGAAGTGAGAAGCATATGTAATTCCATAAAACCATGAGCGACTGAAAACAGACATTAAGTAAGGCATGCATTGATATGCTGTAACATGTGGATAAACTATCACCTTCTAAATTTCAGTAGTCATGCTGAGTATTTTCTCTATTTAGTAAGAATGTATAGGGATATTTCAAAAACAGCTTATTGAGTATCATATTTTAATCTATTGATCTCTAAAATGAGTCTCTTGTTTTCTTAAGAACCTGCACATAGTATGAGACAGTCTTTCCAAAGAAATTGTGCAGCTTATGTAATATGATCCTCAGTGCTTTTAATTTTCTGTTTTGTTTCATTTGTCTTAAGGCTGGGAAATTAAATACATATCGTTTTTGTGACAATGTATGGACGTTTATGCTGAACGATGTGGAATTTCGTGAGGTGCAAGATCTTGCAAAAGCTGACAAAGTGAAAATTGTGGCTTGTGATGGTAAAAGTAAGTAATGTGTTTACTCTATTTTTAGAAGAAATAATAACTTGTAAAAAGATTATAACTGTCTTCAGTTAATTTTTGAATGTTCTGTGTACTTCAGCACTAGATAATTAAGTGTGACAATGTCTTACATTAATACCGTTTTAACCGTCGAGGTTCTAAATAATCAGTACAGAAGTTAGTCCGCAGCTCGTGGTCGTGCGGTAGCGTTCTCGCTTCCCACGCCCGGGTTCCCAGGTTCGATTCCCGGTGGGGTCAGGGATTTTATCTGCCTCGTGATGACTGGGTGTTGTGTGATGTCCTTGGGCTAGTTAGGTTTAAGTAGTTCTAAGTTCTAGGGGACTGATGACCATAGATGTTAAGTCCCATAGTGCTCAGAGCCAATACAGAAGTTAGATTTTAATTGAGTCATGTTTGGGAGTAGTACCTACTACACTGAAGTAAAATAAAACTTCCATTGCAGTAAGAAAGATGACATCCTTAGAAGACAGTTACAGCAGATATATGACTTAATATCATTATCCTAACTGGATTTGGCTGTAGAACTTGTATTACTGTCACTTGTAATTGGAGGAAACTAATACTCCTTACTTTATCAGACTACTAACAGAGAGACCGACATTGCTTGATAGTGTAGACATGTTTCTCAGCTTTGCACGTAACTTGCTTTATTTTCATGGGGCCTTTTGCATATGTGACAAATCAGCCACTCCCACAATTGTTGCTATGTTAACAAGAGAAATATTAACTGCAGCTTGAAGAGGAAGTTCAGTCATTTATATTCAGTGGGTTAATACGTAATAGATTTTATATATTATTATAATTGTCAGAGCACCATTCCTCATTAAAAGTTGTTTGCTGGAGATCATTGATGATATTCTAATATTGGAGATTTATTTCTATCATACAGAAGAGCAGCTACATCTGTGAAAAGATAAAAATAATGAAGATGATTTAAGTGCAGAGATTGGCATGGGACAAACAGCCCATAACAATTAGAGAAAGGGAGAAGAAATGAGAGAAAGTAAGCTTTTAGGCATGTTCCAAGGAATGCGAGTTAAAGTTTGTCTGGCAGAACTTGAATGATAAACTTTGTGTTTGTGGGAGAAACAGCCTTGAATGGCAGTAATGTTTGTTATTGAGGTACATTGTGCACTAATTTATTATTAATGATTGGAGACCCATGTGAAATACATTGCAATATACTGTAGAGTATAAGGGTGATATTGTACAATATATTAAGAGACTGCAGAGTTTTAAAAATATACTATGCAATATATTGTGCCATGTAAGGTTGATACTTCATAATGGACAGTAATTCCAGCCAAAACGTTGTGATTTGAGGACATGCAAACAACTAATAAAGTCGTGCCATATGGATATGACTTCATCAGGAAAGACAGATGAAAGGAATCATCTGTTGAAGGTCATTCAGGGAGTACTTTGATGACGTATTTAGTACTTATTCAGTTGTTAGCTGTAGAAACATCCAACAAAAATGCTTAAGTGCAGGGAAATATCACTGCAACTGCTCATTTGTTCATTTCAGAAGTTTAAATTATTTATTACAGAAATACACTATTTTGCCCATAGCCACTTCCTCCTCTTTCTTTTCTTTTTGCATCACATAGCAATTGCAACCACAATACATGTAAGTCCTACATCATAGAGTGCCAATTTGTTTGCTTCAAAGACAATATTCTAACAGATGTCCCACGCATAAATATTGTGCAGTAATATTGTACTGTTCTTGGCCTTGTATTTTGCACAGTACATTGACGCAATGTCATTGTGCAGTAAATATTGAGTGGATGAGGACCTTATACATGAGAAATGGTTACCTTGAAGACTGTGGTGTGAGAAAGGGCATTTGGCAACAAAGTCAAGTGATAAAATGAAATTTGCCAAATCGTGGAAAAGTTGAAACTCGTTCTAGATAAGATAAATGCTGACTGTAATACATAGGACATGAATCCCTGCAAAAACATAAAATTTAGTTTTGATTATGAATAGCTTGTCCTCTAGGATGCCTGACAACAGCAGGTCACAATTGGGATCTGAAGTCTATTGGAAGCCTCAGATCTCTCTTGCTTCATGTGCCAGTGACTAGTTTCCTTAAGAATGTGTGTGTGTGTGTGTAGTGGTTAATAGGTAGCCTTAGACTGACTGTTGACAGAAAAGATATTTTCTGACATAGTATTTAGTAACCTCGGGACTCTCTCTGTAACTATGGGGGGGGGGGGGGGGGGGGCGAACCTGTTCATTGAATGAGGAAGCTTGTTTGTTAGTGTTCCTTTTTGGGAAATGTGATAATGGTTGCAGCATTACTTAATAGCAATGTTTATGAACAGATTAAAGAAAGGATGAGGTTTGTTACAAGTTTGGAATAAGTAAAAATATATGTCTCGCATGTTCTTTCTATGACCAAGGCATTGATAAAGCAAAGATAAGAAAAAGAACTTTTATGAATCTGTTTTACAATGTCACAAAAATATTTGGGCATTCTGCAAAATATAGTATGATCAGTCTGCTACATGCACTTCTAAACATTTTGGACTTTTTTCTGTTTCAGATCACAGTAATGACTAGCATCAGAAATCTCCAGAAGAATCATGATCATTGTCTACATTGCTCAGGTTTTGTTTTGTGTAATTTTTGCTTAATAAGACTGTTTTGTTACGGCTCTAAAACTGTGACACTTCCTTTCATGAAAAACTTTTAAGTGATAGTAATTTTGTTTGTAATTAACATATACAGAGTTCCAAACAAATACAATTTGTTGAAGCACAATCCAACATTACCAGTAGAATGTGTTTCCCACCAGTAACCCATGTTTGTTTGTATCTTGGAGTTTGTAAATGTTGTTTAGTTATATGTTGTGTAATGTTAAAAAAAATAAAAATAAACTAATCTCTGTTACAGTATTGTATATTTTGTTTATGTTTTGTCAGTAACTGAAAATTACAAGATTTAAATATATTTATATAATTATGTACAGGGCTGTGATCAAGTACTCGTTGAAATTAAAGTTCCTGGCAGACCAAAATTGTATGTCACTTGAACATTGCATTGTGGAGAGCAGTAACTAAAGCCTTGTCCCTCTGTGTACGAGGCAACAAGTAACGAAAAGCCACATAAATCCAGGAAGATCAGTACTATAGGAAGACAGAAGACAGATCCCAAGTACAGATTCCCTCTTTCCCACTGCCACAAGATCCCTCCCTAGGTTGTACTTTGCTGGTGGTCCAGCGGATAGTGATGTTTGTTGATACTGCAGAACAGTGACCGCCAGTTTACTGAGATGGCTACTCCCTGAAAATTGGCTCTGATTTCTCACGTTGACAAACTTTGCCAGCCACCAATATCCTTCCACTGTTCCCCACCTGAAAACTGTCAGCAGCTGGGCCTCCAAGGACCCACGAAAATAAATCTGGGTGTATTGGTAATGTCGCTGCCAATCATACATATAGTAAATTAACATAAGTGACACTACAAAAGTATAGACTACCCACTGCTACAGAAATGACACGGGCATTCCAGTAAAAAAAAAAAAAAAAAGTGTCACCTACACAGCCAGATGACACAACCTTTTCAGTCCTTCACTTCTACAACAAGTTATTGGGTTGGACAGAAGAGCAAGAGCTGTCCTTATCTATGGTCATGTCACGACAGACGGCCACAACCATTAATTGCATTTTCTGTTCATATCATGTGTAACAATTGGTGTTTTTGGGTTCCTCTTGTGTGTCCCATTCAGTTAAATTACTTTCATTAGATTTCTCTCCAGTATTCCAGTCACTAAACACACAAGTAGAGAGAGTGATCTCAGGTTGTCCTCGTCATGTAAAACCACCCTTCACTTCCAATCAAGCCACAAAGTCTGAGTTTTTATTATTATTCATTTTATTTTATTCTTTTTCCATTCTATGTGTCTGAAAGATCCCATCCTTTGCTCCTATTCCATTGGAGGACTCTATGGTAAGCCCTCCATACCAAAAATTTTGAAATCTTATTACATCTTATTTAGTAACAGTGGCATACTAGGGCCTAAAGTCTGCATGAGTTACCAACTCTGTGGATGTAACAAAAAATTGCTAAGTTTTGTGGAATCAGATGTAAAAGTACTTTTTTCCCCTGTCAATTCATGCCTGACATGGGAGCAGGCAGGCAATTTGAGTGCTTAAAGGCTGGGGTGAACCTTTTGCATGCATGTCCACACTTTACCACCAAAATACAGTGTAAACAAAAATTATTCTCACTATATGTGAGACTGTGATATCAATGATCTTAGTTTGATATATACCACTGTCTCTTCTAACATGTTCTCTCGTGTGACATGAGATGTTTGCAATTTTGTTTTTGCAGTGTGTAACGAATCAGCCCAAACAAATACTAATCGTCACATCTTTCGTGTGATGCTTAATGTCAACAGAAAACCTATCTGTTTCCGAATACAAACAAAACTATTTTTGAGACAGAATTCTACAAGCCCATTCGATAGGACAGTCCCAAATTAGTTTAGTCAAATATTTGTTTATTGATATGTATTAACAGGGACAATAAAACAGGAAGAGTAAGCAGTAGCGAGTGAGTAGCTCTGCTACTGGTGGTAGCAGACAGGAGCAAGGTGGTACATAAGTCTGGGTAAGTTCAAGTTTTACTCTTCGTGTCAATACATGTCAATTAAGAACTACCGCACTAGACTAATTTTGGAATACTCTGTCTAGTGGGCACATAAAATTCGGCATTGAAAATCAATTCCTTCGACACTGCACGTCTCATGAAACATATAATGAGCAGTATTCATTTGGACCAACTCCACCTACAAACTGTAAATACGAAATTGTAAGTAACTGCTGTAAGAAGAGAGAAAATGAGCCTGATGACTCCTAGGAGACAACCTGTATATATTTTTTGGGTTTGTGCAGGGGGCATTGTTAACATAGCTCGTCATAAGCAATTGTTTTTACAATTTGGTTGTGCAGTGAAGATTATGGTGCTTATATTATTTTGTGATAAGTAGAGATTTGAGGTTGTAAAATAAAGAAAACAATCCTTTATTGGTGAAGATACTGTGATCATAAAAAATTGAGATTGTGGGTGCAGGAGATATCTGGTTCAGAATCTCCTGGATTTTTTTCCACAAAATGTTTAGCTGAATGTATGTACCAATGCAAGTATATTAAATTATAGTTTCTTGTGAGATGACATTCTTCAGTCAGTCATAAGTATTTACAACAAAGACATGGCAGTTACATTTGTTAAATCTTGTAAATGTGCTTTAAAATGGTATGTCTTATGGCAGTTTATGGCCACAATAGTGTTGCTGTCAACATTGCTGCAATAGATGGCAATTTTGCCATATGGCTGGGCAATATGGCTGAAGTTGCAGGTAATTGCCAAGGATTTGCTCACCAAGGGTGGGCAATATTTTGTATTGTGGTAATATCTGTCTGTCCGCATCTGTAAGCATTTACCTCTTGCTCTCACCTTTGTCTCCTACTTCTCTCACTGATAGTGTTGCAGTCAAGTGTCTGAACGAAAACAATATAGTTTTGTTTTTGCTTATTTTGACACACTAATGCCAAATGCAAGGCAAAAATGTTGCATAGGAAGAGTGGAAGTGCAGGTGGATCTTCAGCTACATGGTTTTCATTTGTGTCACATGTTTGATCCTATCTCGAGAAGCAGGAATTGATAGTATAAACAGTTGTGTGAGAGCAAAAATAAAATAAAATTTACATTGTTATTTTAAGATTCCTGTAATGAAATCTTCCAGTCTTTCTACCAAAGCATTACATACTTCCACTACTATGAAACTTTGACTAGTGAACTTTAAAGAGGTACATTAAACTTCGTATTAATCGTCACCATCAGGTTGTAACTGGTGCCAATTCTCTTGTATTTATATCAGTCTTAGCAGCTCTTGGACCAGTTGCTTGTACGAGGTATTTGAAAACATGTTTTGACATTCTGGTAAAATTATGGCACAACTATGAGTCCACTAGTTAAATTTTCTGAAGCATTCTGTTGTGACCTTTACCTTAGTTAAGTTTAGGTGGGCAAGTTCCATGTGGGTTATCGATCCTGTCCTTCCTGCAGATTATCTAATTGCAGCTGCAGAATTGTTTGCCGGCCGAAGTGGCCGAGCGGTTATAGGCGCTACAGTCTGGAACCGTGCAACCGCTACGGTCGCAGGTTCGAATCCTGCCTCGGGCATGGATGTGTGTGATGTCCTTAGGTTAGTTAGGTTTAAGTAGTTCTGAGTTCTAGGGGACTTATGACCTCAGCAGTTGAGTCCCATAGTGCTCAGAGCCATTTGAACCATTTTGAACCAGAATTTGTTTTTGAGATAGGACATGGGTTTCTGTCAATAGGGCAGCATAAGCACAATGGGAATTCTTCTTGGATTTAGTATTGTGAGAAATACCATTGGTATTCCAATTCACAATCTTAAACGGCATTGTGTAATAAATCCAATCCATTGGAAATGTTAATGGTAGCAGGTCAGATGGTACTAAGTTTTTTTTAAAAAATCTGGTGCTTGTCGGAGTTCCGTTAACAGTCTGTTGCACTGTCCAGGAAATTTGTATGTGTAAATTCATTAGAGCATACCTAGAAGAAATTTCATGTCGTGCTCTAGGCCAGTGGACTGTGAGGAAGCAGCTGGTAGCTGTTAAGCTGAAAGGTTTGCTGGATGCCCACACGGTGCGTGGTTGGTTCTGTGTTGCTGATGGGTTGTATTTCGAAAATGGCACGTCGCAGAGCAGTAGAGCTGGAAACTGAGCAGGTCTTGAAGGAGTGCTGATCGCTGTTGTTTCAGGTGTGGGGTTTGATTTCGCTCACACAAGTCATCATAGACGGGGCACTTCTAATATTTGACCACAGTTCGTGCATTTGGGTGGAATCATAGTAAGGTTTCTGCAGTTTTGTGTCCAGCGCCACATATAACGCAGTGTGGGGGGCCAATTCAGTGCTGCAAGTCATGACAAAACTGATGGCAATTGTGACATTGCGCTGAATTATTTGGGGCTCTGTGTGACTCCCCTCTCACTTTTAAGTTGGAGCAGGTCGTAAATACTTTTGGCGGCATCAGGGCATCAGTATTTTCCAGTTCGACCATGTAGAGCAGTGGTGGTCAAACTTTTCTACACAAGTACTGCCATTGTGGGGCCGCACTTTGGGCCGCATATGTACAGATCTTATTATAAATTGCTAATTTACATAAATCAGTACGTTTTGAGCCCCCGTAGTAGACTAGCAATAAAAAGGGCACAGTAACTGTGCTCCCAGCCACCAAGCACTGATAGTTAACAGTTGACACCATTCGGAACACTTAGTGTCGACATTTCTGTTTCAGATTGCTGCCATCCTCAGCGACTCCAAAATTGTGACACTAATTGCGTGCCGAAGTGTTGCTGTGTTGGCTGCATAAGTGCATGTTTAATTGTACTCGCGATACAAGACACTATCACAAATGTTTAGTAAAGGTTTTGAATGTAATTTTTCTTGTACTCATTATGCAGTATTTCAACAGCCCTAATTTAATTTCATATTTGACGAACTTCGTATTAATCGTCACCATCAGGTTGTAACTGGTGCCAATTCTCTTGTATTTATATCAGTCTTAGCAGCTCTTGGACCAGTTGCTTGTACGAGATATTTGAAAACATGTTTTGACATTCTGGTAAAATTATGGAACAACTATGAGTCTACTAGTTAAATTTTCTGGAGCATTCTGTTGTGACCTTTACCTCTCTATGTGCATTGGGCAACAGCCTTGCTGCAGTGGATACAGCGGTTCCCGTCAGATCACCGAAGTTAAGTGATGTTGGGCGTGGCCGGCACTTGGGTGGGTGACCATCCGGGCTGCCATGCGCTGTTGCCATTTTTCGGGGTGCACTCAGCCTCGTGATGCCAATTGAGGAGCTACTCGACCGAATAGTAGCGGCTCCGGTCAAAGAAAACCATGATAACGACCGGGAGAGCGATGTGCTGACCACACGCCCCTCATATCCGCATCCGCATCCTCATCTGAGGATGACACGGCAGTCGGATGGCCCCAATGGGCCACTTGTGGCCTGAAGACGGAGTGCTTTTCTAAATGTGCATTCACAAATCCATTTTGCTTCCATTTAAAATGTAGCCTATACCCTAACAGCTGACTGGAATGAGTCGGTCGGCCGGAATTGAGAATACTGCAAAACATATGCATTTCTCCTCTCGTATACTTC
Organism: Schistocerca serialis cubense; assembly: GCF_023864345.2. Lineage (NCBI taxonomy): Eukaryota > Metazoa > Arthropoda > Insecta > Orthoptera > Acrididae > Schistocerca > Schistocerca serialis. The sequence continues at coordinate 831,792,973 of NC_064638.1, read as the reverse complement.
AACCCTGCAATCGTCACTCCACTTACCCCTCTGCCCCTAGTGTAAGTGTCCAACTTTGCTTCGATCATGGCAGAGTTCACCAACATCAATTAATGTTAAGCCTGTCTTAAAATATTACAGTCACCGTAAGTATTTCTGTTTCTTACTAGGTAGGTAAACTAGGCTCTTGTAATGATGGAAAGAACCGATTCTAGTTTTACATATCGGTTGGATTATTCGTTCATTCTTTCTTTTGAGTGAAAACAGTCTGTGGGAGCAATCAAATGAAAACTATAGATTCAGTCGTCGCTGGCTGGGAATGGAAGAAATCATACGACTGGATAAAAACTGATCCTCTAAATAAATTTAACGTGCTATAGTGTACCTGAAAGTATGATTCATATTCTGAAAGTATGTTGTTTAAATAAATTCAAAGACAATTAGAGGATTCGGATGATAATAAATATTTCTTACGAGAAAAGTATCTCTGGCAAGTGACAGTGTATGCTTAAAAAGCAAGTGGTTGTCACTAAACAATTTAAAAAATATGTATTTTATTTGCGTCCTGTTCCCGTGTTGTCAGCATTATCGAAAGAGAATTATCGGTGACACGTGCAAATCAGTAGAAGACAGAGACAGTTTCAACAAATTTAATTTAAAAAGTATTTATAGAAACAATATATAAGTGCCAGTTATTAACCCTAAAAACAACCAAAAATCCAAATGTAAATAAATATATACATACGTACATAAATTTTGAAAATACTTTATATTTAGAAATATACTTTTATGCACTTCTCGAAATAAGATAAGTTATATGTCTCTAAAAAAATTATCAACCCTAGCGATGGTTCACGTATAACAAAAAAGACTGAAAAAGTATATCACTGAAATCACTCAAACCCGGAGACTGAGTGAAAACATTAATATAACTGCCATAATTGTCGGAGACTTGTCGGGCAGTCTGTTGTCTCACAGGGAGTGAAACCACTCAAAGCGGAGAATTAATGTAAGAGATTCATGCTGCTGACTTGGCCGTAGAGACTGATTTTATTCGGTTGTTTCATTCTACTAAAAAGAGCTAGTGAATGAAAAATAGTCAGTTGACCAAGCGATTGTTAAAACTAGTCGGTTGTCCCAGCACTATCTACCCCTGTAGTGGTGGCGCTACTTACACCTCTGCACCTGAGGTAAGTGGGCAACTGCACTCAATTCACGGCCGAATGCACCAACGTAAGTTTTAAAACATTGCTGTGGCTGTAAGTTTTTTCGTTTGTTACTGAGCAGGAAAACTGCACTCTTAAGAAGCTTTTACAGTTAGTTGACGTCTTTGGATTCGCCTGCTACTTGCTATATGCGTATTATTATAAAATGTGACTGAGGACCGCACGAATATTCGAATTCGGCCCGCGGGTCATAATTTGACGATCGCTAATGCAGAGAAGACGTGAGGTGCTTATCGGTTTCGACGTTTGAGTCACCATGATGATCGGAAGATTCCGTGAGGCCAGGCACTCGTTAGTAGGCTTGACATGTTTCGTGTAAGCACTGATAACTACGTTCAATGGTTTAAGCACATACGTGTAGAAATATATTTGTTCCTGTTTGAGATCTGCGCCCACACATACTGTGACTAATGGCTATGAAAAGACACAGCTGACTGCCTTTCCCATCCTTCCGTAATCCAATGGAACCAATGACCTTGCTGTTTGGTCCCCTTCCCCGAATCAACCATCCAACCATACTAAATTACAAACTTCCTGGCATTTACCTGAAGCGATTTAGGGAAATCACGGAAAATCTAAATATGAATAGCTGGACGCGGGTTTGAACCGTCATTCTCCTGAATGCAAGTCCAGTGTGGACAGTTGATTATGCTTTGTAGTATTAGTGACAGGGTATGTACTATATTATGCCAGGCACTATTCTACAGCAAAAATATTCTACATTGAAGTTCGTATTTATAAATGGGATTGTGTAATATATTTTCGACTAAATCGCTTATTTCTAATTAAAATACGGATTTTCGCTTCATTTTTCTCTAGCCACTGCGGGACTTAACATATGAGGTCATCAGTCCCCTAGACTTAGAACTACTTAAACCTAACTAACCTAAGGACAGCACGCACATCTATGCCTGAGGCAGGATTCGAACCTGCGACTGTAGCAGCAGCGTGATTCCGGACTGAAGCGCCTAGAACCGCTCGGCCACAGCTGATGGCGACGGAAGTGTCAGGTTCTTTATAGTGAGAACTGAGACTTTATTTTGAGGGCTAATAAATTCCGTAGGTGTACTGTGCAGCTGTAACAGTGAATTAAACGTGATGAACTAGAGGGTATTCGAGCGACCATTCAAAACTATTAAACACCGTGCGTTTCTCTTTGCAATCTGCTTATTAACTTATAAAAAGTGCAGTTCTGTCATAACATTTGTGAGCTTAACTCGTAAGCCGGCTATTTAAAGACTGAGTGTGTGTGCTGTAAGTGTGAAAGGATTGATACAAATAGTGATCATTTTCATAATTTAACTTCTGGAACTGTGTGTTAGGACCGAATAGGTATCAAAACTTGTTTAACCCATGTGACAATACAAGACAGGCATTTCAACCAAGAATTTGTTTTCGTGTAGTAGCTTTATCCAGATGTAATGAAATTAACTCACTTTACATGTGTGCCGTTAAACTATATGCACCATGCTGACGTATGTACTACAAGTTCTCTTTTTTACAATTTTCTCAGCTGGAGAACATTGTACTTCACTTCAGGGTGGACCATATTTCTGATTGAAATAATATTCTGTGTCATGTGATGAGGAACTCCCCAATAATTTAGTCGGAATGGTTGAATGTAGAAAAGGTTTATTTGTAAACTGTGATACAGTAACGTGCGCATTGAATCATGGCACAGAACGCGCTGAAGTCTTCCGTCTATCCAAAGATTAAAGTCACTTCATCCACTGGCAATGTCCGTTGCTAACGGTTCCCCCTCAAAACCAACAATCCCCCAGCCACCAGTCGCTTAAGTCAGCTTACACATGGAAACACCCTACTTGCACACTGTCATGCCAACTTACATTTAAGTTACGAAAGTTGGAAGGCATTCTACTGTTTTGCATGATGTCGCTTCCCCCACCATCGCCTAGGAGCTTCAGCAACTGCCAGTAGGTGGAGCTGCCCTCATTCTTCTCTGTTTCATTTGACAGCAAGGATCTGTAGTCGTTCGTTTGTATACGCGGAAAGTTAGTCTCATGACAAAAAAATGGGCCCAGTCTTCAACTCAGAAAGTACAGGGTAACAATTATTATTGAACTATAGGAAATAAAATCGTCATAAATTCTTAACGGTTTGCATTAGGACATCCAAACAGCACGATTGGCCATGGGCATGATGGAAATTAGTATGTGCATGTAACAGCTTGATTTAGCGACAAAGCCCACTTTCATTTGGATAGGTTCGTCAATAAGCAAAATTGACGCAATTGGCGGACCAAGAATCCGCATTTCGCGATCGAGAAGTTTCTTTACCCTCAACGGGAGAATATGTAGTGTACAATGTCCAGTCTCGGAACAATGAGTGCAATATTCCTAGAAGGCACAGTGACTGCTGAACAGTATGTGAAGATTTTGGAAGATGATTTCATCCCTTTTATCCAAAGTGACCCTGATTTCGATAAGATGTGGTTCATGCAAGACAGAGCTCGATCCCATCGAAGCAGAAGAGTGTTTAATGTCCTGCAGGAGCACTTTAGGGATCACATTCTGGCTCTGGGGTACCCAGGGCCATTGGCATGGGCCTCGATTGGCCGCCATATTCTCTGGATCTGAACACATGGGACTCCTTTTTGTGGGACTCTGTTAAAGACAATCTGTACAGCGATAACCCCAAAACCATTGCTGAGCTGAAAATAGCCATTCAGGAGGTCATCGATGTTCTGACACTTCAGTAGGTCATGTGGAATTTCGCTATTCGTCTGCGCCACATCATCGCCAGTGATGGCAGGCATATCGAACATGTCATTACCTAAATCCGAATATCTGTAGTGACGTTTAGATGTTGAATAAAGTGTGTGCACGCCGTTGTTTGTAACTATTTCAATTTTTTCCATGTGATTCAATAACTGTTGCCCTGTAAATACTTTGTAAAATGGAAAAAGTTCTTAAACAATGTGATAGGAATATCGTTCTAACATTCAGCAACTCCTTATAATAACTTATCTGTAATGGAGTGAAACATTATGACTGAAATGACTAAAAAAGGGTATTGAAACTGAGAGCGTGGACTTGCTGAGGTTCATATTACTGTAGAACAGTCAATACTATAAAGGTACTTTTTGATTTGAGGATAATTATGATATTTTGCTTTAGGCTTTGAGTGTAACTACAGTATTACTATGAAAGGGATATTTATTTTTGGCTTTTAAAACTTAAAAGAAAATCTTGACCCTCATTAAAATTCTATTTAAATGTAATAATTTTCGTATTGGCGCTGTCATTGAGTAATGACTGTTCTGCATGATAGTACAAAGTTTGGTTATAAATTTAAGTTCCAGACAGGTGAAGAAAGGTATATTTAGAGCATCTGTAACCTATCGGAACTCTGACTAACTCCACAAAAAAAAAAAAAAAAAAAAAAGCTGAACTGTTGACACAAAACCTTACTTTCCCTTGTACCTTCAGTGTATTGTAGATATCAAAAAAATTTAGAGACAGAAATTTTCCAGAATGCAGTACATATCTTGCTACGACTCCAGTTGCCAGATATTTCACTGTTACTTGTACCTTAATGCGAACTGGCATGGGATGTTGCATATCTATATTAGACTTTTATACAGAGCCAAAAATGTGACTCAAAAATATTTAAAAATGGATTTTACACATTCGAAAATGGCTTTCGAAGGAAACGTCGCCCTCGTCAGATAACTCCCTAATAATGGTATTTGATGTGCCTAAAGTTTCCTACAAGATGCGAAGTTGCATTTTCATCATCTGCGAGTCTATTTCTACTCCGTCTGTATGAATAATTTCAGTTGTCGCCAACTTGAAAGTCGCGTAATTAGCCTTTCCAATTTACGCGTGTTGGGAACACAATCGTGTGTGTAAGGGTAGTTATGAGGGGATGCACATGTAAGAAATTCATGTCTGGTGAAAATCCAGTTTAAAAGGATGCACTGTCGCAAAGGGAATCGATGTAATCAGAACAAACCATTCTAGTGTCTTCTAAGGAGTAACACATGTCGAACTGAGTTTTTGGCAGATTTTCTTATTAAGCATTCCCAATTTAAGTCTTGGTGGGCAGAGACATTCTTTCTACATAGATTTTGTACACCGTTCTTCACTGCTGAGTACCTGTTGAGGAACTTGGTTCTGATTTTTTTTCAGATTGGTTGTTTTTTTCACATTAAGGGTCAACCTGTTAGCGCTGAACCACAGATGCATGCACTTATGCACTTGATCAGCTCTTGTAAAAAGAGGACTTACCATCGCTCATTAGTTCATTACTGCCATCTGCAAACAACGTGTTCTTAGCTGTCTGAGGTATGTTTGTCATAACAGCAAAAGTATTTTCAGCATTCCAAGCAGTTTAACTTGGTAAATTCAGTTACATGTATTACTGTCGCCGGCCGGAGTGGCCAAGCTGTTCTAGGCGCTACAGTCTAGAACCGCGCGACCGCTACGGTCGCAGGTTCGAATCCTGCCTCGGGCATGGATGTGTGTGATGTCCTTAGGTTAGTTAGGTTTAAGTAGTTCTAAGTTCTAGGGGACTGATGACCTCAGAAGTTAAGTCCCATAGTGCTCAGAGCAACATTACTGTCTAAGACAAAAAAAAGGTGATGAACCATGAAGAGACAATCCGAATGGGACAGAAATTGAGAAATGTCATGTGCATGTACAGACAAACAAATGGTTACAATTTCAGAAAAACCTGGATGATTTATTCAAGAGAAAGAGTTTCAAAAACTGAGTTTGCAAGTCAATAATGCATTGGGCCACCTCTGGCCCTCTGCATGCAGTTATTTGTCTTGGCATTGATGACAGAGTTGGCCATGGTATGGTTTGGGAAGCGTGAAGACAAGCAGTGAAACGCTCTTCGAGTGCAAGTGGCGTTATCTTGCTGAAATGTAAGCCTAGGATGGCTTGCTATGAAGGGCAACAAAACAGTGCAAACACTATTGTAGAAGTGATGCCGTGTTGTAAGGATGACAACCAAAGGGGTCCTGGTACGAAAGGAAATGTCACCACAGACCATTATTCCTGGTTGTCAGGCCACATGGTGTGCTACAGTCATGATGGTATCCCACTGCTGTCGGGGGCGTCTCCAGACACGTCTTCACTGCTTATCAGGGCTCATTTCGAAGTGAGTCCTGTCACTGAAGACAATTCTACTCCAGTCAATGAGATTTCAGGCCGCAGACTTGTCTGCAGACGCCCTGGATAGCAGCGACTGACTGTCATGTGCCATATGGCCAGACAACCAGGAGTTTTGGAAAGGTGACTATCAACAGCTGTCAAGTAATGTATAAAATGAATGTCTGACCATCTGCCGCTTTTACTTTAAAACCCAATATCGACTGGTTTCAGTCACGGACCATCTTCACAGATACGGGTTAAAATGGTTTAAGCCACAATATTACATTCATCATTACTTAAATAATGTATAGAGCATGTCAGGAATATCAGTGTACGACACAGGACTTTTAGAACTAAACATACTAATACCAAGTGTATATACAGCAGTACTGAAGAGAAGGTCAGGACTGAGTCCTGCTCTACACATTATTTAAGTAACGACAAATGTAATGTTGTGACAACCATTTTAACCCTTATCCATGACGATGGTCCATGACTGAAACCGGTCAATATGGGTTAACATAAAGCAGCTGATGGACAAACATGCATTTTATACACAACCAGGAGTGATGGAATGGAGTGCCATTTCTTTTCACAGCAGGACCCCTTTTTTTGTTATCCACAGCACCCTTACAGCACGGTGAAAATGTCGACAATGTTGTATGCCCCATTGTGTTGCCTTTCATGACAAGTCATCCTGGGCTCACAGTTCAGCAACATAGTGCCTGCTTGCATGACGAGAGTTTCTACTGCTTGTCTTTGTGCTTGTCAAACCCTACCAGGGCCAGCAATGTCTACAGGCCTCTCCCTAACTGAAAACCTTTGGACCATCATGGCAGAGCCCTCCAACCCTCTTGGAATTTTGAGGAGTTAATGCGCCATTTAGACAGAATTGGGCACAATATTCCTCACAAGAACATCCAACAATTGTATCAATCAGTGCCAAGTTGAATAATGACTAACATAAGGGCCAGCGGTGGTAACGGATTATTGACGTGCTTAGTTTGTGAAGCACTTTCTCTTGAGTAAATCATCCTGTTTTTATTAAATTATAATCATTTGTTTTTCTGTACACGTCATCACATCTACCGATTTCCATGGCATTCTGATAATTCCTTCATGGGTGTTTTTGTCTTAGAGTGTATTTTCATGTTTATTAATCATAGTGCAAAAGAAGCCCAGGATCGCTGAGTAACGTTCTGTAGCTAAAAGAAGCGTGTAGTGCCATAATATTGTTGCCAGTTGGTTCAATATTATTGCAGCAAGTTATCCAGTAAATATGTGGTTTGCAAAAAAATTATACTACATTAAATACAACGAATACCAGGACAAAAGTAAATAGTAACGAACACTTAAATCCTTTGAGTTTCTCCATGGTAATGTTGAATGTAAAAGTACTGTGGTAGCTGTGGTTTGTGTGTATTGTGTATTTAAACCAGGAACCTAGATACGATGGAGAGGTTTCATCCTGCCATAGCCCTCAGTGGTTAACATACAACAGGCCACAGCAGTCCACCCACCCCATCATCACCCCTCACTGCACCCAGGGATACTGTGCTATGCGGCTGCGGCCGCCAGTGGATCCCTCCCCCCCCCCCCCCCCCCCCCCGGGAACATCTCCTACCAGACGAGTGTAGCCCCAAATGTTTGCATGGTAGAGTTATTATGGTGCACACGTACGTGGATACAGTGTTTGCGCAGCAATTTCCAACATAGTATAACTGAGGTGGAATAAGGGGAACCAGCCTGTATTCGCCAAGGTAAATGAAAATCCATCCACAGGCTGGCCGGCACACTGGACCTCGACACTAATCCATCAGGTGGACTTGTGCCGGCGACCAGCACACCTTCCCACTCAAGAAACAGTGTGTTAGCCTGGGTAGCTAGCCAGGTGGGCTAGCAGTGATTTACTACTAGCTTACATATGTTTATCATAGTAAATCTACAGAGATAATCGTCACGGAGCATTGTATTGTCACTTCATGAAAAATTATTTGAACCCAGCAGTGAGACACAAAACACTGGAATGTAATTTAATGGTTTGTTTTTTGATATAGTGGTTTTGTATGGCTAAATGAATCGGGCTAATAAAAGTTAGTTGTGATGGATTGTTTTAACGAATTGACTCAAGATATATGAGATAAAAATGTAAACCCTCCGAAATTGTTAAGAAATACTCAGGTAATGGCTAAATTACACTGACTCAATCTTGACTAGCTGTGAAATTATCAAAAAAGTGACATTTTGCTCCTGTATTTCTCAAAGAAATGTTGATTTTGCACATGAATATATCCTACCAAGTATTTTAAGGTTCATGAGTCATGTCTTTGATACATAATACACTTCTTTGGCATGTGTTATGAAGTTCTCAGGTACAGAAAGTTTGAGTCTGCACACTGCAATCGAAACACCATATGTTAAAGGTACTTATATTGCCAGTCAAATTAACAGAATACGATGTACAGAAAGCGAATTCCAATTTTTTTAATAACAATGTACTAAAGTTCTTTCATTATAGTCTTTGTAAGCATGTACATCATGCAACGTAATGTATCATAGAAAAATAATTTCGTAACAATTAAATGATAGGATGGGAAAAAATGAACAGACTTACCTGCTGTTGCGCTGAAAAAGGAGCACATTCACAGACAGACCATACCTAGTGTCAACAACAAATCTGACACTGTTCTTGAGGCCACAAGGAGTTGAGTATGGGAAGACAGACAGCAAAAGGCACTCCACTAAATAACTGACTCCTGTGAAATCGCGACTACTAAAAGCGCATGCAACAATAATAAAGATTTGTTAATCAAAGTGATAAGCAAAGCGTTAGAAGAAAAAAGTCAATGTATTCTGGGATTCAGCAGAGCCAAAGTGAACCATTTATGACTAATACTTCCAGTGCTTCAAGCTGGTAAGTAAAAATTCGTTGTCAACACAACAGTAATCCTCCTTTATACCTATTTTAGCTCCAGAAAACTTAAGGAATTTAAACTATTTGATGCAATAAAGCTATTCGCCCTTATGAAGAAATTCCACAATCCTTTCCACAAAATGTGGAACCAACAAAGGAAGATCAGTATCAGTAAGGGCCACCTCCAAGGCAAAGCGCATGTGTGGAGCATTACTGTGATGGGAGAACATACAAAGTATCAAGATTTAGAAAACTCACCATTTTTCCCAATATTGATCCTTAATCGTCAATGGTCGGTTAAATCAGCGCTATTAACACTATCGAATTTTACAAGGAGAGACAAAACGATATAAGATTTCATTGAAAGATATTGGGACAAAAATGCATATCTTCACAGGTCAATAAAAGAACTTGGATAAATCGAGATTTTGTTGAAAAAACCGCTGATTCTCGTTCAAGCAAAATATTGGTACCACATAGAAGAAATTCAGCTGAGGCTAGACAGAGCTAAAGCAATAAATAAAGAATGGCGACAACAGGAGCGAAAAACCTAATCAGTCGCCAAAACGAAGATGAGAACACGTTTGAATGGTATCACAATGTAAAGTATTTCAAACCTGTTTTGAATGAGGCATTTACTATTAACGTATTTGAAGATGTGTCATCTGAAGAAAGAATGTGATATATAGACTACTATTTACAACAAATATATACCTTTGTATAGAGATAACGCAATCTCAAGTTAGTAATGGGTTTGTAGCTCTAGGTCCAAGTTGGAAATCCAGTCAAAAGCTTCTGTAGACAAATTGTGAAGGTTTTCCATTGTCCCTAAGATTGCTCTGAGGGGATATTGGAATTTTATGTAATGTACTAGTTGCTCCTCTTCACTGCAGTCACACTCAGGGGAGGACTCCCATTCTCATTGGTGCCACAAACTCCACATCTCTCCTGATCAATTCTGGTTCGATTCAGTATGCACCAGTGTTGTCAGGGTACATGAAAAACTGCTGGTCGCTCCCAGGGAGGTTTGATTAATTGATGATGCTTCATGGAAGATTGTTCCTGCTGTTGATTGTTCCAGGCTTCTTGTATGTTGAAGGTAGGATCCTACATGTTGATTGCTGTGTGGCACCAAGGTTTCTAGCTCTCTGTCGCTGGGGTTCTGATGTATGCATACAAATTGAAATGGAGCGTGGCCGAAATAGAACCTTATCGAATACTATCACTTACTTTGTGAACTTTGCTTTTGGGGATCTCTGAGAACATCTGAAAGTATTATTGTTTACCAGATTGCCAATTAGAATCGTTAATTTTCCACACTGAATGACACTGATTAATTTGATCAAGATTATTTCATGCCATACAGTATCATAGGCTGCATATATCTAAGAAGACCATTATCTTGTTCTTCTTAACGTCGTTTTCGATGTGTGTTACTATTGGTGTCACCTGTTCCTTACATACTTTTCCTGGTCTAAGCCCAATTTACTCTACTGGAAAGTGTTTATTGATGGCTGGATAGATTCTATCATAAATGAGAATCTCCAGGAGCTGGAACATGACACTGAGGACAGCAATGGGGTGGAAGTTCACAACTTTGGATAGTCTGCTTTAGTACAGCAGTGATCGTAGTTTTCTTGAAGCAGCTCATAGTCTTGCAGTAGCGTTCTCGCTTCCCGCGCACGGGGTCCTGGGTTCGATTCCCGGCGGGATTGGGGATTTTCTCTGCCTCGTGATGACTGGGTGTTGTGTGTTTTTCATCATCATTGATGCACGCAAGTCGCCAAGTGGCGTCAACATGGGGCCTCCCGGCCAACAATGCCATACGATCATTTCATTTCATTTTCTTGAAGAAAAGGTGAAAGGTGATATCTGATAAGGTGTTCATTCATTTGACAGTAGCAGAACAACAGTGCAACAGAAACTCACAGTACGTACCATCCACACCTGCTGCCTTCCTTGGTTTCGTGTTCCTTACAGCTTCTAAGGTCTCTTCAGATTGAAATGAGGCGGGAAACTCAGATATTTGTAGAGCTGATCGTATCTCTAATTTTAAGAAATGTCTAAATTCTCTTTCTTTGTGTTTATTTCTTATGACATGGAGACAGAGATTCTATAGTTAGCCATATCATCTAAATTTATGTTACATTTTTGTCAGGTGGTGGTGTTTGTTATGTCCAGCTTTCCAGTTAAGGACCAAGCATTCTTTCTGGATTGAGTGTGATCCAAGGAAGCTATCGTTTCCTTCCATCTGCTGCACCTGCTCTCATTTAGTAACTGTAGAAGGTGGGATGCGATAGCATGATCACCAGTGTCTTCGAATTCTTTGTGAAGCATTTCGATGTTTTCATTCCAACCATGAATGTATTCTTTGGGATGACCTCTTGATCTGCATCGTTTTGCTACGCTTTTCTATACGCAAATGTATCTTTCTTAGTTGTTGAGGTGGGTTTATCCATCTTATGTTGAGATCTGTGTGTTGAGAAAATTCAGACCAGTTAGCTTTTTTTTAAAGTTTCATCTTGGTTTTGGACAGAAGTGATTGATGGATATGAACAATCCTGTCTGGGGAATTAATGGACGATGCTGACTGTGCAGGAATCTGGTTAGCACTCTGCATTGCACTTCATTGAGCATGTTTGGAGACTGTGAGACAAAGCATAGGTCAGGTGTGTAGCCATTGTTCCATCAGCTGGAAAAGAAGGTTGCATGGTTTTTTGCATCATTTATATAAGTTTGAGATTTTCTGTTTCTATAGAGTCGGCACGTTTTGTCCATTTTGGTCACATTTTTGTTGTTCAAAATTGTTGCAAAACCATAAATACAAAGATAAAGAGGATTTTAAAGGCGTCCTTTTACTTGTTGGCAGGGACAGCTCGGCGCCAAATAAAAATAACCAATTGCATTTTACCGCTTTCGAGTAGGGTCACTTGTGTCCCTCGTTTTCTTCTTTGGAGACTCCATATTGGATTTCATCGTATTTCGTTGTTTCTGTATTAGAGCACCTACATCTTCATCTACAGCTACATATACATGATTACACTGCAATTCACAGTTAATTGCATGGCAGAGGGTTCATTGAAACACCTTCAAGTTACCTCCTTTCCTTTCCACTCACAAACAGCACACAGATAAAATGAACACTTAAACCTTACTGTGCGATCTCTAATTTCTCTTATTTCATTATTATGATCATTTTTTCCTGTGTAATTTGGCGCTAACAAAATCTTTTCACACTCTCAGAAGAATGTTGGTTATTGAAATTTCATGAGAAGACCCTGTCACAACGAAAAACGTCTCTTTTTTTTTAACTATTGACAACCCAGCTTGCGTACCAGAACCATGGCACTGCCTCCTCTATTTAGTGGTAAAACAAATCTAGATGTCCTTTGAACTTTTTCGATGTCCTTTGTCAGTCCTATGTAATGTAATCACATAACATACAACAGTACTTCAGAAGAGGGTGGACAAGCATAATGTAAGCTGTCTCTTTAGCAGACCTGTTGCATTTTCGAAGTGTTCGGCCAATAAATTGCAGTCTTTTGTTTGCTTCCCCCATGGCATTATCTGTGTGAGCCTTCCAATTTAAGTTACTTGTAATTGTAAATCCTTAGTTGAACCTTCAGCCTTGAGATGTGTCTGTGATTTATTGTACAGCCAAAATTTAGTACTCATGTGAATGACTTTGCACATTAGTCAGTTGCCACTTTTCGCACCACACAGACATCTTGTCTAACTGATTTGGCAGTTGGTTTTGGTCATCTGATAACTTTACAAGACAGTAAATGGCAGCATCATCTGCAACACCAGAGGCCCTATAAAGCTTCCTTGGGCAATGCCAGATATTACTTATGTTTTACGAACTGTGACCTTTTTGACTGGAAATCTCGAATCCAGTCACACAATTGAGATGGTACTACATAGGCACGGAATTTGGTTAGAAGTCGCTTGTGAGGAATGGTGTCAAAAATCTTCTGGAAATCTAAAAACATTGTACTACATAGGCACGGAATTTGGTTAGAAGTCGCTTGTGAGGAATGGTGTCAAAAATCTTCTGGAAATCTAAAAACAACCCCAGTCAATAGCACTCATTCCTTCCTGTCAATAAAGAGCTAGTCGTGCTTCACAAGAATGATATTTTCTGAATCTGTGTTGGCTGTTTGTAAATAAATAGTTTTCTTTGAGGTGATTCATAATGTTCGAGCACAGTAAATGTTCCAAAATCCTACCGCAAATAAACGTTAGTGATATGGGTCTGTAATTATCGGATTACTTCTGTTTTCTTGCTTGGGTATTCATGTGCCTTGTGCACCTTTCTAATCTTTAGGTACGGATCTTTCAATGAGGGAGCATTCGTATATGACTACTAGGTATGAAGCTATTGTATCGACTTGTATACAGTACAACCTAACTGGAGATGTTGCCTTTTTTAAGTGATTTCAGCTGCTTTACTGCATCTAAATTTTCCATGGTGGCACTTGTTCTTCATTCAAATTCATGGTGAAGGAATTTTAGAAATTGCGTTTATTAGCTTTGTTTTATTGGCACCATCGTCGGTAACATCACCAATGTTATCACACAGTTAAGTACTGATTGCATCTTGCCACTGCTGTACTTTATACATATTACTAGAGTTTCGTTTCGGAAACTATTACAGGCATCTCACATTGAAATTTGCACTAAATTTCGAGTTTCTGTAAGACTTCGCCAGTTTTGGGATTTTTGAGTCTTTTTAAACTTCGCATGCTTTTTTTGTTGCTTCTGCAACAGTGTACTGACCTGTTTTGTGTGCCATGGCGGGTTAGTACCCTCTCTTATTAATTTAATTGGTATACATCTTTCAATTGCTGTCAATATATTATTTCTTTAAATTTAAACACATTTGGACTACTCTTACATAAACAGATTAGAAGGAGCGGACACTGTTTTAGGAAGACATCAAGTAAAGTTCTATCTGCTTTTTGAAATATGTGTATTTTGCGTTTATTTTTGATGGGTTTGGATGTTATAGTTTTCAGTCTCACTGCAACAACCTTTTGGTTACTAATCCCCACATTCGTCACAATGCACCCTATTCGCTCAGGATTATTTGTTGCTAAGAGTTCATGTATGTTTTCGCAACCATTTACCCTCCGAGTGGGCTCCTGAACTAATCGTTCAAAATCATTTTCTGAGAAAGCATTCAGTACGATTTTGAGGGACTTTTTATGCCTGCCACCGACTTTAAACATGTATTTTCAGAATGAGACGAATTTTCGCTAAGATACGAGGATACATTTAAGTCGCCGCTAACTATGGTTATATGAGTGGGGTAACTATCTGAAATGAGACTTAAGTTTTCTTTGAACTGATCAGCAACAGCTTTTGTGCGTTATGACAGTATGTAGTTTCAAGGCACTGGCGCTTTGAAAATTTGTTTCAAACGTCACTCTTGGTACTTTTGTACAGTTAAATGTCAGTTAATGACACATCAGCATTAAAAAGTCTTTAGGAGAGCTTAAGATAAACTATATTAATGCACTGATTGTGTGTGAATGGCGTGGTCTTGTGATTAGTGACAGGAAGATTTGATGTTGGAAGATGTAGGTCACATCTTGCCACATGCAATTTTCTTTTTTCTTTCATTTTCACGTTTGTAACAGTTCCTGTTTCCTTCTTATTCATGTGACAGAAATATGTTCTTCAATTTTCGATGTTATTTGTATGCAGGAGTGTAGTGTCTTAGCAACGAGTTTCTTCGATTTTGTGACCTCAGTCTGGTCAAAAAACGAATGACGAGATCCTTGCAAGTAACATGACCAGCAATGATACTTGTATTCGCGTTTATTGCGAGTGCTTTGCATTTATTCGGAATATGTCACAATTTCCAGTAACATAAGATGATAGCTTAAATTGCCGCAGGTGAAACAAGTTTGCTTGACAGAAATACTTTGCTGTTTATTTCCCAGGTTGTGGTGACTACTACAAATAACAAAAAAAAAGTGAGTCTTTGTAATATGTGAATGGTCCAGAAGTAGAAGCCAGCAACATGAGCATTCACGTATTGAAAATATGGCCAAGTTTTATTTCCTTCCCCTATTTCACAAAAATGACTGCAGTGACAAAATATATTATTCCAGGAATCATTTTCTGGAAAATTGTTTCCAAACCGCTTTCGTAATATCTACCACGTTGCTCACAGAACACCAAAGATAAAAATGTCTACACTAGCCCTCACACAGGCTCACCCACAACGAAGCAATCCTACTGGATCTTGCTACCCTGTCCCTACGATAAAGAGTCACTAAAAGTCGTGAGGTAATCTGGCATCAGGCTGAAATCAGAAAGCGGTAACAAGCTGCAAACTTGTGCAGGCTGAAATCAGAAAGCGGTAACAAGCTGCAAACTTGTGTTAATCCACTGTGCCTTCCAGAACAACGAGATCACCCTTTGAATGCCACAGAAATATTCTCCAGACCCTAACGCTCTCTCCTCCAGCGTGGTCACTTCCAACGATTGGTGTAGAGTGTTTGCTTTCAGAAGTTTCACGCTGCACACGCCAGCGGCCATTGCGACCTGAAAAGGCCATCCCATTGTGGTCTGGCGTGCAAATTCCAGACTTCATCATTGATGAACAATAGTCATCATGAACCAGGTGGACAGTTGAGGAGACACTGTTGGTAGTCCCTTAGATCACTTGGGCAGTTAGTTGCTCAGCAGTTACATCTCTATTCACCTGTACTCACCTCCAGAACCACCCTTCACCCTGTCATCTATGACTTGTGGTGCACCACAGTTGGCTTGGTGTCAGATTTGTATAACGTCATTTCGCCATGCACAGTACACTTTATCCATAACAGCATGCGAACAGTTTACAAAGCTAGCGGTTTGAGGAACGCTTCCTCCCTTGGCCCAAAAGCCAATGATCATGCTCTGTTGGATGTCAGATAAATTACTCCATTTCCACATTATGGCTACTACACTATTTTCTGAAACTTCCTGGCAGATTAAAACTGTGTGCCCGACCGAGACTCGAACTCGGGACCTTTGCCTTTAACGGGCAAGTGCTCTACCATCTGATGTACTGAAGCATTCTGGAAACATCCCCCAGGCTGTGGCTAAGCCATGTCTCCGCTATGCCCTTTCTTTCAGGAGTGCTAGTTCTGCAAAGTTCGCAGAAGAGCTTCTGTAAAGTTTGGAAGGTAGAAGACGAGATACTGGCAGAAGTAAAGCTGTGAGTACCGGGCGTGAGTCGTGCTTCGGTAGCTCAGATGGTAGAGCACTTGCCCACGAAAGGCAAAGGTCCCGAGTTCGAGTCTCGGTCGGGCACACAGTTTTAATCTGCCAGGAAGTTTCATATCAGCGCACACTCCGCTGCAGAGTGAAAATCTCATTCTGGAAACATCCCCCAGGCTGTGGCTAAGCCATGTCTCCGCTATATCCTTTCTTTCAGGAGTGCTAGTTCTGCAAAGTTTGCAGAAGAGCTTCTGTAAAGTTTGGAAGGTAGGAGACGAGATACTGGCAGAAGTAAAGCTGTGAGTAACGGGCGTGAGTCGTGCTTCGGTAGCTCAGATGGTAGAGCACTTGCCCGCGAAAGGCAAAGGTCCCGAGTTCGAGTCTCGGTCGGGCACACAGTTTTAATCTGCTAGGAAGTTTCATATCAGCGCACACTCCGCTGCAGAGTGAAAATCTCATTCTGGACACTATTTTCTGTGTCTCCCCGACACGCTTTATATACCCTGTTTTGCTAGTGCTGCCTTCTGCCATCTGTGAGTGGTTATTGCACAATGACATCAAACAAGACTGTGATCACATTAATGTGACTGGGCCATTTGGTAACATACTTCGTGCTTTTGTATCTTCTTAATCTTTATTTTGTTATTTTGTAAATACTCCATATCGATTATATATTGGCTGTTCTTCCAAAAAAGAGGCCAGATTCTGAAAGCAGAAAATTATTTGTGTCTTGCAGTAACTGTACAGAGCTGACACCCACACTGTATATAAAGATGGACATAAACTGATGAATCACTTTTCATTAAAGATCCTTTATGTAAGTGAAAAAGTTAACACTATTGGAAGAGAAAAATACGGTTGTTACTAACACAATGGATAAGATGAACAGGATCTACATATTCCATTATAAATACTGCTTAACCTGCTTGCGTCTATACATTTCTGCTAGGAAATAAATGTCGATATTTTGAAATGTTATTATATTTGTCAGCTGTTTACCACACAAAATCGAGCAAGAATTCCGATTATAAAACTTGCTTTGGTACATGGCTTTCTATTTGGAGTCCATGTTTATCCATTATTAAACTTTCCCACTGCTAGTTCCTTAATTGTGACATTATATTCCGACTTTTAGCATCACTGATTGTAGCTCTTAAGCTCTGTTTCACTATTCAGTTCTGAGTTACAAAACTGAGGTCGTGTTGACATTCTGTCTAGTGTGAAAACTACACTATTTGGCAGTGCTGATACCTGTTATTCTGTTCCATTCTCTTGAAGTTACGAGTGAATCAGCATTAATATTTCTGCTTACAGCAAAGCGAATTTTATTCTCCATATCTTGTATTATGTGATAAGTCACTGTTATACAGGGTGAAGCGAAATTCGCCCACTTGGGCTTCGCAGCGTGACTCCTCACATGCCAATGATAAAAAAAATGCCTGTCACAAAATTTCGTCCAAGAAGAGACAAAACGATATAAGATTTCATTGAAAGATATTGGACAAAAATGCATATCTTCACAGGTCAGTAAAAGAACTTGGATAAATTTAGATGTTGTTGAAAAAACCGCTGATTCTGGTTCAAGAAAAATGTTGGTACCACATAGAAGAAATTTAGCTGAGGCTAGACAGAGCTAAAGCAATGGCGACAACAGGAGCGAAAAACCTAATCAGTCGCCAAAACGAAGATGAGAATACGTTTGAATGGTATCACAATGTAAAGTATTACAAATCTGTTTTGAATGAGGCATTTACTATTCACATATTTGAAGATGTGTCATCTCAAAAAAGAATGTGATATGTAGACTACTATTTACAACAAATATATGCCTTTGTATACAGATAACACAAACTCAAGTTCGTAATGGGTTTGTAGCTCTAGGTCCATGTTGGAAATCAGGTCAAAAGCTTCTGTAGACAAATTGTGAAGGTTTTCCATTGTCCCTTAGATTGCTCTGAGAGGAAAGATAATGCCACAGCACAAGAGGTCAATGGCGCATGTTTCTTTGACACAGTTGCTCTTGGCCTCCAATACAATTCAACTTCAGATTTCTCCCCCTGAATAATAGTGGACACTTTCTTCATATCCAGAATTCCTCAGAAGAGTATTACTTAATTTAGTGGTGCATGCTCTACGCACTGATCCATATATTTCCATCAATGAGACCAGGTCTACACCAGTTTTCAGTAGTAGAGATACAGACTGTAAGTGTTGACGTGTAATATGTAGATATTTTTAAGTGTGCTCTTAAAAATGCCACAGGCGCCACATTGTTGCTCTTTTTAAAGGACATCTTGGTTTTTTGCAATAAAGGCTGATTCACTAAGTCAAATGTGTCTACCAGCTCTCTGACTTTTTAGTAGTGTTCAGTATTATATAAAGTTGTCAAGAGCCAGGTGCACCAGTGTGTAAATATGGGTTCAAGTGTGAGGGAAATGTTTGGTGCTATTTCCTTGGAGGACTGAATGTGAGAAGGAGCTTTGAGACTTACTTTGTTAACAGATGGAATGATACTGTTAACATCTGTAAAATTACGTCTAACTTCCTTTGCTAGACAATGTAGGCCACAGGCAAGGCAGGTGCAGGGGATCAGACCTGGGTAGAATTCTTTCAGCGTTGCTACTGCTTTTAACATATAACAGCATAGTCTCTCACCAAAAGCAAAAAAAAATCTTATCTCTGTCTTCTACTGGTCATAGGATGTATAGGCCACATCTGAGAGTGAGAGCTACAGTGCTGCAATCCGTCTTCTCATGTTTTCTATACAGGTGTAATTGGAGATTTCCTGGCGCACCAGAATCTAATTTACCCACCACAACGTTATCTATAAATATGTCACAACAGTCAGTGGTCTCGTCGACTGAAAGCCAAATATATTGACCACCAATGTCTGTTTTAATATCACTGATAGCCTTGTCACACACCTGTTCCAAATAATTTTTGCTTTCTGTTGACCCAACTGGTGTAATGTGGCCACTAATACTCTCCAAGAAGCCCTTAAAAGTAGGGTTTATAAAGACATTTCATGGAATGTTAGAAAACACTAAAGCCTCACACAAATCAAAATTACAACTGTCTACTGCACTACTTGTAATAGAGAAAATTAATGGTTGATTCTGTTGTTTCTTTTTCTTCCTAGTGATTCCTGTTATGTGAGCTGCAGAATATTTGTGTTCAAGGAAATATTATTTTTTTAAATAATGGCTTTCCTCAAATGAAAAAAACAACACCAAGAAGACACCAGTAACTAAAAAATAAGAATGTGATCATATAAAATGTCAACTTCAGTTGATTCAAATGTGCATATCAGTAAATTAATTTAATGTAAAAATCCAAGAGACACACCATGCAACTTAAGTTCATAAGTGCAAAAACAAATAGACTCAGGCGTCACCAACTTGTTCCTTTAATACACCTCTCTACTGTTGGATGATACTTAAGTAAGGGCTGTCTGAGTTCGTCCTCAGCAGTGGCGTGTGCACATATTCTCAAACCGGCAATGTGAGGGCGATGCACCACATGCAGTATTACTTTCAGAGTGGACAGCGTTTCTTATACCTTCCGAACTACAGAAATACGTAAACTGAGCTGCTACCCATGCATCAGTATGCGGACACATTGTTGAGTTATAAAGACAAGTGACATAAACAATCTTTGTTTCAGGCAGTGTATAAATTTATTTAATATTCAGATTCACATATTGTTTTCCTTTAGTGTTAATTCAGAAAATCTATTTTATTTGTTTTTTATTTATTAATTTATCCAGAGGCATATTTCTTTGTGTAGATGTCGTCATTACACACATACACACACACACACACACACACACACACACACACACACCCGCGCGCGCGCGCGCGCGCACACACATATATATCACAGGAGACGTAGGGACTAAAGAGAACTTGAGCAGAAAAACACTTAGCGACTGCTTGTACCTGGTTAGAATGAAAAGCGTGAAGACCCAAACCACCATATTTTAAAAAGGAATCAAGATACATAATAAATCTTGGAGGTATATAACAACATCTCTATGTAATAAACTACCAAAAGAGATCAAAAATATAAAGAAACTTTATAAATTTAAAACACATCCTAAAGAACATTTCCCAAATAATAGTTTTCTCTCCATTAAAGAGTTCATGCAACATAAAATTATTACAAATAAATAAACAGGTTGACTAATTATAAAGTACACAAATGGGATCGAGTATACTTGGAAGCAACACAATACATTGTAGATTGTAATTTACTTCATCGAATACAAAACAGAGCTACATTATCAGAGGAATCTCATGATTCATTTCTCTTGTTTGAAGCAGGCTCTTCTGCCTTATGTAATGCAATGATATGTTGAGAATATGTAATTATGTATTATGAACTGCTTATGTATAACCTGTTTTTTCCATTAACTTATGTACTTATATTAATATAAAGTCCTCTTTAGCCCCTTCGTCTTCTGTGATGATTCGATGTAGCACATGTTAGGCGTTGGAGTATTAATTAGCTTTTTTTGGGTGATATGAGAATAAAACCTTTAAATACAGAGCCTTTTCATGATTGTCGCGAGCTTCGAGTAGGGTCTATCACTTTTGTAAGCTCTGTTGTACTGTATTTTCGCTATCTTATTGAGGTAATTCATTCGTCTGTCTTTTATGAATGCTTCTATTGTTTTTGAGAATGATGTAACGAGGTATTCAACTATACCATAAAGGACTAAATTGACCATTAAATTATCAGAAAAATTTTTGGAATCTATTTTCACTAGATTAGAAGGAAAACAGTGTATATTTTGATTTATTTGCCGTGGAGATGTACAGAAAATTCCACAGAATGTAGACTAATGTAATTTGTGTTTTTTGTTTGGCGTAGTAATATGTCTCTTTCTTCATGTCTTTGGTAATGTTATTGGCGGGAGTTAGTTGCGTGACATTTACAGGCAATTGTTAGAGGTGGTGAGATTGGTGAGTGTTTTGTAATTTTTTTTTATTGGAAATGGTGAAGTAGTGTAAAGGGATATCAATGTTATAAAGTATGCTTTTCGTCATTACATTAAATTTAGATGAATGTTTATTGCGCCTAGCAACTTCATCCTTTAATTCAACATCCTCCTAAGAAACTTTTATTGGCGACGTTTCTTGAAATGTCATGTATGCATTTAGAGGGAATACTGAAATGTAAAGTTGTTGACAGTTTACGGTTACCTCTGTGCCACTATAAATTACTGATTTCAAGCAAGCCATTCAATGTACATTTTGGTGCATAGTTAAATGCCTTAGTTTGGAGCTAGTGGAGGTACTTCGTGCGTCCGAAATATATTCTTTAGTTTTCATAACTAACATTGAATTCTTTCCACTGTTAAAGTGTAGTTGACAGATCTGTTTAAAAAAAAAACCTAGCACTACATCCTCCGGCCCCCGAAAGGCTGTATGCATGTAAAGGTACACGTTGCCTAAGAGGGGAATACGAACTTGATAGGTACTGTGAGGTGAATATAACGGAACTACCTGGGGAATTGTATAAGATTTAAATGTCTAATAAACATGGTCTTCGTGACACGGGGAAGTTATGATTGCAATTTTTATTGCTGTGAGTTTTGATAGCCGGAATAGTCCCACCAATATGAAGTGACGCAGTGTTTGTGGCGAATAATGACGCCTGTAACATTTGCGGCCGCATTGAAGGAATTGTTTGCATGTTCAAAATTTGTCGATAGCCTTTCATACTGACCAAATTGTAGTTAAGTGCTGTGTAATGGACAGACGAAGTTAACTGTTAGCAAACCTCTTTAGAAACTTACTGTTCATTCCAGCGGTGGGAACCGATGACCATGCTGTTTGGTCCCCTCCCTCAAAATAAACCAACCACCAAACCATTCTAGCGGTGGCCATTTAACTAATTGCATGTAGGAGTCCCTGTTCATTCTATAAAACTCATTAATTGGTAGGTTGTTATTTTTCAGTAAATATGGTGAATAGTTATTTTTGGATGTGTTGGTATTATATGCAATCAGTGCTCCAACTAACCCTGTAGAAGTTAAATTTGTACATCAGATTTGAACAGGAGAGTCCAGTTAATTCATTGACTAACAAAACAGTGCAACGGTCCAGTTCTGATGGACAACAGTATTATCATGCCATTCAGAAACACTGAATCCAGACTGTAACTACACAGTGTACAGTATGCATTGTTCAAAAATGCTATATTTTTTCATTAAGACCAGAAAAAAATACACACACCATCCATTGTACCACCTCCTCATAGCGTATGTTAATAAAGTTCATATCGTATATGCCAGGTCCATGTGTACGTGTTGTCACACTGAGTACTGGAGGTGGCAAATTTTTTTCCAGCACCGTGATATTGTATGTGTGTTTGGTGTCGGTGACCTCTGTGCATCAACACAACCCCAAAAACAAGGGCCCACTCATCTCTTTAAATACCTTTCACAGATGATAGTATCTGTACTTCTGTAAGAGTTCATAGCAGTAGTGGACATAGCTGCCACAGATTCATTTATAGAATACACTTGTTCAGCTGTTGCTAATAGCTGTTTTGATGGCCAGCCCATGTGACAAAAAAGTTTAATGCAAATAAGGGCCTCAAAAAGTATGTAACTATTTACTACAGCAAGATTAATCAATTCCTGCATTGTGTACATTACTGGTTTCAGCAGCAGTTTATTGCAGTCGTCATACACTATGTGATCAAAAGTATCTGGACACCTGGCTGGAAATGACTTAAAAGTTTGTGGCGTCCTCTTTCGGTAATGCTGGAATTCAATATGGTGTTGGCCCACCCTTAGCCTTGATGACATCTGCCACTCTTGATTCAGTGACATGCTGGAATATTTCTTGGGGAATGGCAGCCCATTTTTCATGGAGTGCTGCACAGAAAAGAGGTATTGATGTCTGTCAGTGAGGCCTGGTAAGAAGTCGGCGTTCCAAAACAGCCCAAAGGTGTTCCACAGGATTCAGGTCAGGACTGTGTGCAGGCCAGTCCATTATAGGGATGTTATTGTCGTGTAACCACTCTGTCACAGGCCGTGCATTATGAACAGGCGTGCGATCGGCTGAAAGATGCAGGGTCACCAGCCTTTGCAACACCTTTTCCCTTCCGTGCTGCCTGTCTGTCTTTCTGCAAAACATTTTCTCCTGCCTTGGGGAACGTGTCTGGGGTGTGTTTTCATTAGCATGACATCAGAACAGTCTTTCCTGCCTGAGCTGTTATCTTCCCATATTGCCTATTGGTCCCTCTGCCAGGAGTTTGGGAGGTGTGAACAATCACCTAGGGCTGGTGAGCTCCTCTCTGAGGGGGCGGGGACCCCCAGTTGGAAGGAGTGCACCATCGGAGACGCTGGCAAGTGTGGAGATTTTCTCGCATTGAGTGAATCACCAACTGTGTCGACTACAGGCAAACAAAATGAGGGTAAAGATTCCAAGACTTTCCCAGCTGCACCTTGGTTCCTAGTGGTGTTGTGTACTGGAGGAAGTCAGGTCTTTGTTGCAGTTAACCTATTTGTTATTCAGAAAGGTGTACATACAGTTGCCAGCCCTGTGAAATCCTGCTCTCGTTCATTTAATGGCTCTTTCCTTTTGGAGACTAATTGTGGATCTTGGGCACAACTGCTTTGCAGCTTTGCTCCTCCATGGCTATCCTGTTCGTATCAAGGCTCATCAAATACTGAGTTCTTCACGTGGTGTTATTTACCTAGATCAGGGTGTCACTGCAGTCCATCGGGTGAAGACAAAGGTTGTTGCATCCTTCGTGCCTAAACGCACTCTTTTTCTTATGTTTGATAGAGTAGTGATTCCGTCAAAGATCAAAGTAGGCTATGAAGTCATCACAGTCTGCCCATACATTCTGAACCTGATGCCCTGCCACGAGAGTCAATGTTACAACCTCATCCAAACCAGCCAAATGTATTTGTGGTAGTGATGCTCATGAGAGTGATTGCCCACCTTCTCCTCCCCTTTGTATCAATTGCAATGGTGACCATGGAGCATCATCCCGAAAATATCCCATATATCTTGTTGAGCAGGCTATCCAAGAGATCCGGGTGAAGGAAAAGTTATTGGCTAGTCAGAACCCCTGCGTTTTACCATTTGGCACTTAGAGTACTGTTCTCACTATACATTGCTCCATGTAGGACACGGCCACACTGACTGGTGACCTCAAATTTAGCACCTCAGTTGTAAAATCACCCAGTGTCACAGTAACATCCCTGCCTCCTCCTCCTCCTCCTCCTCCTCCAGTTGTGCAACAAGCCACCAAATTTTCGCCTCCAGCTGCGAAATCGCCTTCTACAGAACCGGCAGGCCTGAAAGGACGAGGAATACTTCTGCAAAGACTTTTTATATCCCTCCATCCAACAAACACCTGAGTCTTCATCTGCCAGCCACAAAGGGTGCAAGAAATGAAACGAAGGCAAACCGTCTTCTCCTTCGCCGACTCAGAGGTCCTCTTCCGCTGTGTTGTCACGTGATACCTTAACCCAGCTGACCTCTTGCAGTGCCGCTGCTCATCGCCAACCATTTCTTGCACTGGAATCCACTGGCCAACCCGGTGAGAATGTCGATGCCTTTGTAGATCACATGGAACAGGATCCTCCAGCCTTTGTGCCGTGTAGCAGTGTCTTCAACGGCTGGCACTCAGCAGCTACCGAGGTGACAGCCCTTATTTTTTCCCTCCTCCCCTTTCCCCGTCCTCCAGTGGAACGTTCGTGGTGTTAGATCCAACAAGGAGGAATTACAACTACTGTTGGAATTGCTGTGTCCACTTATTTTCTGTCTCCAGGAAACAAAATTGCGTCCTCGCGACTGCTTTCACCTCCCACATTTTTTTCCTGTCCGCTTTGACCTTTCTCCTGAGGATAGCATTCCATCTCACAGGGGAGTCAAGCTGCTCATCCAGGATGGCGTTCATAGTCAAATCCATCTTACTGAACACCCTGCTGCAAGCTGTTGCTGTCCGCATTTTCCTTCCTCATTTCACCTTTTCTCTTTGTACCGTTTACATTCCACTGTCATTCAGTGTCATTAAGGCACACTTCCTCCAGCTTATTGGCTAACACCCTGACTCTTTTGCTGCTTGATGACTTTAGGTGCCCCTTGGCTCACATTCTCAATCAGCTCAACCTCGTTTGCCTTAGCACGGGAGCACCCAG
Source organism: Schistocerca serialis cubense (assembly GCF_023864345.2). Taxonomy (NCBI): domain Eukaryota; kingdom Metazoa; phylum Arthropoda; class Insecta; order Orthoptera; family Acrididae; genus Schistocerca; species Schistocerca serialis. Next base: position 831,767,353 of record NC_064638.1, on the reverse strand, counting down.
GTTACTTTGAGTCCCCCCCCCCCCCCCCCCCCCACACACACACACACAAACACACACACACACACACACACACACATGTTCTGCACGGCCCAGCTTGCCCATTGTTTTGAGAGGTCCATTCTCTGTGACGCACGGCCCAGCTTGCCCATTGTTTTGAGAGGTCCATTCTCTGTGACACGAACTGAAGTGACCATTTCCCGTATGCTGCTTACTCCTACCACATCCATGTGTAAACCAAATAGGCAGCTTTCGAAGGCTGACTGGAGGCTTAACTCTTCCCTGGCAATCTTCGACGAGCAACATTTCCCCAGTTGAGGTGACCAGGTAGAATACTATACAAACATTATCCTCACCACTGCAGAATGTCCCATTTCTTGGACTTCACCATTAGTGCGATGTGCCTCAGTCCCCTGGTGGACTGAGGCATGCTGCGGCGCAATATACGTGCAGAGACTTTCACCGCCATCCTACAAAAGAGAACTGTGTTTGTTATAAACAGTTGCATGTGCTGTGTCTTCGGGATGGCAAAAAAGCTAGCTGGATTTCATTTATTAGTTCTTTGAACAGTTCCATTCCTTCTACTGTCGTGTGGGACAACCTCTGACTCTGTGAGACCGAGGTCCATTCCCAAATTTCAGTCTTGACTGTAGCAGATGTCATTGTGCACCCCATTGCTATCTCCAACATGGGCTGCTATTTTGCGGAGATTTCAATCACCACATTGTGTTCCTCCATCAGAAATGAATGCAGGAGGTTTGGGTGATACCCTCCTCTCAGAATCGGGAATGCTACAATGCCGCCTTCACTATGTGGGAGCTATATCACACTCTCACTTCGTCCTGATCTTCCTGCACAGGACCGGATGATGTTAAGTCAGTTGTTGCAGCACCTTTCTCTTGTTGGCAGGCACTTTCTCCTTCATACATACAATCACATCTGGACAGATGGCATGTTCCCCAGATGCTGGTGTGAAGCCACTGTTATACCCATATCTAAGCCCAGTAAGCACAAACACCTTCCTTATAGCCAGCACCCATTTCTTTCACCAACGTTGTTTGCAAGGTAATGGAATGTGTTATTGATGCCCGGCTGGTATGGTAGCTAGAATTTCATAATTTACTAATCACTGTGGATTTTAGGTGCCCTATTTGGTAGTTGACCATATCATCACTTTGTCAACCCACATCATGAACGGTTTTCTGTAGAAATATCAGACTGTGGTTGCGTTTTTTGATTTCAAGAATGCCTATGACACCTGCTGGATGAGTGGTATCTTCTGTATTCTTCACACTTGGTGGCTCTGAGCCCCCTGCCCTGTATGTTTTCAAGGTACATGTGGGCTCTGCCTTGTTGGACACATTTATCCAGAAATACAGGGTGCCTAGGGACTCTGTCCTGAGCATTGTCCTCTTTGCTCTTGCAGTTAACCCTATTATGGCCTATCTCCCACTGAGCAACTCCACCTCCCTTTCTGTTGACGATTTTACAATTGTTGCAGTTTTCCACTGATTTATCGCCTTGAGCGGCACCTTCAGCAGTGTCTTGATCGTCTGTACTCGTGGAGCATCAGCAATGGTTTTCTCTGTTTCACTGACAAAACCATGTGTATGAATTTCTGGTGGTGCAGTGGGTTTCTTCCACTGTCGTTACATCTTGGGCCTGTTGCTCTTCTGTTTGCTTAGGCTAAGAAACTCCATAGGAAACTCGTGGTCATCCCATGTATCTTACCTAGCCGTCTGCTGTGCCCAGTATCTCATTGTCCTGTGTGTCCTCAGGTGATCGGACCACCCACCTCCATTTGTACTGATTCCTTCTCCATTCAAAACTAGGCTATAGGTGCTTCATTTATGCATCTGTATGTCCATCTGTCTTATACCGTCTAAATACAGTCCACCCTATTGGCACCCATTTGGCCACTGTTGCCTATTAAATTAGCCCGGTTGAGAGTCTGTATGCGGAAGCTGCTGAACTACTGCTGAATTAATGTTCTCCTCAGCGGATACGCATGCTGTTTGTCTGCCATGTCCGGCCACCCATCCTAGACGCCCTTTCTCCCTGCGGGTTCCGAGGTTAGAAGAGGCCTGAGATATTCCTGCATGTCGTAAGAGGTGACTAAAAGGAGTCTCTCACTTTTCGGCTCTATGAGTTCAGGTCCCATTATATGGTTTGTCCTGCCACTTTCAAAATTCCACAGAAGTGCGGGTCATATGGGGAAGGACACCGTACGTGGTAAAAGAGTTATCCATAGTGCCCTTAGATTCGATCTCCTGAACCTCTTGTCATGGCTTTGCAACTATTTGGGCGAGGACACTTTCCGGGGTATGTCATCTTCTTCCCTTGTCTCCTACCCTCTTTCGCCACCATGACAATATTGGATTTCTCTGCGCTCAATGTATAGCATAGTAGCCAGTCCATTGTGGTGGGGCTGTCATGTACCCATTTGGCGGTAGCCCCCTGACAACACGGGGATCACACTGCTGATGCCTGAGCTGTAAACTCCCCACATATACCAAGGAGTAGATGCCTCTGTTGCTGGGGCATCAGGACTCCCGGCAACGGCCATCGTGCCAGGTGGCCTTTGCTGTGGCTGGGTGGCACTCATGGGGAGAGCCCCTGATTGGAGTGGGTGGCATCAGAGCGGATGACCCACAATGAAGTGGACTAAGTCATCTCTTGCAGGTGACTGTAAGGCACTAGCAGTCTCTAAGAAGAGCAAGATGGAATACAATGCCTACAGGTATGAACATAAATCTTTTCCCTCCCTTGCTACACCATGGAAGGAACTTAGGGCTACAGAACGGAGGGAGCCATATTCGCCTGGGTTTTTAGTCTTTAGCAGAATTGATGGGGACTCCTTTCTACCTATGAAACCCCATTTTTCGTTGAACACCTCGAGGATAAGTTTGTACAAGCTGGGTGATATTCCTGTTTCTATCACTCCCCATAAAAGCCTCAACATGGTCCAGAGGATCATTTTCCATCGCAACCTCCTCTTGCCGTCTGACAACAAGCTCTGCGTCAATTTATAATCGTGTGGTGTTCATTTCATCCAGCACTTTTACAGGGGACGCAAAGACAACAGGGTTGCTACCGATGACTTCATCTTGGCCTTTGAGGGTGATTCATTGCCTGAAAAGGTCAAGGTGATGGTTTGCCACTGTGATGTTAAACCATATGTCCCTCCCCCTAAGCGGTGCTCTAAGTGCTGGAAGTTCAGGCACATGTCTTTCCGCTGCACTTCCAGTGCCACATGTCGAGACTGTGGACGACCACTACACTCAGATACTCCATGTGCACCACCTCCCACTTGCATCAACTGTGGAGAGCACCACTCCCCCTGTTCACCAGACTACCCAGTACTCCAAAAGGAGAGAAAAATTGTGGAATAAAAGACCCTGGACCAGTTGACTTACATATAGGCTAAACGTAAATTTGAACGATTACACCCCATTCGATTGACATCGACATACGCTGCAGCTACGTCACCATCGCTGTCCCAAGTGCCAGTGGTTCCTCACTCTGTGCCATGAACAGTGGGCCATCTTGGCCACCAGAATACATCCGCCCCCTTGGTGGTAGGGAGCAAATTTCCTCCGTTGCTCCCGAAGCACCTACTTCGGGAGCAAGGCCCCCCCCCCCCCCCCGCCCCCCCAAATGCAGGGGACGCCGATCCACTCCCCCCTGCCTGAAAAGCAACAGCCTCCTCCAGCTCCTCTCACGCAGAAGTGGTCCCTTGAGGACCTTTCTACCAAGGTCTCCACTAATGCCATGGCGGACACTTGCCAGTGGCTCAAGAAGCCAAAAGCTGCTGGACAAAGGGCTTCATGGGCTTCCTCTGTGCTTGAAGCTGCTTCGGAGAAATCTACCCCTAAACAGGAGCGAGAGAGCAAGCAAACTAAGTAATAGTCTGCTAAGAAACAGGACCCTCCGATGCCCCCAACACCACCACTCCCTTTCAGTTTTGTATCTGAGAATGTGGTGGAGATCTTACCATCCCCTGTGGACCTGGATCTCACAGATGCCTCATGGATACAAATACTCAATTGGTGGTGGCAGCAGGTGACCCTGAGGCATAACCTGCTTCTTTGCGCGCTTCATGCCTTCCCAGCCTCACGATAACGTCATCCTCCAGTGGAATTGAGACAGGTTTTTTCCACCACCTGGCTGAGCTATGGTAACTCTTAAGCTTTACACCTGCTTTCTGCATTGCCCTTCAGGAAACCCAGTTCCTGGAAATGTGGATCCCTGCCCTTTTCAGCTATAAGCGATACTACAAGAACTGCAGTAACTGTAATAGTGTCAGGTGGAGTTTGTGTACATGTCCTGTGCTCAGTAAGCAGTGAACCTGTGCCTCTTCAAACCCCCTTTGAAGCTGTGGCTGTCAGGATAAGGATGTCACAGGAAATAACTGTCTGCAATGTATACCTTCCTCCAGATGGTGCAATACCCCTGAACGCATTGGCTGTACTGATTGATCAACTCCCTAAACCTTTCCTACTTTTGGGAGATTTTAACACCCATAACCCCTTTTGGGGTGGCACCATGCTTACTGGCTGAGGCAGAGATGTCGAAAATGTACTCTCGCACCTTGACCTCTGCCTCTTAAAAACAGACGCCTCCACTCATTTCAGTGTGGCACATGGTACATATTCGGCCATTGTAGGTTTGCGGTCCTGGCCTCCTCCCATCTATCCACTGGAGACAACATGGTGATCTGTGTGGTAGTGACCACTTCCCCATCTTCCTGTCACTGCCCAGGCGTCAGGCTCACGGACGCCTGCCTAGATGGGCTTTAAACAAGGCGGACTGGGAAACTTTCACACCTGCTGTCACCGTTGAATCTCCCCCACACGGTAACAGTTATGTGATGGTTGAGCAGGTCACTAGAACGATCATTTCTGTGGTGGAAAATGTGATTCCTCATTCTTTAGGGTGCCCCCCACGATAGACAGTCCCTTTGTGGTCACCATAAGTCACTGAGGCAATTAAGGAGTGTCGGCGAGCTCTACAGCGTCATAAGCAACACCCTTCCGTGGAGCACATCATAACCTTTAAACGGTTCTGTGCCTGCATTCGCCAGCTTATCAAATGACGGAAACAGGAGTGTTGGGAGAGATACGTCTCGACCATGGGGTGCTACGAGGGCTATCCACAAAGCACATTATGTTTTCGTTTGTGTCCGTTAGGGGCGGGGTTAGCACGGCCATCTTGGTGTCATGGCATTCCGCCGCTCAGTCGGCATCCTGCCGTGCTAGTGAGAGGTTCGTGCTGTACTCCGTTGAGTTTCTGTGACAGTTTGAAATGTCAGCGTTAATGGAAAATGGTGTGAAGTTCGTGCTGTAATAAGGTTTCTGACTGCAAAAAAACTGTACACTGATAGAAATCTATCGGCAGCTTTGTGAAGTGTATGGAGACAACATAATCACTGAAGGTGGAGTGCGTCAATGGGTCATAAAATTTAAAAATGGCCGAACTAACGTTCACGACGAAGAGCGATGTGGAAGACCCAGCATAGTGAATGCCGAACTTGTTGAAAAAGTCGATGCCGCAGTCCGAGAAAACCGTAATTTCACAATAACGGAACTCTCTATGAGTTTTCCACAAATTTCCCGAAGTTTGTTGCACGAAATCATTACCGAAAAGCTTGGTTACCACAAGTTTTGTGCAAGACGGATACCAAAAATCTTGACAGAGACTCACAAAAATCAGCGAATGGCTGCAGCGTTAACGTTTTTGTACGCTTACGAGAAAGATGGCGACTCATTACTTGATCGCATAGTTACTGGTGACGAAACATGGGTTAAGCATGTGAACTGCGAGACAAAATTGCAGTCAATGCAGTGGGGGCGCACAAATTCCCCCCAAAAACCCAAGAAATGCATGCAGACAATGTCGGCAAGGAAGATGATGGCGACTGTCTTGTGGGACAGAAAAGGTGTGATTTTTGTGGATTTCCTGGAAAGATGCACTACAATAAACTCTCAAAGGTATTGCCAAACTCTGCACAACCTCAGAAGAGCAATACAAAACAAGTGCAGGGGAAAGTTGGGCTCAAAGATCTTGCTGATTCACGGCAACGCCTGGGCCCATATGGCAAATGCCACTCGTGAAGTTCTCAAATCTTTTAAGTGGGGGTTGTTTCCTCATCCGCTGTACAGTCCCGACCTGGCACCGAGCGACTTCCACTTATTCCCAGCAATGAAGAAGTGGTTGGCTATGCAGCATTTTGATGACGACGTACAGCTTAAAGAAGAGGTAACCACGTGGTTGAAGGCGCAGGCGGCCAAATTTTACGACAAAGGAATTTACAAGCTCGTCCATCACTACGATAAGTGCCTTGATTTAAATGGCAATGATGTAGAAAAGTAGTATTTAAGTGTGGCTTTCATCTGTATATAATAAAAAAAAATTTCCAATACTTTATTTATTTTTAATTCCAAAACGTAATGTACTTTGTGGATAGCCCTCGTATATGTCACCTTCCCAAGTCTGGGCAAAGATCAAATGATGGTTCACCTACCCACTTCAGTGCCACTCATGGCACGTTATCTGCTAATGATCTCCTCCCCGGCCCTCATGGCTTCCCATCATTGGTCATCCCATGTGACCTTTGTGACAGTGACCACTTTTCAGTGAGTCCATCGTTCCTCTGCTGCTTCCAGGTCCCCACTTGGGCATTTTGCAGGGCCAGTTGGCCTTTATATACGTCTGGTATGCACTTTGAAACCTCCCTCTTGAATTCCATTGATGTAGTCATACAAGGCATATCTGCCACAGTTCTTCATGCTGCTGGCACTGCTGTCCCCCTATCCACAGGTCCCCCCTCATCGTTGACCTATACTATGGTGGACCAGGGATTTTGCAATTGCTGTCCAGGACCGCTGACAGATGCTGCAGCAATTTAAGCGACACCCTTCACAGACCAACCACCTCACTTTTAAGTGTCTCCACGCTATGGCTTGTTACCTTATTAAGCGCAGTAAAAAGGAATGCTGCGTGTGCATGTTTGCCTCCCTGGGGATGTATGCCTCTTCATCGCAGGTTTGATCCAAGCTCCGTAGCCTTCTGGGCAACCAGCGACAGTCAACTTTGTCCAGGGTCTGAACCTCCAAAGTGCTCTGTGCACTGATCCATTGGTCCTTGCAGAACACCTTGTGACACTTTGTGACAGCATCGGTGTCCTCTTCCTACCTTACTACTTTTCTCTGAGAGAAACGTAGAGTTAAACAGACCCCGCTCTGTTTCATCCCACACCAAGTTGAGCCCTATAATGCACCCTTCACTGAATGGGAATTGGTGCAGGCTCGTAGCTCTTCGAGACACAGCCCCATGTGTGGATTCCATCCACAACCAGATGATCCAACACTTGGACATTCCCCAGAGGCAACAGCTTCTCAGGGTCTTCAACCAAATTTGGCGCCCGCATCTCGTGGTTGTGTGGTAGCGTTCTCGCTTCCCACGCCCGGGTTCCCGGGTTCGATTCCCGGTGGGGTCAGGGATTTTCTCTGCCTCGTGATGGCTGGGTGTTGTGTGATGCCCTTAGGTTAGTTAGGTTTAAGTAGTTCTAAGTTCTAGGGGACTGATGGCCATAGATGTTAAGTCCCATAGTGCTCAGAGCCATTTGAACCAAATTTGGCTCACGGTTGCTTTTCTGTCACAATGGCGAGACAGGATAGTTATCCCTGTCCTTAAGCCCAGGAAAAACCAAATGTCTCTAGACAGCTATGGCACAATTAGCCTGACAAATATACTTTGTAAACTGCTCGAAAGGATAGTCAACTTCAGATTATGTTGGGTACTCAAATCTCGGGGCCTTTTGTCCCCCGTATCAATGTGGCTTCTGGGCAGGGCGATCAACTGATCAATTACTCCTGTTGGAATCAACCACCCGAAAGGCTTTTACTTAATGCTGGCACCTTGTCGTGGCCTTCTTTGACCTAAATAAGGCATATGACATGGCTTTCTGCCATCGCATTTTAGTTGTCCTTTGTGACTGGGGCTTCCGTGGTCCCCTTCAGATTTTTAACCACGAGTTTTCACCTCACCGGCTCTTCTGGGTTCGAGTTGGTACTTCACTCAGTGCCCCGTAGATTCAGGAGAATGGTATCCTACAGGGTTCTTTACTAAGTGTCACACACTTCCTCATTGCCATCAATTGGCTTGTGACCTCTGTTGGGCCTCTCGTTACCCTGTCATTGTATGTCGACGATTTTTGCATCTGGTGCAGCTCCCACTTGGTAGCATCTGCTGAGCACCAGCTCAAAGGTGGCATCCGACAGGCCTCTGCATGGGCCACCGCCCATGGCTTCCAGTTTTCTCCCTCCAAAACACAGATTATGCATTTTTGTCATTGACCCACAGTACACACCAATCCAGATTTTTTATTTAGGCAACCAGCTCCTTGATGTTGCAGCACAGTCCTGTTTCTTGAACCTAATTTTTGATAATAAGCTGACGTGGCTACTCCACATTCGCCACCTATAAACTGTGTATGTGGAAGCTTAATGCTCTCTGCCTCCTGGCCTACACATCTTGGGGTGCTCTGGTGTTGTCCAGACTAGATTATGGTAGTCAGGTTTATGGCTTAGCAGCTCCTTCCACTTTGAAACTCCTTGACTCTGTCCATCATCGTGGGGTGCTTCTGGCTATTGGTGCATTTTACACTAGTCCTGTTGATAGTCTCCTCACAGAAGCGGGGATTCCCCCTCTACACATCCGACGGAGCCAACTCTTGTTTCTTATTGTAGTGTTGGCAGAAGAGCCAACACTGTTTTTCTAGAGGAGGCTGAAATGCACGGGTTTAAACTCATGCAGGCTGGCGTGAGGTCTGAAACAGGATACGTAATGAATGCTGTAAAGAAAAGTACGTAGCTTCTGGAATTTGGCTAAAGAAGCAGGTACTTACCCCAATTTCCTTTCATGATTCCAGCTGCGGATATGTGGATCTACGTCAAATCTCTCTTTGCCCAAAAGTGGAATGTGATCTGGAGTGCTACTGCTCATAGTAATGAACTCCACACAATCAAGGAGTCTACTGCAGTTTGGCGCTCTCCCTTCCATTCTTCTCAGAAGGAATCCACTGTTTTTTGCCGTTTATTCATTGGTCATATCCGGCTCACCCATTGTTTCCTCCTACGTAACGACCTGCCCCCACTGTGTTGTGGAGGAGCCAGACTGGCGATACCTCACATATTGGTGGAATGTCCCCTTCTTTGGGCCCTTCATGTTAAGTATAGTCTTCCTGATTCCTTAAATTTAATATTAGCAGACGATCCACAGATGGTTGAACTGGTCCTCGGTTTCCTTCGTGAAAGTGGGTTTTATTTCCAAATATAAGGTTCTACTTTAGTCTTGGAGCAGGAGCAGGTTGGTTGTGATTGGGACTTCTTTTGCAGTCGTCTCAGTCTGTGACCCCATGACCGCCTACCTTTTTTCCAGTTTTTAGATTTGGTCTTACCTTTTATGCCTGTACTGTGTGTGTTTAATGTTAATTATTTTATAATTTGACTCCTCTGACTGGATCCATCCACTTTTAGCAGACCATCTTTCTGCTGCGACTCACTTAGAAATCGCAGGACAGATGACTTCACCGTTTGGTCCCATAACCCATCTCAATCAATCATCATCTGCTCTGATTGTCTTGGTGCCCTTCAGAGCCTCTGTGCACTGTACACCGTCTATCCCTTAGTGCAACGGGTCCAAGAAAGCTTCCACTTGCTCACTCTTGAGGAAGCCACTGTAATGTTTATGTGGGTCCCTAGTCACGTCATTCTGACGCGAGAAGAGGTTGCTGATGCTGCTGCCAAGGCTGCAACGCTTCTGCCTCGGCCCACTAGTTCTTCCATTTCTTCCTATGATCTGTGTTGCCATCTGTCAGCAGATGGTGTCACTTTGGAATCATCACTGGTCTTCTCTTCATGGGAGCAAGTTCCGAGGAATTAAACATCTCCCATCCGCTTGGCTGACCTCGTTTCAGCCCTCTTGCCGCGAGATCATTTTAGCTAGATTGCGTATTGGGCACTGTCGTTTTAGCCATTGCCATTTAAGTGGCGATCCCCCACCGCTTTCTGCTCGTTGTGATCAACTGTCGACTGTTCGCCATTTCTTGACCGGATACCCTTTTTTTAATGACTTATGTTTTAATGTATGTTTGCTGTCTGAGCTATTAGCTGTTTCAATGAATGAAACATGGGCTGTTGACAGTGTTTTACTTTTTATCCACAGTAGAAATATGGTGAAAAACATCTAATCTTTAGTTCAGGATCTCTGTCGTTTCTACAGTGTATTTTGTGGACCTTCCTCCAAGAGGAAGTCCTTGTTTTTAGCTATCTTTCTTTCTGTTGATTGGGCTTAATGTGTAGTCGCTTTCAATTCCTTTTTCATGTTAGTGTTCTAAGGTTTTGATATGGACATGTATTACCTGGCATCCTAAAACAAAACGAAAGAAGCCATTCGCTGTCAGAAGCATGTAGTGTGTGTACGGGAGACATGACAGCAGTTAGCAAAGCCCCCCATTTTCTTAAATGGGCCTCCCTCATCTGTGTTTTAATATTTACTGACCGTGTGAGTAGTCACTTGGCTATTGACTGATGCTATTCTTGCCACCCTTTGGTCTCCCGCATTCATGACCACCTAGCTAACTGCCGTGCTGCCTGCTCAGTTGTCTTTCTCTGGTTCCCAAGTCACATAGGTATCCCGGGGAATGAATTTGCTTATAGTTTGGCTTGAGGTGTGCTTACTCGCTTCCTGTTAGCTGTATCTTGATGGAATGCCCCTCTCCTTTAGGCCCTTCATGTTAAGTGTCGACTTCCAGACTCATTGCCTGGAATTTTGCTGTACAATTCACAAGTGGTTGAACTGGTTCTCAGATTTCTTCATGAAAACGATTTTTAATCTCAGTTATAAGGTTTTAACCTCCCTTAGGTACAGGAGCAGGGGCAGGGTAGTTGGGGATGGGGCGTCTCCTGCCGTATGCGAAGCGTGGCTGATCCCTAACCCTACCTCCTCGACAGTGCCCCTCTCTCATCCCTCTTTTTTAATCACTTTGATTTGGTTTGCTTCCTTTGTGCTGCACCCAGTTTTCTATTCTGGGTGTCAAACTGTGTTGAATAGTGGGCACTCTTAACTGTAATGGATCAGAGGTGGAACAATTGAGTGGAACATAACCTGTTGCATGTAGAGCCCTTGAGATGCCCACATGGTGACTTTCCTATTTCCTTCATCTTGCTTTTATTATTCATTCTCAGGGTATGTCTCCTAGAGCTGGAATGTGAAAAGTTGTTTTGATGTCACTTCCTCCAATGATTTTAGAAATTCTGATGAAATGTTACCTGTCTTATTTGATCTTAAGTCTTCCAAAGCTCTCTTAAATTCTGATTCTAATACTGGATCCCCTATCTCTTCGAAATTGACACCTTTCTCTTCTTCTATCACATCAGACAGATCTTCCCCCTAATAAGAGGCCATCATATTACTCTTTCCACCTGCTCACTCCCCTCTGCATTTAACAGTGGAATTCCCTTTGTTTTTTTAATGTTGCCACACTTGCTTTTAATTTCATCGAGTTTGCAGCATTTGTTAACATGCTCCTTAATTTTCTGTTGTTGAAATACGGCTCCACCTGTGCAGGGAAAATTCCTTTAACACCATACATTTTAGTTTCCCTAGTATGATTGTACAATGTACAAAATCAAAAGCCTCAACAAGGTTACAGAAAATGCTAACATGTAATTTTGTTGTGTAGGTCTACCAGAACTGAGTTAGAGAGATTTACTGCTTTGTGTGTGCAGAAATCTTTTGCAGAGGCTAAACTGGGTTGTTGTTAAAAGTTTATATGTAAGGTGTTTCACTTCTCTGCCATAAGCTATGAGTAGGTGGGAAATAGCCCTGTAGGTATAGTTAACTTGCTTATATCAACTTTTTTTATAAATGAGTGTTATTGTTGCATGCTTCATTCTTTCGTGAAATATGTCTTGTCTCATTGATTGATTGATTGATTGTAAAGTTTACTCAGGTACAGATTTCAGTACTAGTTCGGTTGAAATACCATGATAACAAAAATAACTGCTTTTCAGTGATGTAATGAGTCTTGTGATCTCTTCAGTAATACATTTAGCAAGACCCATGTTTTGTGGCACAGTATGAAGTGCCTGTATTAGTGACTATACCTGCTTTAGATGGTCTAATTTGTTAGTTTTCAGATAGTGTTAGGAACAGTTCATTGAATTCTGTGACCAGTGATGTGAATTTAACATCACTAATCTTGCTGCTGCTGATGCTATCAGGGAGCTGAATATTATTAAGTATACTGAGCTGATTCATTTCTTGTGTAATGATAATACTCCAAATTTCCAAATTAGTTCTTGGAATTCTGATATTTTGTGCATGCCAGCATGGTTTTAGCCATTTTGACGACAATGGAAAATGTTGCAATACTGCTTGTTTGTGCACTTTGGCTTGATTATAGTATTAAATGCCCCCTCCCCCTCATCATCTTAACACACAATATACCATTGATTCCAGATGTTACTCTTTCACTCAGCTTCTACTGTAATTGACCTTCACCCACTATGAAAGGAAACTGAATTCATATAATTCTAAGAATATTGTTAGGAAAGAATTAGTCATCTTCTTTTTGTTGCTTAAGTAAATTCTATTTGGATAGTGGACCAAATCAGTAGTTAGGATTCTGAGAAATAGTACTTCTCCCTTTTTGCTTAAAACCTGGACTGATGGAGATGCCGTCTTGCTACCGCTCGACCATCACATTTAGATGAACAATTTATTATGGGACTCACTTCTATTTTATCAGATGCAGTTAAATGTAGAAATAAACTGTAAATTGCTGTTACATTGCGTCTTTTTATTCTCACTGGAAATGTAAGTATGGGGACAAAATCAAAGCTGTAACTCTCTCTCTCTCCCTTATCTTCGCATTCCAGCCTCTGCGCGGAGGCCTCTGTGAGCCACCCCTTTCGAAATCAGTTACTTATGGGGTGATATTTGTTCAAAATGTGGTTTATATTGCTTTCCAGTAATTTTTCAATGATTAATTTGAATGCATTTTCATGGGTCAGAGAAGAGCAAGAATACCATTAGAATTTGAAGTAAGGGGCAATTTACCAGACCAGTTATGTTGAATTTAATGTGTTTTATTGCAGTTTCAGTAAATCTGCATCCTGTTATTAATTAGGTCTTGGATAATTTTCAAACTGACAGAGTACGCTACAGTTAGTAAAGGACTCGGAGTTAAATTATCAAACGTTTTTCCTGATTTTACACAAAGAACAACCAACCACTGATATCTATGTGCATGATAAGTATTGCATAGCCATACTTGGATCATAAAAATTGCTCGGCTGTGAGCCACTACCCTGCTTGTAGATTCAGTACGGCACACACCTATAGTCATACATCTAAGCATTCATCTCCGATTGTTACAATATGTTAGATAGGCCTAGGAGCTATGGCCTTACAGTTTATACTGATGAGTTTAAAATACATATAAAATTCTGTTTCTCTGTGGTGAGATTTGTCTCTCAATCAAATTTACTGCATGAATGTATGTGACCCAAAGCTTCTGGAGCATATCAAAAGTGGCTGAAGGCATAAGTATCATCTATCCGGATAGCCTGACTGCTCTGCAGAATATCTGTTAGGCATATGTCACATCAGAGGAAATGGTGTTGAATGTCAAGAATATTTTCTTCCATGTATGAGGAGATCAGTTATTTTTCGGTGTTAGAGCATGTGAGAACTCTGGGTAACTAATAAACTACCAATGACTGGAGGGACTTGGGCATCTTATGATAATCTCTTGGGATCACTCACCACCAAGAAGAAAGTTCATGTGTAATAGTGAAACTGAGTGACAGTACCAAACAAAAATTTAAAGGACATAAAATTAACGATCCTGTGCTGAAGGATGTTGGATTTCTCAGATGGAAAGAATTCATCTTAGTGACAATGAAAATACAGCACTGTTCCCTAATGCATCACTTTGCTCTACAGTGAGCAGACTCCTCATTGATGGTGTTGGCAGCCTGACAGTATCCATCTTAAATATTATTTATTTTATGAATTTTCAAGGTAATACCTCTGTGAAATGCCTTCTATTTTAGGTGATTAGACTATTGTCATAAATTTGTAGCATCATAAATCAGGGCTAAACTGATATGTTGATGGTTGCAGTTGCTAGTGACTGGTTTCTCTTTTTTGATAGCGATCTGTCATCCACATGTTTTTGTTTTTGGGCTTTTTTATTGTCTATAATCTTTAAGAATGATTTTAATGTAATGTTTGTGTGGTACTATCCAGCATCTTAATGGCTTAAAGGGACTCTTTACAACATCTGTCCATTGTGTCCAAGGGCATAGTTGTTCAGGGCTTAGAAACAATAAGCCAAACAATTTTCCTCTCTGCCCCCTCCCCCATCTTTGAGCTGCTCTGTGGTTCTTTCAACAAGTTACTTCAGTAAAACTGAAAATACTTTTTTATTTCCGTCACCATTTCTTTGCTGTTTCTGTGTGTCAAACCTTCACATGGTAAATAAAGAAAATTACCTCTTTGAATGTTATCAAAGGTTTAATTAAAGAATCTAAAGTGTGCTGTATGCTTAATGTAATATTTTAAAAACGAAAGCTAATTAGATCAAACCATACATGAGAGAGGTATCAATACTGATAATGATCAACCAGGAGTAGAGGTGGAGTAGTAGAGGTATACTTATTCTAATTTATTTCCCATTAGCAAATAATAAAAATACAATAACTGAAATTTTACTTCATTGTTAAAGTGAATGCATCAACAATGTGGTTTTCAATTTTGTTAATTCAAATAAAATATAAATTTTGGAGGAAGTGAGAATTCCATCAACAATAATAGATTATTGAAAATTGCGGCTACACTATTTCATTTCTGATCCTTAAAAGTCACAGCAGCATCAAGATGAATAAATTAGCAGTAACATGACAAGAAATTCCTCAAATAATAATTTTTTCTTATATTGAATTAAGAACACTCATGTTCTCGATTATTGTTGTACGTATTATTATTGGGGCATTAAGAGGTTTGTCTTATTACTACCATTACCATCATATTCATTAGGTGCGAATGATGAATAATTAATGCATAAGAGAAAACTTATTTGAACTCTATTTCATCACGCAAGGGAATTTCTACAGCTTCTGAATCTAAATTGCTATTTTTGCATAATCTGTACTTGACTTATGCACTGGTGTTGAATTAATCCTCATAGTTTTCGATACTGTGACAAGGAGAGTTGTGGATACCTCTCTCTCTCTCTCTCTCTCTCTCTCTCTCTCTCTCTCTCTCTCTCTCTCTCTCTCTCTCTCCAATCATTTATTTTTGTGTGTAGGCTAATTCTTTGTGAATTATTTGCCTTTAAACACATGTTGTTAGAGATTGAGATTGTTATATTACATGTGCAATTTGCTATGTATGTTGAATAATTTTTTAGCAATGATATTTTTTTCCAGAAATGAATTCCTTTGAGAAGCCACTCAATCCATTCGTTTGTAGCAGTAATGATGCACTGGAACTGAAACTTGGTAAGTTATTTCACAACGGGTTTATACTGAATATAATTTATTGATCATAAAACCTTGTTCCTTGTCAGTAATACAGTTACATTTGTGTTTTTAAGTTCGGAGCCCAGAAGACTTGGAAGATGATGATGCTTCAATGAAACCAGAGATGACTCATCAGGTGTTTGGAGATAAGTAAGGGGAAACAGATTTTTATTCAGTTGGTTGGAGATTGTCTACCAGTGTTTTCCATTGTGAAACATTTCCTGCATTCACTGCTGTATTTGAACCATTCATTGTCTCTTTGCATTGCTGTTCGAAGCAAAATGCCTTAAGATAGCAAAAGAGAATGATCTATAATTGTTTTAGTTTCAATTCAGCTGTTGCAACTCGGTGTAATAAGGGGCATGGCTTCAGAAAATTCACTAATCATACCACCAGTTTCCTCACTTGCATCATCCCTGCATTTTTAGCACAAAGTGCTTCTTGAAGTACAGAACAATGAATCCCGTCTGTTGATAGTAATTTTTTGCTTGTTCGTGATCTTTAAATTCCTTCTGCATGGTGATGCAATGTTAAGTACCAAATTTGCAGTACCCATCAGTTATGTAACTGTATAACATATAATAAAAATTCTCAATCTTCTCTTATTCTCGTGCATTTTTAAAGGCTTGTGACAAATGATCATTAGACTGCTTCTTTTTGTGCAAACGTCAACTACACATATGAACTAACTTTAAACCACAAACAAATAGCAAATGGTAAACTGCTGGCACCGTGATTGTGATGACTTGAAGAATGTTGTGCCAAACGAAAAATACCACACTGCTATGCTAAATGAAATGTTGTGCTGTGCTGGGTATTTGCGAGGAATACTGAGCAATGCCGAGGCAGGCTGTGCCTTGGCCCACACATTAGGCCCGCATGAAATTTGTTTTGCTGTGGCTAATCTTGATATATGGCTTTGGTTTGCACGTTTAAATATATGTTTCAAGTCAAAGTTTGCCATGTCTTTCTCTTTATAACCTTCAAACTATGGCAACAATCTGGAATTGTTGTTCCCGCATTAAAAATCCTGTGACTTGTCGTTGATGGGTACATTTAATTATCCTGTCACCTTTCAACATTCACTATCTGTAAACTGATTGACCAGCTTTGTTGATCTACAGTTCGAACAGCTCCAATGTTTCCATCACATACCCAATGACGGCACAACCATACATGACATCAGCTGGAACTAGAAAAATAGCTACCACGGTTTCTAGTGGGTGATACAACACTCTTTGTAGAAGAGGAATGAATGTTACGACAAGATTGAAAGCCAATATCATTAAATGTTGGCTTGAGTGTGGCATGTGAAGAAACCTCTGGCTGTCAGTTTAGCCCTTAGGTGCCACCCAATCTGTTCTTACCTGAATCTGACAATGAAATGCTTTTGTGTATCTGATCTTAGAGCATAATAGATACACCCTCATATATTAGATAACAATTTTAAATTTTTACTTGATAATCTTGTTTTTAAGTTGATGATGCTTCAGTTTTATTAGTTAATCATTAATGTACTAATTGTAATGCATATGGTAGTATTATTACTGAAAAAAAGACTTGTATCTCTAAGATCACTATGAGATGATTGAGGGAGTAATAACCGTGTATTGGATTGATGAATAAGTTTATAGTGTTTTTGTTTTGCATGTTGCTCTGGGTTTATTTATCAATTACCATTTTTTATTTCTGGTTCACTGTTGCTATTTGTGTTTACATATAGTAATTTTGTGATCTGGAGATAGTGAATGGAGCTGTGGGTGGTAGAAAATGGTGTGCCAGTTGGAGAAATTGGAAGAGTTTCAGACAAATTCTTCTGTTTGAGTTCAATAGATGGGCCACGACAGTGGATCCAGCCAGAAGCATTTGTTCTGTGTTTGGGGATAATGCCATTGGCTAGATGTCTCAACTCAACCTATGCCTCTTAAATACTGGGGCCCTCACACAGTTCAGTGTGGCCCATGGCACTTACTCAGCCTTTGATGTACCTCTCTGCAGCCCAAAGACTTCTCCCATCTGTCCACTGGAGAGCCCCCGATGACTTGTGTGGTGGTGACAACTTTCCTATCTTCCTGTCACTCCCCCAGCACTATTCCCCTGGACGTCTACCAAGACGGGCTTTAAACAAGGCAGACTGGGATGCTTTCACCTCTGCTGTCACTGTTTAATCTCCCCCATATGGTACCATCAATGTGGTGGCTGAGGTGGTCACCAGAACGATTGTTTCTGCGGCAGAAAACACGACCCCTTGTTCTTTAGGGTGCCCCCCCGGTGAAAGTCAGTAGCTTGGTGGTTGCCAGAAATAACTGAGGCCATTAAAGAGCATCAGCGAGCTTTACAGTGACATAAGTGGCACCCTTCCCTAGAGCACCCAATAGTTTTAAAACAGCTCCATGCCCACGGTCGCCAACTTATAAAAAGACAGATAACAGGAGTGTTGGGAGAGGTACGTCTCGCCTTTGGGTGCCATATGTCACCTTCCCAAGTCTGGATGACTGAGACGTGTTTGTGGGTACCAGACCTCGACAGGTGTTACTGGCATTAACATCAATGGTGTGTTATCTACCGATGCAAACTTAATTGCCGAGCAATATGCTCGAGGCTCCGTGTCAGAGAATTATCACCCAGCATTTCGCACCCTCAAACAGCAGGTGGAAAAGAAAGACCTTTTGTTCACCGAACATCACAGTGAACCCTATAATACTCCATTTACAGAGTGGGAGCGTCTCAGCGTCCTTGCTCATTGCCCCGACACAGTTCCTGGGCCGGATCGGATCCACAGTCAGATAATCAAACATCTCTCATCTGTATACTTGGAAGGATAGACAGCATTGGTCGTATATTTTTGTTTATTATCGCAAAATCGATTTTCGGTCACTTAGTGACCATCTTCAGTGCTAGAAGTTAAAAATTTTTTCACATTACGATCAGAGCGTATAAAACAGAAAATCACAATTACATCTGCATATGAACATAATACTTGTTAGGAACATACCTGTAATATAACTTAAATTAGTAAGCACTGGTGTCAATAAGCTTACGGCGATCACATAGACTGAGGTTGCTGTTTACATGCACTTGCTCAGCAGACCTCGGTGTGACGGGGCTTGACATGCCCTCTGTGTGACATGTCACGTGAAGACATAGTATTACTGGTTTTGCGAGATATTAACACTAAATAACTCTTGTGCATTTGTGAATCACGCAGTAATTCAAATTTAAAATGTACGTACAACACACAGCAGACAACGGGGGAAGGAAATATCTAAAATACATTGGCGTATTGTTTTTTAAAAAAACAAACTTATAAAACATGAAACAGATCGATGATAAGTTGTCAGAGTATAAGACGTATAAAAGAGCAAAAGATACTGAAAAAGAATAATAAATGAATAACATGAAATGAGGTGTAACACAGGTTTTTAAAAAAACATAATACCCACCATCTGGCGTGGGAAGTTAGAAGTACAACGTTCGTGATTTACGTAAAATGTTACGTTAAGACTAAGAAGTCAAATATATAAAAAAATAATAACAGTACGAAACTGCCATTACTTAATAATTACAATGCCGTGAAACACAATGTTCATTACAAAAATGTTTGTAGGTGTGGATAAACAATTTTGTTATATTTAACCGACATGCTGATGTACGTCTCATTTGTCCCTTTGGGCAAGCTAGCAGTGTTATAACAGTGATTATAGTCTTCCGCATAAGCACTGGGTCAGAACCCATACATACATGACATCAAATATACATGTTTGCTTACTGTAAAACATAGCCCCATCATTTGGCGTGGGAGGTTAGAAGTACATCGTTCTTGATTTACGTAAATATTACGTTAAAACTGAGAAGTCAAATATATAAAATAGTAATAGTACAAAAAAGCCACTAAGTAACAATTCATATGCCATTAAATAATATTCAAAACAACAAGAAGTTTTGAGGGTGTAGAGTATCAATTTTGTTATCATATTTAACGGCGTGATAATGTACATATCATTCGTCCCATGACTGGTTGTACGCTTCCGCATAAGCACTGGGTCAGAACCCATATGTACATTCACAGGTTGATAAAACAGTAATGAAGTTGCCAAGCAACCGGTTTTGAATATTAATAAACTAATTTGATTTTACATAACTTATAGTAGTAGTGGGATCCATATGAAATACAAGCAGACTTCAAGAAGTACCTATAATTCTAATTGTGTATTTGAAATAAATTTGAAAATATAAGGTGCAAACAGGTAGTATACATCAAACATCGAGAAACCATCATGAGGAAGGACAGGTAATAGTGCTACTTATACCAAAAATATTCATCGTACTTTAGAGAAATTAAACATAGGCTATGCACGATATCCAGCACTTATTCAAACAGCAAAGGAATTGTTAACATACATTAAAAATAATTACATAAAGTGATAACCGGTTCGTATTACTTTGTGTCAATGCCTACGAGATGTCGACTGTAGCAAAATTATGGTCAGTAGGCGTCCGTGACTTCTGCAAATTACGGAACAAAAAAGGAGCATCTTTTTAAAAACCGAAATTAGTAATGTTATTAAAACAAACCGAAACATGTGTGTGTATGTGTTGAGATAGTTGGAATAGCGGCCATTGTAAGTGTTCTCGTAGCAACTATAACTGAGGCGTTGTATATAAGGGATAACAAGCAACTGACTAGAAGGGAAAATGGAAAACATACATTTGACATTTACAGAAAATCAACATTCACAGATATCATCTTAGATTATGGTTCACAACACCCTGACCAACACAAAAAAGCGTTTTTCCATTTTGCATTTCATCGTATGTTCCGATTATGATTATCTAATGAAAACCATGAGAAAGAGTTAAACATAGTTAAACAAATTGCAAGAAATAATAATTACCCGTTGAAATACGTCATGAACATTTATGAGATGGTATCCAAAAAATATAGTAAAGATAATTTAAGTTAGAATGAGACAAGCGAAACTAAAAATCAAAAATTTATCACTTTGTCTTTCTATGGTCCCATTAGCAATAAAATTGCCAGAGTATTCAAGAAGAGGAATATTAATATAGGTTTCTCGACGACGAACAGACTAGGCGTGCTTTTAAGGAATAACATTCATGAACGCAACGTCTTACATGAATCAGGTGTTTACAAACTTATGTGTGCCACATGTAATGCAGGTTACATAGGGCAAACCGGACGAAAATTGGAAACAAGGTTCCGTGAGCACATTGCACTTGAGAGGAAAGATATTGCCGAAAAATCGAATTTCGCAGCCCATCTGGTAGCAACTGGTCATACAACTCCAGATTTGACATTGCAATTGAAGTTGTTGCACGAGGGTAAAAAAGGTCGCTTCCTCGACCTTATGGAAGAGATGGAGATCTTTTGTCATAATAAAGCTCCAGATATCGCGCTACTTAATGAGCAAACGATATCGAGAAGCACACAGTTTTGGGAATGCTTCTCTGATTTCCTATGAAAAAAGTCAACTTGTGGCCAATTATCACAATTAGCAATTCGTAGTCAGTTGCTTGTTATCCCTTATATACAACGCCTCAGTCATAGTTGCTACAAGAACACTTACAATGGCCTCTATTCCAACTATCTCAACACATAGACACACATGTTTCGGTTTGTTTTAATAACATTACTAATTTCGGTTTTTAAAAAGATGCTCCTTTTTTGTTCCGTAATTTGCAGAACTCACGGACGCCTACTGAACATAATTTTACTACAGTCGACATCTCGTAGGCATTGACACAAAGTAATACGAACCGGTTATCACTTTATGTAATTATTTTTAATGTATGTTAACAATTCCTTTGCTGTTTGAATAAGTGCTGGATATCGTGCATAGCCTATGTTTAATTTCTCTAAAGTACGATGAATATTTTTGGTATAAGTAGCACTATTACCTGTCCTTCCTCATGATGGTTTCTCGATGTTTGATGTATACTACCTGTTTGCACCTTATATTTTCAAATTTATTTCAAATACACAATTAGAATTATAGGTACTTCTTGAAGTCTGCTTGTATTTCATATGGATCCCATTACTACTATAAGTTATGTAAAATCAAATTAGTTTATTAATATTCAAAACCGGTTGCTTGGCAACTTCATTACTGTTTTATCAACCTGTGAATGTACATATGGGTTCTGACCCAGTGCTTATGCGGAAGCGTACAACCAGTGAGGGGACGAATGATATGTACATTATCACGCCGTTAAATATGATAACAAAATTGATACTCTACACCCTCAAAACTTCTTGTTGTTTTAAATATTATTTAATGGTATATGAATTGTTACTTAGTGGCTTTTTTGTACTATTACTATTTTATATATTTGACTTCTCAGTTTTAACGTAATATTTACGTAAATCAAGAACGATGTACTTCTAACCTCCCACGCCAAATGATGGGGCTATGTTTTACAGTAAGCAAACGTGTATATTTGATGTCATGTATGTATGGGTTCTGACCCAGTGCTTATGCGGAAGACTATAATCACTGTTATAACACTGCTAGCTTGCCCAAAGGGACAAATGAGACGTACATCAGCATGTCGGTTAAATATAACAAAATTGTTTATCCACACCTACAAACATTTTTGTAATGAACATTGTGTTTCACGGCATTGTAATTATTAAGTAATGGCAGTTTCGTACTGTTATTATTTTTTTATATATTTGACTTCTTAGTCTTAACGTAACATTTTACGTAAATCACGAACGTTGTACTTCTAACTTCCCACGCCAGATGGTGGGTATTATGTTTTTTTAAAAACCTGTGTTACACCTCATTTCATGTTATTCATTTATGATTCTTTTTCATTATCTTTTGCTCTTTTATATGTCTTACACTCTGACAACTTATCATCGATCTGTTTCATGTTTTATAAGTTTGTTTTTTTAAAAAACAATACGCCAATGTATTTTAGATATTTCCTTCCCCCGTTGTCTGCTATGTGTTGTACGTACATTTTAAATTTGAATTACTGCACGATTCACAAATACACAAGAGTTATTTAGTGTTAATATCTCGCAAAACCAGTAATACTATGTCTTCCGTGACACATGTCACATAGAGGGCGTGTCAAGCCCCGCCACACCGAAGTCTGCTGAACAAGTGCATGTAAACAGCGACCTCAGTCTATGTGATCGCCGTAAGCTTATTGACACCAGTGCTTACTAATTTAAGTTATATATTACAGGTATGTTCCTAACAAGTATTATGTTCATATGCAGATGTAATTGTGATTTTCTGTTTTATATGCTCTGATCATAATGTGAAAAAATTTTTAACTTCTAGCACTGAAGATGGTCACTAAGTGACCGAAAATCGATTTTGCGATAATAAACAAAAATATACGACCAATGCTGTCTATCCTTCTAAGTATACCCATTATCTGGTCGTAGTGCACAGGACACTATGGAGTCGCCAATCAGTAATCTCTCATCTGACTACAAGTGACATCTCCTTCTCATCTTCTATCTCCCCCTGTGGGTCCGGGGATAAGAATAGGCCTGAGGTATTCCTGCCTGTCATAAGAGGTGACTAAAGGGAGTCTCACACGTTTTGGCTTTTATGTGATGGTCCTCTGTAAGGTTTGACCTCCACTCTTCAAACTTTATCCGAAGAGTGAGCCAATTGGGAAGGGCGCCTTCCATGGTGCACCATGTCTGTCGTGTCTTGAGATCTGTAGCCTGCTTCCGCTTCGTCACATTGCAGTCCCGCTAATTCTTCATCTCTTGGGCGAGGACACCTTCCTGGGCGCTTTTTACACCATTGCTGCAGCTGGCTGGCACCCGTGGGGAGGACCCCTGTTCGATGTGGGTGGCAATGAAGCGTACCACGTCATCACTTGCTGGTGATCAAACACCAGCAGTATCTAAGGATTCCAAGTCTCAGTACAATGCAAGGAAGTACGACCCTAAATCATTCCCCTCCCTGGCCACACCATGGGAGGAACGCTGGTCTAAGGATGGCAGCGAACCTTATTCAACTCGGTAGCTCGTATGTACAAGAACTGATGGGGACTCCTTTTTTTCGAAGGAGCCACAGTTTTTTGGAGAGCATTTAGAAGGCAAGTTCGGGGAGGTGGAGGGCTTGTCCAAAATGCTGTCAGGGTCAGTCTTGATAAAAACAGCATCCTCTGCCCAGTCATGGGCATTACTCACTTGTGACAAGCTGGGGATGTTTCCATTACCATTACTCCCTACAAGAGCTTAAATATGATCCAGGGTATTATATTCCACAGGGACCTTCTTCTGCAGTCTGACAACGAGCTGTGCGCCAACTTAGAGCGACAAGGAGTTCATTTTGTCCGGTGCATCCATCGGGGTCCGAGGGATGATCAGGTTGCCTTCATCTTGGCCTCTGAGGGTGGCACATTGCCCAAGAAGGTCAAGGTGATAGTCTACTGTTGTGATGTAAAGCTGTATATTCCTCCCCCTATGCGGTGCTTTTACTGCTGGAAGTTCGGTCATATGTCTTCCTGCTGCACTTTTAGCATCACATGTCCATCAATTCCCAATACTCCATGTGCCCTGCCTCCCATCTGTGTCAGCTGCGGAGAGCAAACAGTTGTAGTCCCATCCGTTTCTCTAATTCTGGTCGGCTCTCCGAGCCGGAAGACTATACCTGCCCCCATAATGGTGAGGGGCAATTCTGTTCTTGTTGCTCCCACACCACCTACCTAGGGAGCACTGCCCCCCCCCCCCCCCCCCAACCATCGGGGACACCAGTCCCCACTTCTCAACTGGAGAAGCATAGAGCTTAATCATCCTCAGTCCTCGAGACTGAATCAGTCAAGCCCTCCCAGTCAGAGAAACCCAAGGTGCTGCGAGAGAAACCCAAAAAGAAGTCCCCCAAGACCAAGGGACTTGCGGTGGCACCCACATCACTGCTACCTACAAGCTTTGCTTCTCAGGATAAGGTGCAAATTATGGCGTCCGCTGAGGACCTAGATCTCGCCGCACCCTCAAATACTATGGATACAGACTGCTCAGGAAATAAATCCATGGCAGCAGGTCACCCTGGGACATAAACTGTGCCTCATTGAATGTTTCATGCCTTCCCAGCCTCACGACCACATCATCCTCCAATGGAATTGAGGCGGTTTTTTCCACCGCCTGGCTGAGCTACGGCAACACTTGCTTTCTGCATTGCCCTCCAGGAAACCCGGTTCCTGGCAATGCAGAACACTGCTCTCTGTGGGTATAATGGATATTACAGGAACCATAGCGACTATAATAGTGTGTCAGGTGGAGTTTGCGGCTGTCCTGAACTCAGTAGGCAGTGAACTTGTGCCCCTTAAAACCCCTCTTGAAGCTATGGCTATCAGGATAAGGATGACACAGGAAATAACTGTCTGCATTGTATATCTTCCTCCAGATGGTGCAGTACCCGTGAATGCATTGGCTGCACTGATTGATCAAGTCCCTAAACTTTACCTACTTTTGGGAGATTTTAAGGCTCCTAACCCCTTATGGGGTGGCTCCGTGATTGCTGGCAGAGGCAGAGATGTCGAAAATTTACTGTTGCAGTTCGACCTCTGCCTCTTAAATAGAGGTGCCTCCACACATTTCAGTGTGGCACATGGCACATATTCGGCCATTGATTTTTTGGTTCTCACCTTCGCTGTACACAGAAGACTTCTGCATTTCGTACTGATCCTCCAGTACTGATGTTACTGAGCGGCCCCTACAGGGAACCATCCACAAGGCTCAGTCATGGTCTCTAGCCCACGGCTTCCAGTTTCCATCCATGAAGTCGTGTGTCATGCGCTTTTGTTGACGTTATACCATTTATTCGGAACCAGAACTTTACCTTAATGACAATCCACTCCCAGTAGTGGAGACATATCAATTCTTAGGATTGGCTTTAGACGCCCGATTGATGTGGCTGCCTCACCTTTGTCAGCTGAAGTGAAAGTGCTGGCAGCACCTCAATGCTTTCGGCTTCCTGAGCAACGCCAACTGTGGTGAAGATTGCTCTACGTTGCTACAGCTCTACGGAGCCATTGTTCACTCCCACCTTGACTATGGGAGTCTGGTTTATAGTTTGGTTGTGCCCTCAACATTGCATTTACTCAACCCAGTGCACCACTGTGGTGTTCCATTGGCAGCAGGAGCTTTTAGGAAGAGTGTGGTGACCAGCATCCTGGTGGAGGCCAGAGTCCCTCCATTGAAGGTTAGACGTGCACAACTGCTCGCCAGTTACGTTGCACAGATTCGTAGTTGTCTTGAGCATCTAAATTACAGTCTCCTTTTCCCATCTACAGCGGTTCATCTCCCTCATTGGAGGCCCAGGTCAGGGCTTAAGATTGCGGTTCACGTCAGATCTCTTCTGGAGCCCTTGCCTTTACCAGCTATACTCGAGGTCCATTCACGTACAGATCCATGGTATACACCTACGCCGAAGCTTTGCCTGTTCAATGATCCGAAGGACTCTGTTAACCCTGCGGCTCTCCGCTGATGGCTTGATGGCTGATGGTCACATTGGCTTCGCGCATGTTCATGGAGGACATATAGAACAGCACTCCTTGCCCGATGGCTGCAGTGTTTTCACTGCAGAGCTGGTGGCCATTTCTCGTGCTCTTGAGCGCATCCGCTCATACCTTGACGAGTCGTTTCTCTTTGTACTGACTCCTTGAGCAGCCTACAAACCATTGACCAGTGCTATCCCCGTCATCCTTTGGTAGCGACCATCCAGGAATCCATCAGTGCCCTGGAATGGTCCAGTCATTCTATGGTGTTTGTATGGACCCCAGGGGCTATGTTGGAATCCCAGGAAATGAACTTGCCAACAGGCTGACCAAACAGGCTACATGGAAACTTCTTCTGGCTATTGGTATCCCTGTAACTGACCTGCAGTCGTTATTATGCCATAAGGTTTTTCAGCTTTAGGAGAAGGAATGGCATAATCTCAGAACGCACAACAAACTGCGTGATCTTAAGGAGATTACGAATGTGTGGAAGACCTCCATGTGGTCTTCTCGCAAGGACACTCCGGTTGTCTGCCGGCTTTGCATTGGCCGTACGTGGCTAACACGTGGCTACCTCCTCTGTCGTGAGGACCCACCTCGGTGTCATTGTGGCTCACATATGTCTGTTGTCCCATCTTGCTGGACTGCACACTTTTAGCTGCTCTGCAGCGAATGTTTAACCTACCCAGCACTCTACCTTTGCTGTTGGGCAACAATACCTCAGCACCAGGTTTAGTTTTACTTTTTATTCGTGTGGGGTGTTTTTATTGCATCATCTAAGGTTGGGTATTTAGCGTTCTCTCTGAGGTTGCCACCCTTCCTCCATTTTAACTCCGTTGCACTTTCTTTGCATTTATTTGTCTTAGGGGTTGTTTTTTCCCTACATGTGTTCATCTCACCTTGTCTTTTTGGGGCGTACATTTTAATGTGTTGCAGAGTGGCTGGCTCATCCGCTTTTATTATTGTGATCAGCCAACCCAGACCATCTGCTCTGTGGTATTAGTACTTCCTTCTACTTTTCCTTGTGGTGTATGTTTTCCCCATTTTTTGTTCATTCCATCCTTTTCCTCTTTAGGTGTGGCGTTGGGTGTCTTTGTACCTTGAGCCTTGCTTGCATCAGGAAAAAGGTACTGATGACCCTGTGGTTTTGGTCCCTTTATACCCAAACCAACCTACCAACCAATCTTTATGCTAACATAAGGAAGTAAAAGGAATGGTTGAGCTCAAAGAAAGCAGCAACTCCCCATACAAAAACCTGTGTGCATACACAAAAGATAATGATACGCATCTGGTAGAGCAGTGATGGTGTGGTTTACTAAGAATTGTTTCCGCAAGATGTAATCAGCACTGCTGACATTAGTCAACAACTGAGACATCTTGCAGACATATTCCAAGAATGATGACTGGGAAGACTGCGTGTAGTAATGTTGTTCCATAATAAAATCTACCCACATTCTGCTAGACAAAAAATGATACTAGAGTTCTGTTGGGAAATCATTCCACACCAACTTATTCACCTGATCTTGCATCGTCAGGTTTTCACCTTTTCTGCTGCTCTCTATCGAACAATCTTCAAGGAACTTCCTTTCCAGTTGAAAATGCGCTCCGAACATTGGCGTTAAGTTCTTTGTCTCAAAACTACACAGTTTCTACAGTTATGGAATCATAAAGTTACCCCAGCATTGGCAGACTGTTGTAAATAGTGAAGGAGAGTTTATTATTCATGAGTAAAGTCTCTGTTATGTGTATCAGTTGTGTTCAATGAACTTCAGGAAAAATGCTACAGACTTATGCAGCAGCGCAATAGTTAGTAATATCTTTAAAAGTGTTATTATTGATTCATGGTACTGAACTGTCATTATTCATGATGTGGTGTCTGAAATGAAGTTTTTTCCATAATGATGTTGCTATAATATTGGAATCATTTTGTGTAATTGGCTTGATGCTTGACACGGTGGGTGATCTGTGTGTTTTAGTTTACAAAGAATAGGTGGACTAAAATTTATTGTTCAGCTTACACTTTTGGAACTGCATTTATGCATTAGGACAGTGCTTTAAATAATTATTAAAACAAGGCTCAGTTTGAAAACTAAATGCTGTAGTCAATTTGCTATGTTTGGCATTGGCTGGCTTTTGGGGTATGCATAGCAGTCTGTCATAAATGAAGATGGGCTGTGCAAGTATGGGCAAGGTTAGTAATTACTCTCTCTGGTCCCTAACAGAAGCTATAGCATGTGTGCAAAGATGTTGCAATTACTGGCAGTACCTGGCATCATCTATAATCAGTTGTATTTGTTTCATATCTTAAGGAAGCATGTACAAAGGGCATTCAAAAAGTTTTGCATGGTCGTCTAATTTTTTTATTTTTTGCAAGAGGAGAATGAAATTTTTTGTGAACATACTTGAAACATTTAGCTATACAATTGAGCCTACTCAATGTAGCCTCCATCAGCTGTGACACATCTGGCCCGACATTCTTTCCATGATGTAAATGCACTTCGGTAAAATTCTGGGGATTGACTTTTACACCATCACTTGACACAGGAAATAAGGTCTTTCTCACTATCAAATGTTTTACTACGCAGGTGGGCGTTCAGACGACCCAAGAGTTAAAAATCAGACGGAGCCAAGTCCGGACTGTAGGGAGGATGAGGAACAATTTTCCAACCCATGTTCGTGATTTTCTCCTGCACCATAAGGGCTGTATGGTGTTTAGCATTGTCATTATGTAGAGTGATGAGCTGACCCAGAAGCTGTGGTATGTGGGTCTTGATGGCACATCGCAGCTTGTTCAGTGACGAACAGTAATGGTCCCAGTTAATTGTGGAGCCAGGTTCCAAAAAGTCGATGAAAATGACACCACACTAATTCCAGAAGGAGGAGGTCATCACCTTTCGGCCTGCTGTTCGTGAAAGTCTTGGTTTCTTCTTCCGAGGGGATTGGGTTTTGCTCTCAGGTTCAGACAAAAACAACCATGTTTCATCCTGGGTAATGACACTGTCAAAACACTGTTTCCACTTTTCAGTAATGGTCTTCATGTGACCCTCGCACACTTTCTTCCTCACCGTTTTCATTTGTCTTGTCAGTAATCTATGCACCAAACGTGCACAGATTTTTCTGTACTATACTGACTGTACCAGTGATACCTCACTAGCCAGTGACAAATGAGTCATTTCAGCAAGCTGTCGTGTTGTCACATATTTGCCATTTTGGATGATTTACTCAATGGTCTCCTTATTCACATCACTCACTTTTGTCGATGGTCTACCACATCGTGGATTGTCCAGTGGAGAGAAATTGCCTTCTTTAAACCTCTGCAACCACTGCTGGATACTGCTGTGATCAACTGTGTCCTCCCCATAAACAGGGAGCAACTTCCTGACAATCAATGTGGCAGAGTCATTGCCGTTCTTGAAGAGGAACTCTATCACCGACTGTTGTCACGACCTGACATACACTTCACAGTCCATTATGGCTCACCTACACCAACTTACAGCTAAATGTTCAAAGTATGTTCTCAAAAAATTTCATTCTCCTCCTGTAAAAAATAAAAAAAAAAATAAGACGACTGTGCAAAACTTTTTGAACACCCCTTGTGATACGTAAATTGTCTTATTCTTATTTAAAAAGTATTTTTCACTTACCACCATCAGAAATCTTGATTGCTTGCAACAAATGCAACATTTTTATGGAGAATAATTAATTAAATAATTCATAATCAAGTTTAAAGTATGCACAATAACGATCTTTATACTAGTGTGATCTGTCAGTCAGTTCGTGCACCACACCAGATGCGCAGAAGGAGCCTAAGATTGACTGTTTATTTGTGACTGTAATCATGGCTGTGGAGAGAAGGTAGGTTGAGGCCAGGAGGTTACAAAAATGAAGGATACATTGCAGGGAGCGTTTCCACTTTCCTATGACATACTGGAGTAGGTGGTAGTGGGAATATACATGGGACTTGTCGTGCACGTAGGTCTGTTGCAAGGGTATGAGCCGTGGAACAAGTGGTTGGGAGCAGCTTGGAATAGGGACAGATAAGGATATACCATAGTTTTGGTGGTCAGTGGTGTACCGCTGTGGGAAGAATGGAGAATATAGTGGAGAGAATATTTATAATTTCAGTGCACAACAAGGTAACTGAAACCTGTTGGAGAATGCTCAGTCCTTGGGTGATACCAAGTTGGGGAGGGGGGGGGGGGGGGGGGGGAAGGTGTACTCCTTTGTAGCTTGGTCAGCAGGTATGTGGGGGGTGGCCAGTGATTGGGAAAATGAACTAAAAGAGATCTGTTTCTGGACAAGAATGTAACTTTGGTCTGTGAAGGACTCTACGATACCTTTGCCATACCTGGAGAGGGACTGCTTCCCGCCCTAAGGGTGTCTGCATTTGTTTGCTGCGTACAGGCTTGATGATCCTGGGTTTCCTGAACTGAGACTGGTAAGCACTGTCAGTCCTCTACCACTGTAAGCTCTGGGCATGCTTCAGTGACCACTGTGCCACGCAGCGGTGGAATGTTGTGTGTCACAGGGAACAAGGATCTTGGCTTGACCTCCTGGATTGTGAGGATGGAATAAACCTCTATAAAAAAAAACCTCAGTCTCAACATTTGCTGTGTGCTGATGAGATGCATGGCTGTTGAGGTGGAACAGTCATTAGCAGGCAACCTTTGGGGAACCTGCTGCACCTCAGTTGTATAAGCCTGCGCAGGCATGCGGGGCTCTGTCTGAGTGGACCCTTATTTCCCTAGCTGCTTGTGGGACCGAGATGGGAACCCTCGAAATCTTCTTCCCCTCCCAGCGGGAAGGGTGTATTGCCTGGGAGTACTCTCACCACTACATCAAAAAGAATGACAGAGGGTAGTCCTGATAATCAACTTGGCAGTAATGGGACACAAGAAGTCACGAATCATAATATCTTTGTAGTGATCAAAAGGAAGGAGGGGACATTTGAAAAAGTGTCCCCCTTCCATAGCCGTAAAGGCTCAGAAGGGTTTGCTATCGCCCTAAAGCCTATGAAACGGTTGTGAAATGGTTCTTTGCTTGTTGAGACTAAACAGGCAAAGCAGGTGGAACTACTTAAGAAGTCACAGAAATTGGGTGAGTACGACATCATTGTTGAGTTGCATAACTCCCTTAAGTCCAACAAAGGTGTGTTACGATAATAGATGTGGAACAAAGGACATGCAAGAATGATGGAGAGATTGAGAAGACTGCCACCTTTATTGTGACATTCAATTCTCTGATGCTACCTGAACATGATAGGTTTCCTCAGACTTAGGGTTAGACCCTATGCACCTAACCCTATGCAAGGCTTCAAATGCCAGCATTTTGGCCATACAACGCTGAGTTGCAGAGGCAAAGCAACTTGTGGGAAGTGTGGAAAGGCAGCCCATTAAGCTGGGACTGACTGTCCATCTCCATCAGTTTGCATTAACTGCTCTGGGAGCCACCCAGTCTGGAGCCGAGCCTGTCCTGTTTTTGCAGAGGAACGCAAAATTCGGGAAATCAAAGTGACCAAGCAGATCCCCTATGCAGAAGCCAAAAAGGACTATCAGGCAATGAAACCCCCTGTCTTTGTCACTTCTTATGCTTCCTTGGTGCAGAAACCTGTGACTAAGGTTGACACTTTGACTCTGACAACATCCAGCGTGCCATTATCCACCAATAGCAGCTGTACTTGCACCTGCATGTGCCAAAGCAAAGTGAAAGACATATCGATCTAGGCAGCTATGGTGGAAGAGACCAGTAATACTTTCACAGTGCCCAGCCCGAAGGCAACTCCCAAAGCATATTGCCTCTCAACGCCTGTTTTCGGTTGTTCTGTGGGGTTCCCTGACATTGTCCTCAGGATAGGGCTCCCAGAGCAGTCTTCAGTTTATTATGTGGAACTGTTTGCTACCCTGAGAGCAATGGAGCAGATGAGACGGCATTGTGACAAAAAATTTATCTGCTCCGATTCTCAAAGTGCCCTTCTTGGTGTTGGACAGATGTACCAAGCATATCTGATGGTGCAACAGGTGTAGGATACTCTCCTCCTCTTGCAAAGGCCAAACAAGGAAATCCTCTTTTGCTGGGTTCGGGGGCACATAGGCATCCAGGGAAATGAACTTGCTGCTGCTGCTGCTGCTGCTGCTGCTGCTGCTGCTAAAAAGGCTTGCTCACTTCCCCCTCCTGCTCACTGTTCAGTACCTCTGTGAACTGTCACTTCATTTGTGATCAGGAAGGCCATATGTTGGTCGGAGTCTCGGTGGCTGGAAGTGAGGAACAATAAACTACATTCCATTAAGGCTTCAGTGCGACCCTGGGTCACCACTTTCTGCTTGCGGCGGTGTGAAGAAGTAGCCCTTACTCAGATTAGTGGGACACTGTCCATTTGTGCATGGCTTCCTCTTACATCGGGAGGAGCCCCCAGTATGTCAGAGATGTGGGACACAGCTGTCAGTATGACATATTTTAACTGAGTGTGTTATATATGAGGACCTGAAGGTTGAACTGGGTCTCCCACAGGATCTTCCCTCTTTTAACTGATAACGAGACCAGTGTTGTTTGTGTCTTAAGATTTTGTGTGGTGTCCGGAATTCTCCTCAAAATACTGGGTCTCTCACTATTTCTAGGTCGCCATCCAGCCACAGTTATCTGTCCTTTTTTAACATCATCTTTACAGGTATTTTATCCATGATTTTTAGTTATTCCACTGTGTCTCACTGGGATTTTATTCTGGCCTTTTCTCTGAAGCTCACCTTCTTGGGATTGCTTTACAATTCCTGTGGTGGGATGAAACATAGTTATCCAGTTTATTGCTCTCCTTTCATAGATTTTCACAATCACCTTCGGTGTATTGTTATTACCAGGGTGCTTATGACCTAACTGTTCAGTACCCTCCATCATAAATCATAGATCATCGTCAGGGATTACTACTCACTGTAGATGTGATCATCATGGGTGGCTAAGCTATACTGGTTTCATATGTTTTGCTTCCTGTTGTGATTTATGTTTAAGTGTGTATGATGCTTTGTTACCTAGTGCAGTAATCAGACGGGTACTAACACTTGTTTTTTCCTTCATATAGTGAATCAATATTTGGATATAGAGATCTCAAAGTAAAGCTTTATTACACAGCTTCAAAATTGACAACATACTTGGGAATGACTTACAAGGAGAAGATTGACCCAGGCAGGAGTGACGGAATTTGTGTAAGTTACATTATGCGTTATTGCAAGTTATTCTTAAAATTCTTTCCATATTGCCAGGACCTCTCGCCCCCTCCTCCTCCTCCCCCTCCTCTCTCTCTCTCTCTCTCTCTCTCTCTCTCTCTCTCTCTCTCTCTCTCTCTAATGGCTTTAAACATGCAAAGAATCAAAGTAATAAGTATCTTGATTAGCATCTGGTGTTGTGATCAGTCACCTCAGCTTTCTTTCAGTTGTTGAATTGAGAGAAAAAAACTGTTGACATTTGAAATTCTATAATATTTTGAGTGAGGAAATGTGACATTGGTGTAAGCACTGTACACAATGTTTTGATAATGATAGAATTTGAAGCAAATTTTTACAGAATAAAAAAGTCAAATTAAAAATATTATAGATCTCATTTTGCTGATCACCTTATATGTTTTATTATGTGATAATCATTTGTCTAATTACATGTCATTAAATGTCATGGCTATCATCAAATTATTTTTGCAGAAAATGAGGTATAATACACACTTAAACTGCTGACCATTGCCATTGGTATTTGAGATGTAATGGAATTATACAGAGTGTCCCAAGAGGAATGGTCAGTATTCAGAGCTATGCTAGGAATGAAACAATCATTCGAAGGAAAAAGTCTAGTAAACATGGGCCCTAAAATGCATAGCTTAAGAGCTGTCGTCACTTTTTTATCTTTAATGATGTGAAACACATATTTTGTAATGAACAAGCACTCGTTGCTCTTAAGATATGCATTTTAGAGTTCATGTTTACTACATAATTTTGTCTTGTTTTGATCCATACTCCAAAATGCGGGAAGCAAAGGATTTGAAGTAGAAAAGATTAGTTTCGTAGTATTGAAGGTATACACTTTAGAGCCGATGTTTACTAGACATTTCTGCTTCTAGTGGTCATTCCTGTCATATCCCGAATATTAGCCGTTCCTCCAGGGACACCCTGTATAAAATCTAAAACTTTGGGAGGCCAAGGTTGAAAAAATCATTGTGCTGCAAATAGATACTGACATCTTATAAATAAAGGTAGCAGTTCCCTAGGGTCAGTATGCAGTCCTGAAAAGGTTAGGGACAAAGGTTGTTGTTAAATACATGGTGCCAAAATAACCAAACGTGTACATCACAAGAAGACAGATAGTAGCTTGAGATAGAAAAATCTCAAAGTGAACCATGATCAGAGCCTAACAAAAAAGTAGCTTTAATTGAAAGTTCCTAATGTGAGAACTGTTTTAATGGATGGTAGGTAAATTATCATCCAGTTACGTAGGAAGCAGCTCCTGTATGGTGGCCCACCAATGTGAATGAGAGACAGCTCACACTTTCATAAGTTATCATTCTTTCTCCACTCCCCATCCAGGCTGCATCCTCCACTTGTTAGAATTATTGTTTTCTCTATGAAATTTGTTTTCAAATCTACCAGAATAAATAAGTCATACATGAACAAGACAATATAATTTCAAAAAAGGCAAACGATGTCAAATTTTTATGAAAATTGAGGCACAAGAATGTAAATGGCCGTTGGTTGTAGACAAAATGTGGCTTCATAAACATTGTTTTAGTAACTGCTGGCAAAGTCGTAGTGTGTGAGAAATATTTTCAAAGAAAAGCACCATTTTACATTTAATTATTGT
This sequence comes from Schistocerca serialis cubense, assembly GCF_023864345.2. Taxonomy (NCBI): domain Eukaryota; kingdom Metazoa; phylum Arthropoda; class Insecta; order Orthoptera; family Acrididae; genus Schistocerca; species Schistocerca serialis. Next base: position 831,732,437 of record NC_064638.1, on the reverse strand, counting down.
TAGGCAGGGCATTGCCATATGGATATGCAGTGTGTGGCAGTGCTACACTACTAAGGACACCAGAGGCTAAGCTTTTACTGCCTTTCCTCCTCGTTTCTCGAGTGTAAACTTTACCATGATGCCACACTGGCCAGGTTCTATTCTTAAAGAAAGTGCAAAATTTGGAATGTGATGCAGACTTATTGAAAACTGGATCTGTTGTAATTGTGAGAGAGGAATACAATGTAAACTACACTAATATCAGTATGTATATTAAAAAGCTACGTGTCATTCTGCATCTATAACGTACCGACAAAGTACTTCTGAATTTACTTGTGAGTCAGCACTTGGACAGACTGTGGGATGCCTTCTGTTGGTAAAGAGCCAAAAAGAAACATAATCAGTCATTTCAGAAAGAATGGACCAAAGTTTATTCTTTTCCTACTCAACTATTGCTTATTGTTTCATTCAGTTGCAAATGGTGGTGGAAACACAATATTCAACATAACAAATGTGTGAAAAACCGAAAATGTTACAGAACAATAATCTGTGTTTGAAGTAAACCCCCTTCACACACACACACACACACACACACACACACACACACACACACACACACACTTACTTACATTTCATTGTTTCACTAGTGATTTATTTAAATTGTTCCTATAAAAAAATCTCCTGAAATTGCTGTTTCCTGGGACTAAGACCTTTTGTTAAGAATTTGCGGAAAGAATTTGTGTGCACATGGTGAAACTACTTTACATTTCATATATTTTGTCACGCAACCCATCTTATTTGAATGAGATGAGAGTGAGGATGCAGCGATAATCAGTCCAATGAATGACAGTAATTTCTCTATATGCTAAATGTTACCCAGTATAAATGTCAGTAGAATTATTTTGCATTTTAAGATTGTTAGCAGCCCAAGTCTGGCCACTGAAACTTGTAGTGTAGTAAGATCTAATTAATTTTTGTAAGTACATTAAATGTACTTAAAAGTAGGGACCTGATGGGTTTAGTATGTGGTTAACATTTCGTTACTAGTGAATTTAGTACATAGATCGACAGTATGTCAGGGGTGCAACCATTATTTAGAACAATGAACAAGCTGTAGTGAATTCAATGGAGATAGTCTAGTCCTATAAAGAAACATCTGCAGAACTTATGTCTGAATAAATCTGTAATGAGTCACCTGAGAATGCTGTGAAAAATGAAAAGGATGAAGGTATCTCTTATCTTAGGTTTGGTAAGGGCATAGATTTGCAACATCAGTCTTAATTTGTGCCTGACCATCTGAACTGATAAACAATTAGTAGGGGACTGGAAAATATAGCATCTATTTTTGGCAAAATTCGCGTCTATTTTTTGTGAAGTTCACATATATTTTTGTCGAAATTCATATCTATTTTCTTTGTTGGCAAATGATTAGAGGCACAAATTTAAAAGGTTGTCACACTACACGAAGGCAAAGCAAGCATTAGTTCTTTGAAGTTGACTGTTAAAAAAGTGTGCTAGTTAGAAACTTTTTGAATGGAATGTTTACTTTTGCAAAAATGTCAGTATCCTTGTATTCAGAAATAGCCTTTTTCTTCATTTGACTGTACTTAAGCTTTCAAAAAGATTGTTCTGTTGATCAGCAGCAGCGTTTTCCTGCCAGTGAACTGACTGCATCTCTGATATAGTTTTCTGGACATTGTCTGTTTTTTCCTGTCCAATTTCAGATTTCAAAATATGCAGACTACTAATTTTGACCTTTCATGTGCATTCATAGCTGTATGACACATGCTTGACAATGCTACAGGTATGACTGTCAAGACACTGAATGCAGAAGAAGAACTGAATGTGTGGCTACTCCATTCTAATGTTATGGGAAGAATTTTGGCACACTCCAAAAAGTTACAGGTTTTGTATTCCAATTGCTATAGTGCAGAATGCGGGCACTCTAGGGTACAGTGGCAGAGGGCTGTGAACGGAAACAAACTAGAATTCTGACTGCCAGAGGGGAGAGGAACAGTGTGGGGAGACAGACCCCGCCTCCATTTTGCTGGGCAGCAGCCTACAGCAGAACTGACATTTCGTCACAGGGATCGCCAATATCTTCTGGTGTTGTAAGGGTCATAATTGAAATCTGTGATGGACTAGGATTATTCACTTCACTTATTTCAAAGTAAGAAAACAAAACAATGAGCAATGCATAACACAAAGCATTCAGGGATGGCCACCACGCAATTGCTTGTTGAGGTCAGCAGAGTATTGTTAACAACATAGTTTAGGTGCAACTTCTAGCAGTATTCGATGCAACCACAGTTCGAA